>NC_142475.1:74464250-74820500 GCF_049115385.1 Moschus berezovskii | reverse complement strand
AAGAAGTCTTGCATTGTGTGGTTCAAATTTTATCCAGGATAAGAAAAAGTTAAATGGTGTTTGAAGTACTGAGTGGTCAGCATATTTAGGGCTATTATAGGAGAAAACAGTGAATATTTTAAGAATGAACCCAGAAGTGGAAATGTCATGGGTTTTTATTGCATACTTGTCAGGCTTATTATAGGGTGGTATATTCAATATAAAGTCTGCCCATCAATTACAAAATTATATGCAAAAAATTCTAAGGGTTTGTATACACTAGACTTACGAGGTATAGAATTCATGCAGTAGATAGTGCCAGAGAGCCCTTTGGGACTATCTAAAAGAATATCGTTAATTTTTACAGTGTACTTCCATTTCTGGAGCCATTCCAGTGCTGGCTTTCTATAAAAATCATTTCTTTAGAATTGTGCTATTTGCTTGCAGCAACATCACAGGAGCAGTAGTGTTCCATATGCTGCTACTTAGCAACTTAGTCTGTAAATCCCAAAGCATGTACCGATTTGAAAATTGAACAGGAATTACAATTGTTGAGAGATACTAAGTAAGCTTGGATTACTAAACTATGCAGATACTTGATATTGTATATTGTGTAGGTAAAGGAACAAAACTATATATCTTTTTTCCCCTGCAGATGACTAAAGTCTTATTTATTGCTGCCAAAAGGGGTAAATTGATTAAAATTCCCTAAAAGAATACCTGGTAATGAATTCTTGAACACACCATATTACAGTGAACAAAAGGAATGTTAAGGGTAAAATTTAGTAAAGGTCATTCAACTTATGCAATTTGTGAAGCTTATTCCCTGCCATGGTATGTATTATCTCACATTAGTCGAATTTTTTCAATAGCACATTTTAAAAGCATTTTCATATGTGCTGCATTATTAAAAAATAGTTTGCCTCTGGCACACAAACCTGTCATATATTTACAATGCACATAAAGTATTTGGAACTCCTTACTCCTTCATAAATTATCACTGGTATTTAAAACATTCTTGGTAACTGGACTGAAATATTAAGAAAAATAATGTTGTTTGATTTTAGTCAGGGATTAATAGTATTCATGGTACTTGAATTTAAAAATCTAAAGAGCCAAGTTGTTATGATGTATTTGCCTTGAATTTCCAATCCTTTATCCAAAAGTCTTTAAGACGGACATAATGATTCTCCGAAAGGGAGCAGCTGCTTTATAACAGCAATCATTTATTGAGTTTGTGTTTCTACTGTTTCAAACAAATTCAATTAGCCCTTACACTTCAAAACCCTAAAGGCACCTAAGAGATGATACCAGGTTGCTTTCATCTAATAGTAATACTAAACTTGTCAGTACAGTTTTGGGATTGATGGTTAGAAGAAAATTAATAGTAACATTTTTCATTTTTTAATCAAACAGTCCTATTCAGAACTACCTATGGATCTTGGAGGCTACTGAGTTGAATGAATTTGGTTTAAGTAATGATTCTAAACACGAAGCCCAACCTTCCAAAGTTATTCTGAAAGTGATTGATTCTGTTGAATGGAAGGAAATGTAGATCGGGTATTTGAACCCAATGATGACCTTCTCATCTGAACAATACTGTATAGTTTCTAGAATGTCTACCAGAGAAGGCAGTGATCATAATAACTTCTAAATGCAAAGTTCACGGAGAGGCAGGGTTGCCTCTGTTTTGAGTTAAGCCCGAGACATTTTTTTCTTAGAGAAATTTCAAAGTCCCGTGAAGTTACCCCTGACACATATATTAGATTTAATTCACTGACAACCACCATGAAGAAAAATAGTTTTATTTCTGTTCTCTATTTCCCTGCCCCTCTCAGTTATCAAATGTATTTGGGCGGATATGTGGGCACTGAAAACAACTGTTTTCAATGTTTGAGTTTACATTATAGTTATTGACACATGAAACTCCAGGCTACCATGGTTTTTACTCTTCCAGAAAAAATATGTTCAAGTCCACAAAATGCTCCTGTGAACTCTTCCTCACTTTCATTTATTCATTTATTTATTTTTACTTACATACCATGTTATAGTGGCCCCAGAGGGCAGTTACTATTCTGCTTCAAATATCCTCTCTGGATCAAAAGGCCTGGTCTTAAGTATCTAAAAATAAGTAGCCAAACATTCACTTTTATAAATGTAACCATTTACATTTTCATTGGACTTTCCTTGTCACTTCTCATGATTAAACACCTTGTCAACCATTCCCAGTGAAATGGATACAGACGTGCCCTTGAAATGTTTCCATAACATCACGTGTTTTGGCTTGAAAGCAGCCATAGAGCACTCTCTGGCTATGGGATTCTGGTGATCAATGTAACATTTTATTGAAATGCCCCAATAGTTGATAATTAAAGCTATCTATGACATGTGTAGCTTATAATGATTAACTCATCTACAGTCAGAAGCTCAAATAACCTGCACCTGTAAAGACTTTATTTCCTAAAGGTAAAACAACTGTTTAGGAAAGATCATGCTGGCAAAACAGCTGCTTGCCGTTCTGGAGAGGAAACAAGGTATTATCTTTCAACAAATGCCAACTCTGGGGTTTTATCAGCGCGATCTCATTAACTGGAAACAAGGCTTAAATGCTTTGTTTATAAATTATGATTATTCCTGATTGCGGCAGTTACTGATCGTGCTACTCATTTGCAATGCAACTCTTTGAATTTGTTTAATTACAATTTGAAACAAGGCAGAGAAGATTAATTAACCCACCTGGCTGGCTGGCACATAGTCCTGGCTCGGCTCTGTCATGCTCATATACATGTTCTCACCGTCAAACTGCGAATGAAATAATAGTAAACATTCAGCAATCTTGACTGTGTGCATGTTTGCTGTTGGTTTTTGTGTTTTTTGTTTTTGTTTTTTTCACTATCAAACTGGAAAACAGTAGCCATATAACAAAATACTATGGTTGGAAATATGGAAAATCTGTCACAGCAAGAGAACCATGTCTATTCTTTGATGCTTCTGTTGTCATCTTTCCTGACCCTGGATGTCAGTGATTTGGAGTAATTAGTGCTCTAGTAATTACAGCAAGCAAGCAAGAAATGAATGGTTTCCTTTCATCTGCAATCTGTTTTAAAACAAAATGGCTCATTCTGCGTACCACATATATACATATTGCAGTTCAGTTGTAATGAAGTATTAAATGGATGGCATGATTTCTGAAAGAAAAGAATAATGGAAAATATACTAAGGCACAGCTCAACGCATTCTGAGTTTGGTTCTCAAAAATGAAAAAGTGCAGAGTTTTCATAATAGACTAAAACTGGCTTATCACAATAGCCTTATGATTAAAAAATTTTAACTTTATAATAATACTTGAGAAGAGCACGTGACACTATAAGCATGTATAAGAATGGTAATAACAATGGATAACAATACAAATATACAGACTCAACGGGCACATTTTCCTCTCCGAAGATTTTCAAAGACATAGAATTAATGTAAGTATTACAAATGCATAGAAATCCATATACAAATTCACAAGTTAGGGGCAAGATGGGAGGAGAAAATTCCTAGGGGCAGTTCACGTACAAAACTGTAGAAGAGTTCAAGCAACAATAACAACATCAACAACAAACTTTTCATTATTTGGGTTTTTGAAAGAGTAATCACTCCATTCAGACTTAATCCTCAGCTTAAAAGTGCTATCTTTAGTCACTTGATAAATGGGTAAAGCATTTCCCTTTTAGTTAAAGGAAGAATTTTCCCAAGGAAATAATCAAACGGACTAATACGGCTAGCTTCAAAGAGCTGAGTCTGAATATACTTTCACTGCCAGACTAATTTCAGACATGGGAATTTGAATTATTTTTCAAGACAGAATAGAGTTAGTGACGGAGGTAGAAGGTGCAGTACTGTGGACATACTTGTACACCATGAGAATAATTATGCTATAGACACAGCATTCCACCACTTGTGAGTTGCTAGCGACAAAATGGACACACCTCAGTTCTGGAACTGGCTCTGAACTGTAGTCAGCAGCACTGGGTGCCCTGAAGATCCACATAAACATGAGCTGTACAGAAAGACCTCCCTAAGGACACTTGAGGCACTCATTAAGTTCCAAGAACCAAAAAGATTTCCTCACGCATCATCTTGAAAATATTTATATTTCATGCTATGTGAATAGATGTATCTAAACAGATCTGAAATCACTCACTGAAAGATGTGGTTGTCAGGACAAATCAGAAATAGCACAGCCAGAAAAGAAGATCTGGACATTTTAGTTGCTCTGTCGTCTGGCTTAGGAGCCCTGAGTCCTATCCGTGGGGATTGACTTACCCACGGTTGGTTTTCCATCAGTCAGGTGAATGCCTTCAACCCAAGGTAGTCTAGCCTCACGGGATCCGCCTGTCACTTCTACCAGCTCAAAACCTAACAAAGAGCATCATTTAGCATTTCTCCACCCCCGCCCACTGTTGGTTTGTTTATAAATGTTTTTAATGTTAAGATGCCAAAGAATCATTTAAAATATGGACAGTTTCTCTGACTGTAGCAAACTAAACCGAACAGAAGTAGTGAAGTGAATCAAACACTCCACTGCCTATGCATATTCTATAAATGTGTTACTTTCTATTTCATCTTCTCTTACTCATTTTCTAAATCTGTTGTCATTTTCAAGCCAACTAAAGCTCTGAAGTTTTGGTTTTAGTCTATCCAAAATGTGTGCTAATTGAATATATTCAAGTTACTGCTCCTAAGAACTCTTTCCTCAAAAAAGTATCAGCACTTAAGTAATATTGAGCCAAGGCTGAAACAGCATTTTAAGTAAAAGATACGTTGCTTAAGGAAAAACTAATTTTTTTTTAAAGTACATTCTATGTATCTGTAACGAGTATTCTTGCCTGGAGAATACCTATGGACAGAGGAGCTTGGTGGGCCACAGTCCATAGGGTTGCAAAGAGTCAGACACAATTAAAGTGACTTAGCACGCACACACAACCTACCTGTATCTTTACATGCATTAACTGATATGTATTAAGTGATTTAATCTTCACAACAACAAAGAGTTAGGTATTATTATTATTACCCACAAAGGCAGAGAGAAGTAAAGCTAGATGCTCAAAGTTACACAGCTACTAAGAGGCAGGGCTGGGATTCAAAGCCAAGAAGCCTGGTTTTACAAGACATGCATGTAACCGCCGAAATAAATATAAATATATTCTGAGCCATAAATGATGAGTTAGCTATCAATTCTGAAAATAATGCCAATATATTATCAAAGAAGACTGATGACAATATCTCAATGATGTTAAGATACTGTACAGAAAGTGAAAGTGAAAGGTGCTCAGTCATGTCCCACTCTTTGCAACCCCGTGGACTATACAGTCCATGGAATTCTGGAGTGGGTAGCCATTCCCTTCTCCAGGGGATCTTACCAATCCAGGGATCGAACCCAGGTCATCCACATTGCAGGCAGATTCTTCTGAGGCTTTCAAGAACAAGAGTCCCAGTAAGCTGACAATTTAGTAATCAGGCTGGCAGAATATTCCTGGATGCTTTATAAGTAAGCCTTAAAAGACAGGGAGGTGGTTTGCCGGTTAATTTTATGTGTCAGTTTAGCAGGGCCACCAATGTCCAGATGTTTGGACAAATATTCTGGGTGTGTCTATGAGGGTCTTTGGACAAAATTAACATCTCAGTTGGTAAAAATGAATAAAGCAGATTGCCCTCCCTACTGTGAGTGGGCCTCATCCAATCAGTTGAATATCTGAATAGAACAAAAAAGCTGACACTCCTGAGCATAAGAGGGAAAACTTCCTGCCTGACTGCTTGACCTGAACACCTGGCTTCCTGCCTTCAGACTCAAACTGAAACATCAGCTCTTCTGGGTCTCAAGCCTGCCAGCTTTTGGATGGGAACTGTATCATTCGTTATTGTTTGAATATTTTTTAATGAAGGAAAAAAACCCAAAAAACTCCTGGTCTCCAGCTTCCCGACTACACATCTGGGGACTTCTCAGCCTCCATAATCAAAAGTAAACTCCTTGTAATAAATCCTCCCTTCCTTCCCCTACCACTATCAAGATTTCACAATTCCTCTGAAAGTTTATCTCTGGAAGACCTGCAATGTAGAGATGCAAAAAGAGATGACCTTGATTTTTTTGCTGTAAGAGTGTCTGGCCTCACCACAACCACTCCCCGTGAGCCAGTACATGTCACATACATCCACACCTCCTTGTCCAGACTGTCTTCCTTCTCTTGAAATGTTTCTTAGATCCTTCAGTTCCCCTTAGTCAGGGTTGGGCTGTCTCTAGCCTCTGGGCTCCCCAAGGTAGCCCTCTGGTTCCTGGAAGGTTTTGCTACTGGGGGATTAACTCCCTAGGGCTGTGAGCTACCAGAAGACAGTACACATCTTGGTAGTCTTTAGTGTCCTTATGGCTTAGGGATAGCACATAAAAAGTCCTCAGGAAATGTATAATTAACAAAAATTAAAGTGTATTTGCTTGATAGCATAGATCCTCTTCCTACAGAAGACAGTGACTTGAGAGGAGGGAGAATATTCAGCTTTTAGAAAATGGTTTGAAGGCTTTTGAATGTGAACAATTCATAGTCTTACAGTAGATTAAAACTGGAGCAGAATTACAATAGGAGCAGAAGCTCTTACAAAGAAAAAAAAGGTACAGAAATAGCCAAGACAGCAATACTTAAATTCTGGAACCTGTTCTTCCTCAAGATTTTTATTCAATTAAAAAACATGTAGATTGACCAAGAATCAAGAGATCTCACTGTAAATTAACTTAAGGCCTCTTTCTGAAGAATTCCAAGTTACCAAACAAAGATACACGTATGTCAAAACAAGCCTGGTCCTTCCTCTTTGTGTTTGGACAAACTCTTGAGCCCAAGAAGAAAAATAAGCCAAGATTCCAGTGCCCCAGCTCACCCTCTCCCTGCAAGACCCCCATCAGGTTAACATCATCCTTGTACTTTTTACAGCTCCACCCAACCACACCCTGTCCAGGAGCTGGTTCCAGGGATCTCAACAGGTCTTGTGCTGATGCAACATTCTTAGAATCCATCCATGTCTTGGGTTTATATCTAGTTGCCATCTGAAGTTGAATTATAGTGGATACAGTCCCAGAATTTCGGTCTTGGAAAGGTCCCCGAAGGTGTCATGTCTGAACCCCTGGTGTTATGACTAAAGAAACAGACTTTTTATTGGTTAGGCAGTCCTAACCAATATAGAATCAAAGTCTAGATTTCTAGTAGAAGAGTTTTTCATTATGACATACTGCTGTATACTCCATCACTCATTAAAAGGGAGGGATTAGACTCTATGGCTACTGTTTTAAACTCTATCACAAACAATAGGTGGGGGATCAGATCCACAATGCTTTGTGTGTGGCTCATTTGCATGCCCCCAAGTCTAAAAAGCAAAGTATTTGCATTATTACACTAATGACCCTAGTTCACTTCATCTGAACCACATATTAGATAAACCTTATTCATAATTGTTGCAATAATATTCTTTTATTAAAAATAACTAACTGTATTTCCTTACTCCTTGTATTTGTCACAGCTATTATTTTTAGAATTCAGCTGAATTTAGGTATTATAACTTTTCAAAATACATCTAAGCATCCTAGGACTTTTAATTTCTGTATATTCTCAATTTAAAACCTGAAGCAAAGTTTGAAGGAATAAATAGGCTGACTTATTTAAATCTAAATGTAAATGGCATCAACTCAGGATTAGCCTTTCTGACCAAGTGCTTTAGACTCTTTCTCGTGTTTTTATTTCAAAGCACCAGGGGATGCAATCACATAAAAAGTCATTCATAATCTTCCACTACAGTTTTTAAAAATTGTTTTCAGAGGATATTAACCAAACCCATAATCCCAAAGAGCTTTTCAAACTAGGTAGTTATTATTTCTTCTATTTAAAAGTGAAAGTAGACATCCAACACCATCTGAACATAGTAAATGATGAGCAGAAATGAGTAATATTAGGCTCCCAAAACCACTAAACATAAGAAAAATCAAAGATAGAATATGAAGTATAAATCAATCATTGGCACTGGTAGAGGAAACAGAATCTTTTTAGGGAAACCATTAGAAGAAAACCAGAATACTGCTGCTGGGGAAGAATGGGGGGCCTCATGGGATTCATGAACAGTATTGCATTGTATCCCCTGTAAAAGTGAAAACCTTATATTTCTGGGTATTTTCTGGAGGAATATTGGATACTTTGGGTTTGTTTTTTTTTTAAAGAAGCTAAAAATGGAAATGTTTATAACAGGGAGTTAATGTGACATTTCTTAGAAGACTATAAATCATTATAAGACAGGGCAATATCCTCAAAATAAAATATCCAGTTTTGTATTACTTGGCTCAATGTGAGATTAAAAGTCATCTTTTTTTTTGGTAATGAAAGAAATAGTTTAAGTTTGGTCAATGAAATCAAAGACTTCTGCTCTTTCATGTAGAGCAAAGCTTTTTGAAAGCTATAGCATAATGTGAAGGGTGGGAACAGGCGCTGAGCACAGCTGTCACCACTGTTCACAGGCAGAGTAACGTGTAGCCAATAAAAATAGACTGAGGTGAGCTCCGAGCTTCCTAAGCATCCTCCATTCTCCAGGAACAAGGTCAGGAGACACTGGAGAGGGGGGGTGTGTTTATTTATCTTCTAGTTCCAAGGCTGACCGTGGCAATGTGAGAGGGGCTGAGGCGGTCTGCCGCCACGCTGAGCCAGACTGAGTGGAAATGGCACTGTGCACAGGGGCCTGGGAAGTGCTCCCGGACCCTGAAGGGAGGCCTGCAGAGCACAGCCCGCCAACACCCAGAGAAAAGGGAACAGCTACCGCCGGGGCTTTGAATGGATGTGCCTGACAACCCGGAGCACACAGAGCTGAGCCATGAAAGACAGACCCCTCTTGGCTGGCTCCTGTCACTTGAACTTGAGTGGTAAACACTCTGCTGCAGATCTGAATGGCATGGAGAGGAAGTATGATCTGGGCAGAGTGGCAGCTTGACGACTTGGCCACTGGAGGGGGACAGAGAGAATATCACCTCCACAAGTGCAACACTGGACCCACCACTTAGAATCTGAGCTGTGTTTGGGAACGGAATCTATACTCTCATCTTTGTCCTAGTGACACATTTATTTGGGGAAGAACTGTGCATCATGTTTCTGTTGTTAACTTTAATAACTGACATTTTCAGTAACAGTACTAAGCATTTATCTTGATCCTATCCTCATAGATGCTGCCCTACACCAAGGTCCAATGGCATGGTAGCAACTATCTCCATCTGCTGTTAACGGTATGGCTACAATGCAATGTTTGTTTGCTTTTTTAGGCAACACACCAAATTTATTAACTCAAATGTACTCTATATTATTTTAAGTGGCACACTTAAAGTCACACTTAATGGCTCCACACTCAAGATAGTCATGCCATCATGATTCAAAACAATTTTAACCTCTATGGGCACTTTCTAACCACATATTAAGCCATTTAATTTTTGGAACAGCTGTAATATGGTGACCACTGTTAATCCCATTACAGATGACAAAACTAAGACACAGAGGAGTTAAGTAACCTGTCTGTGATGGATCCAATCACATGTCCCCCAGGCCTGCACAGCCTGCCTGACCCTCAGGCCTTGGCCACTGGCTTTCAATTTCACAGTTCTCATGGAAATAGAAGTCCCCAGGCTCTCCATTGCTACTGCCACCACAGTACAGTTAGAGGTGCCCCAAATCCACACCAGCTGACATTAAGAGGCCCTGCCTCCCGCAGAGTCTGTGCAGAAGAGCTGGTAATGCACCTCAAGAGTTGGGTAGGTACTGCCCGGTGGAGAGGACCGACCCATGGCAGTCCCTGTGGCCTCTTCAGAGAAGACCTTTTGGCCCAACAGCCAGCAGTGGTCTGCTGCAAAGCTACTACAGCTTGGAAGCGCACACCATGTTTTGTTCTTCCCACCTGCATGCCGTGGTCCCTTCCCCCTCACTTTGGATTCCCTGGACTTGCACTCCCAGTGTTAACATGCAAGTGTTCATTATGGATGGGTTCTCCTTTTCGGCACACCTGGACCAAGACAGTACCAGGTGTGTGGCCCAAGGTTAGTAAGTAACAGCTCTTAACTAATGCTACATTTCATCCTGTCTTTATTGTTTTTATTATGCTTCCATTATATTATTGAGTCATTTGGTTCTATTTTAAATGTCTGTGCAGTGACAGAAACAAATTTATCAAGTAGTAATAAACAGAAGAACCAAGATTTTTCAATATCATGAAACTATCACTCAGATGGCAAAAGCATCTGCCTACAATGACAGAAACCCGGGTTCAATCCCTGGGTCGGGAAGATCCCCTGGAGAAGGAAATGGCAACCCACTCCAGTACACTTGCCTTGAAAATCCCATGGACAGAGGAGCCTGGTAGGCTACATACAGTCCATGGGGTTGCAAAGAGTCGGATACAACTGAGTGACTTCACTTTCACTCCAGGTTCAAGAAAATTTCATTAATCCCAAACTCCCAAACACAAAGAAATCCATTTTCATTATACATTATTTAAGAAAGAAAAGAATGTGTGGATAGAAGCTTAGCTATCACTCCAAATCCATCCTGGTGCACTTAGTGGAAATAACTTTAACTAAATCATGAAAACACACTTCATTCATGACACTAGTGTCTGATATCAGAAAACCAGGAGCAATGATTTCTGATTCCATGTAGGACTCTTGCTTTTAAAATGAATTTCCAAGTAATTTCTGAATTTCTATAAAGCAAAAAGCTGTAAAACTATACCATGTCACTGAGACTCAGTGCAGTTTCAAATGATTGGTTCAGAACATTCCTCTGACTTATGTTGTAGACAAGTTTTCTGAACCCATCGGCTAAGAGAACAATTCGAGTACATTCAAACTTACTGGCAATCCTTACCTAAGTCACTATGTCCACACCATATCAGTTCTCACCTCATTTACCACAGTACCTAAATCCTGCATAGACCTGGAATGAAAAGTACGAAAGTCATTTTTTGGGGGGTTGCCTCTTTTATTTCCAGTATTCCTTTTAAAGTACAGTGAACATTCTTCAGTATCTGACACATAGAGGAAAAGGTGAGACTATTTTTCACACATGTCTGGTCTGGAAGAACATGCTCTGTTCAAAACAAGAAAAATGTAAGACTAGAATTTCAGAACACTGAGAAGGTTCTGAGACTTGAATGACAGATGTAGAAAAAGATTAACAGAGAAGTTGTATTTAGACTGCTTAGGTGACAATTGAGTGGGATGAAAACTTTTTTAAAAAAGAGTTGAAGTCAAACAATTATTGAATAATTTTGAGATTAAAAGTGAGGGAACCAAATAAAAATACAAATAGGAAGGTACAGAGTTATTAAGATGGAGATTCTCACTTCCCTATTATTATTACTCAGAAAATAACATTGAGACTAAGCATAACAATGATGTTACAGGAATAGACTTCTGGTCATTAAAATCTCCTAATGGTATGACAGGTGTTGAAATATATTTTGGTATATTCAGCGTAAACCTGATCAATTAAAAACATAAGAAGTTCAGTTTAGATCTACTCCATTTCCCTTTTGAGATCATATATAATATTTTTTTTTCAGGCTCCAGAGAGTTTCTATTTTCTGAATGAAAACATGCTGACATTTTAAAGAACTGGATTAAATCTTTCAAGTCACTGAGTGTAAATCTGTCCATTAGGAATGGAAACAAAGCTCTGGGTCTTTTACTTTAAGGAACTTAAGAAGTTACTCAATCCATTTGTTTTATCAAAAGGAGAAGAATTTCTGAATTTACTTTGAGATTTCAAATACTATATAGGTATATTTATTTTTATATCATCATCTTTGATATTTAACCCATGATCCCATGTAGCTTTCCCTGCTGACTTATCATATCTTATGAAAATTATAACATAATTTTCCTTGCTTTAGCTTAAGACTTCATGCATAAGATGTGCCCTTCCCAAGGCATATTCATTACATGTATTTATAGAGTTTTCTTATTGTCTTCATATTTACAGTAGTTCTAACTATCCCCCTAGGTTATATTCCCACTCCCATTTAAATTTTCTTTTTTTTGGTAGCATTCTCCCAAATAGTTCATCCTCTCTTTGGACAACATCCTTCTTATAGCACAATACAGTGCCAGAAACTTATGTCTAACCCAAAACAGGAAGTCTTGTTGCTGGAAATTCCAAGTCTGCTTTCACTCAAAGCCTTATTTATACTGCATGGTGAGGAGAGACTGGTTTCCCTTGTTTTACTTTCTGAATGGCACCATATGATGCTCTTTTGCTGAAAAATTGCAAACCAGTCAGCACGTGGTACTGTTAGGTGTGCACCATCTAGCATACTCTTGCTGTTACAGTAAATGTAATGGTAATTAACACAGTCCCAGACAAAACTGTGGTACTCATTCATTCAATCATTCAACAAATGCTCCTTGTGCACCCGCTGTGTGCCAGGCCCTGTTCACAGTGACAGCAGCTAACACTTACTTTACACTCACCGTGTGCCAGGTATACACACGCATTCACTCGTTTAATCCTTATGACAGCTCTATGAGGCAGGCAGTATTCATGTCCTTTGACCGAAAAGGAAACTGAGCCTTAAACAATTAGGTGGAAGGGGTAGAGCAGAGGCTCAATTCCAGGTCTGTTTGAGGACAGAAAAGTACTTACTAGTACTAGTACTAGAAGAGGATCAATCAACATGAAACTTTCTGGTATTCCAATGTTAGTATAAAATTAATGAATATCAAAACCAATTCAACAACTACCAGGACAGCAGACTTCATTATTTCAGTGACAATACTCACTTAATGACAATGGAATAAAGTACAGACTGTACTTTAAAGTAAAGTCTGTACTTTATTCCATAGTCAGTTCTAATGGGATCAGAACAGTTACTAGAGGCAGAAAGTGTATTAGGAAGATTACGTGCACGCTAAGTCACTTCTAAACTCCAGGAGTTGGTGATCGACAGGGAGGCCTGGCATGCTGCAGTCCATGGGGTCACAAAGAGTAGGACATGACTGAGCAACTGAACCGAACTGAAGTCACTTCAGTTGTGTCCGACTCTTTGCAACCCTATGGCTACTCTTTGTAGCCCACCAGGCTCCTCTGTCCATGGGATTCTCCAGGCATGAATACTGGAGTGGGTTGCCATTTCCTTCTCCAGGGAATCTTCCCAACCCAGGGATCAAACATTTGTCTCTTACAGCTCCTGCACTGGCATTGGCAGGCTGGTTCTTTACGTAGGCTGCAGTCCATGGGGTGGCGAAGAGTCGGACATGACTGAGCAACTTCACTTTCACTTTTCACTTTCATGCACTGGAGATGGAAATGGCAAAACCACTCCAGTGTTCTTGCCTGGAGAATCCCAGGGACAGTGGAGCCTGGTGGGCTGCCGTCTATGGGATCGCACAGAGTTGGACACGACTGAAGCGACTTAGCAGCAGCAGCAGCAGCAGCAGCAGTGCCACCTGGGAAGCCCCACAGAATTGAATAATTCAGAGCGGGGTTCAAAACTCATGTTTGCCACTCAATAGCTGCAAGTAGATTCCAACCAGTTCATCCTAAAGGAGATCAGTCCTGGGTGTTCATTGGAAGAACTGAAGCTGAAGCTGAAACTCCAATACTTTGGCCACCTGATGTGAAGAGCTGACTCATTGGAAAAGATCCTGATGCTGGGAAAGATTGAGGGCAGGAGGAGAAGGGGATGGCAGAAGTTGAGATGAATTGGGTGGCATCACTGACTCAATGGACATGGGTTTGGGTGGACTCCGGGAGTTGGTGATGGACAGGGAGGCCTGGCGTGCTGCGGTTCATGGGGTCACAAAGAGTCGGACATGACTGAGCTGTGAATGTAGGAAGGCATAGTCTCTGTGAACTTCAGTGGCCTTGTGACAGGATTGTCGTGAAGACCAGAACTGCTAGGGGAAATGCCTGGCACAATATCCATGACTAACTGATTCTCAAAGTTAGTCCCTTACCTTTCTGTTCACTGCTAGACTAAGCCAGACCTGAGTATACTAAACTAGTCTTTCTTCTCCTCCACTTTCAATGCTCCCTAAGGTTTTCAAGACAAATTCCAACTACTTAGTTCAGAACACAAGGTCCTTCATGATATGAACAGTGATGTCACTTATTAATGGATGTTGCCCAACTCTAAATGGCCAGTGCCAGTGCCATGCCAGTGTTAAATGTTTTTAACACCACTCCCGTCTACATCTCGTCACTACTGACATACAACCAGCAAACTCCCGCCTCTGTTCCTTCCCCTAGTTCCCTCTGCCTGGAATACCTTTCCACTTCACAGTCCATGTGAGTTCTTATCCTATTTTCTAGTAATAAGATGGTCACTGAATTGATAGGCCAACTTGGAACACTTCTAAAAGTGAGGGACGTACTAAAACTAATTATGATTGAACAACAGGCATAAATGTGATTGTCTCAGACAAGAAGCATCTTCCCGTCAGAAGGTAAGCCTTCCCTAAAGCCACTTATGATCTAGGGTCCCTTCTCTGTGCCTCAGTAAGTTCACTACAGCATCATGCACTTATTGCAGCCTGTATCTCATTGTGCTGGCACTGTTCTATGTTACCTATCTCCTATACCAGACTATGAACTATTAGAGGGCAGGGACATTCCTATTTACTTTTCTATCCCCAGTACTCAACATTTGCCAAGCACACAGAATTTACTAAGTTAACACTAAACAAATGAGTAAAAAAAATTCAGTGCAATGTTGTGAGAAGTGAAAGCATTTTAGGTATCTCACCATTCTGCTATTCTGCAGTAATATTTACTCCATGTGCTTTCATTTCCAAATCAACTTCTATCCATGAAAATAACTGATCCTCCAGGGGCACTGGAAAAAAGCTTTTGTAAACCAGATCACATTTCAGTTTTCCATCTCTTCCTGTTTTATAGGGATTGAATTTTTTTCAGTCACTCTAGTTTGGTTAGCGTGAAAAGAAGTTCATTTTATGAGCACTTAGCTAATAGTGAAAACCTTCATGGTACCAGATAGACAAGTCCAGTTCCGGTAAGCAGGCTGTGCCCATGCTGTTCCAGATCAAGCTAGTTTATTTTTTCATGCTGACGTCAAGCTGCTGGTGAACGTTTTGCTCTCTGCATCATCTCCAAATCTATGAAAAGTGAAAGTGTTAGTTGCTCAGTTGTGCCCCACTCTTCGTGATCCCATGAACTGCAGCCTACCAGACTCCTCTGTCCATGGGATTTTCCAAGCAAGGATACGGGACTGGTTTGCCATTTCCTTCTCCAGGGGATTTTCCCGACCCAGGGACTGAACCCGGGTCTCCTGCACTGCGGGCAGAGTCTTTATCAACTCAGCTACCAGGGAAGCCCAAATCTATACCAGCAAGCTAATGAAAAGCTGACTGGATTGGCAGTTCATTCCTCCCTTTTACCATGTGGTTTTTGAGTAATTCTGAGTCTCTTGTTCCCTTGCAGGTACGGCAGAATAGGGGCAGAATTTAGGAGAGATTCCACCATGAACTGGATTTGCAATAAGAAGAATCAGATGGGAGTCTTGGTTATGACACTTCCTAGCAGACTTTTCTGGGGAGTGAGAGTAAGAATTACACTTTCTTTGTGCAATTATTTCAGATTGGGAAAGCATTTGTAAATTTAACACACTAAACATACAATCCCTGTGCTACCTTCTGGAAATTACAGTACTTCCCCTCTCATGGCAAGTTCATGTGATTGCTTTCATCATTTACTGAAAAGATCAACAGGCAGAAAGAGTGCAGAATCATGTTAAATATGCCCTAAATTAACTTATGAAAAGGTCTTTAATATGGAAGATGATATGCAGACATTATTTTTATCACTATATATGGAAGGGCAGAGTCCTACCTTAAATATTAGGTAAAAGAGAAGCAAAGGAGTGTAAAACAGTAAATAACAGTGTAATTACCAAATACATGAAAACCTTGTAGAGCATCATGTGTATGTATGTGCAAGCATATATGTACACGCTTTTTTATATATGTACATATTTATTTATTGTATCTGCATGCAGAATATTTTTCTCATGAAATGTTTTTATTTATTTTAGGCTACATAAGGGAGATGCTATTATGGTAAAATATATCAAAAACTGCTATACAAAACTGCAGGAGAAACTGTCTGAAAATGCAAAGCATTACTGAATTGTTCTCTTAATTCATAGAGAAAATATTACCCAGTCATAGTAAGCTATATCATATCATATTCACTAAAATTGCTTCAGGCAGATTTATTGTCATAAAATGAAAATTTCAGGCAGTTTTTGGCATAAAAATGCAATGTTATACTTAAATATTAAATATATAATAGTATGATATAAGATGCTATAGATTTCCTATAGCATCTTATTTTCCATAGCTTATTAGCTTCATATTTTAATTATCCATAAGATTACAACTGCTTGTATTTTATGGAACTATATATAACAATTTCTGCTGTAGTCCAACAACTGCATAACCCAGTTAGATATTTAATCTGTTTCACTAATCAGTTAATGTTCTTTATAATGCTCACATCAAAGAAATTATGTAATCTCTACTACTCTGTAACCTTTAATTTCACTTTCTGTAAGAAGCATTACATTATTAATATCTTTTGCACATTTCATACTTGCTATGAAAAATTCTGGCATAATATATTTTTATAACCATTAAGTAAATTAATATTAATGCTAGATTAAGTAGTTTCAGGATTTTTTGTTTGAAATGCCTTCTGAATAGTTCTGAGCAAAATGTACATATTTTATATTAATATATATGTAATGAGTCTTGTCTCTAAGAAATCCTTCAATGTTACTTGAGACATTAAACTTGAAACAAATAATTTAAACATATACTGAAATAAGAATAGGGTGGAAACTAAACATTACAGCAAATCAAATTATTTAACAGATTTTAATATTAAAGCAGAATGATGCTGCTTTTTCTTCAGAGGTAACCCAACTCTCCTCAGGAAGTTTAATTATAGTGCCTACTTCCCATTCCACAAAATTTAGGCAAAAAAGCTCTCTGGACACATGACAGGAAAATATCCCACATATAATATTTAAAATCCATATTTTACAATATCCTTACAGCATACCATTTTGGGGCAGTGAAACTACATTTGTAATAATCCATTTATATCAGTGACTCCAAAAGCTAATGAGGTTTCTCAGAAAATGTACACTCAAACCTGTATGTAAACTTTTAAAACTGTACTTTTTTTTAACAGGAGAAAAACAAATTTAATTACTTATGTATATATGTATAGGAGATATGAGACTCAAAGGCAGCCAGTCAATGGAGACTTACCCACCACGCAGAGCTAAGGGAAGTGCTACGGATCTAGCGCTTGAAAGGGGAAGAAGGCAATTCACAGGAAGAGAAGGGCAGACATCTGGTACACAAAAGTTAAACTGAACTTTTTAAAAACAGTGTGCTTTCACTCTGATTCTTGAAAAGAAAAAGGCTTGTGGATGTGTTTTAGGAAAGCCAATAAGACCCCATGCTTTTTATCCATTAGCAGTTACTGTTTTCAGTCAAATGTTCTTTAAGGTGAGAGGCTGATTTAATGAATGGTTTCCGTAATGACAACTACATCAACCATATAGTTTGGCAATTCCATTATTTGGATGGTTATTTGACATTTCCTCGAATATTTTTGTATTCAACATTTGTTTTAACTTTGTTTTTACAATTGCTTGGTTCATTCTATTTCATAATATGATAGATATACAGTGAATGGGGGGTAGTTCCTAACTGGGGCAATTTTGTCCCCGTTTTTGAGTGTTATCACTGAGGGTTGCTACTGGACCTAGCAGATAGGGACCAGGGATGCCTCTGAATCTCCTGCAGTGCCCAGGACAGCCCACAGAAGAGGACTATCCAGCCCCAATGTCAACCGTACTGCTCTTGAGAACCCTGGTCTACGGAATGTGTTGAGTTTGAGGTTTTGATCATTTTCATGGTAGACTGGACATGAGAAATACGATTCACTACAAAATGACTCATTAAAAGTAACAAAGGTAACTCAAATCCTAAATCAATTTACAAGTCTTAAAAAAATCTTTTAGATATGGCCTAAACTCCATGAATTAGTGATGGACAGGGTAGCCTGGCATGCTGTAGTTCATGGGGTCACAAAGAGTCAGACAAGCTGAGTGACTGAACTAACTGAAACAGTCTGTACGATACAGTGTAATTGCCCAACTCTTACAGGGCTGACAGCAATATTCCAGGCATTTTGGGTATGGTGTTCAAAACAAGAATTAAAGAGCCCTCGTAATTCCATGCTTACAATTCATTTACTTCAAAATAAACATATGCCATATAACTTAAACTTTGGAGCTATAATTACTGTAAGTAACTATTGAATAACAAAATAAATTCTTCAAACTACACATTAAAACTTCCACTTGTCATGAATCTAAAACTAAGAAAAATTACTGATTTGTTCCTTAGGATTCTGTTTATCTTTTCATGCATGAAATTATTTGCTTGCAAAATGTTGCATCTTCATTAAAACCATTAATATTCTGAGTAAATGGCAGTACTCATTTTATAAATAAGAATGGAATTTCAACACTGTGTTTCATGCAGTTCTTAGGCCAATGTATATTCCTGCATGATGTTATCCATCTAAAAGGGGCAGTTCTCTATATTAACCCAAAGCAGTTACATCTAATTCATAGTATTCATTATTTTTTCAAGCATTCTTCAGTTCAGTTCAGTCTCTCAGTCGTGTCAGACTCTTTGCGACCCCATGAATCACAGCACGCCAGGCCTCCCTGTCCATCACCAACTCCCAGAGTTCACTCAAACTCATGTCCATCGAGTCAGTGATGCCATCCAGCATATCTGAGGTTATTGATATTTCTCCCGGCAATCTTGATTCCAGCTTGTGCTTCTTCCAGCCCAGCGTTCCTCATGATGTACTCTGCATATAAGTTAAATAAGCAGGGTGACAATATACAACCTTGATGTACTCCTTTTCCTATCTGGAACCAGTCTGTTGCTCCATGTCCAGTTCTAACTGTTGCTTCCTGACCTACATACAGGTTTCTCAAGAGGCAGGTCAGGTGGTCTGGGATTCCCATCTCTTTCAGAATGTTCCACAGTTTATCGTGATCCACACAGTCAAAGGCTTTGGCATAGTCAATAAAGCAGAAATAGATGTTTTTCTGGAACTCTTGCTTTCTCCATGATCCAGTGGATGTTGGTAATTTGATCTCTGGTTCCTCTGCCTTTTCTAAAACCTGCTTGAACATCTGGAAGTTCACAGTTCACATATTGCTGAAGCCTGGCTTGGAGAATTTTGAGCATGACTTTACTAGTGTGTGAGATGAGTGCAATTGTGCGGTAGTTTGAGCATTCTTTGGCATTCCCTTTCTTTGGGATTGGAATGAAGACTGACCTTTTCCAGTCCTGTGGCCACTGTTGAGTTTTCCAAATTTGCTGGCATATTGAGTGCAGCACTTTCACAGCATCATCTTTCAGGATTTGAAATAACTCAATTGGAATTCCATCACCTCCACTAGCTTTGTTCATAGTGATGCTCTCTAAGGCCCACTTGACTTCACATTCCAAGATGTCTGGCTCCAGGTGTGTGATCATGCCATCACATGTGATCAATGCCATCCAAGCATTCTTCCTGGATATCAAGTAGGCATATATAGTATTCTTTGAGAAATATGTATATAATTTGTGTATATAACATTGTTGGGAGAGTGTAGATGCAATTTGCCAAACCTTGTCTTCCCTAAATACTGTTATATTTTAAAACAATATAAATTGTTTTTTTTGTTTGTTTGTTTGTTTGTTTTTTATTTTTTTTAATTTTTTTTTTCCTGTCAAAAAGATTTATTAACTTAAAATAGAATTACTTCAATTCTACAGACAAAAGCAAATTTCCGTTCAAGTATGAATATTTTCAATATACAAGAATGTAAAAGAAAAAAATTCTAAATCTTCAATCTTGAGGTTTTATTATTTTTTTACCTTTTAAAAAGTTTTTGGCACTACAAGGTTCTGTAAAGAATAGAAGTGACAAATTTAAAACACATGAAAGTCTTTCCTAATTCTTAAGAACAATATATATAAAGTCTGAAGCAACCAAAGTATGAATACAGCTAATAGAAAATAAAGAATGTAATTCTTAAATTCTCTCTTTATACAATTCATCAAGGTTAAACAAAACAAAATTCCCTTAAAAATAGGGTAATAAAATAGATGAAATTTGTATCACTCAATTTGGTGATACTAGTAAAAACTATAGTTCATATTTATATACAAATAATACAGTCTTTAAAAACAGTCTTAGAATTTAAATAAGCTATCTAAACGTTAAAATTTTAAATCAGAACCTGATTTATTTTCCATTAAATGTCATTTTTTCTGCTGAATGTGACTGACACTGAGGTACGGATACCCTTGAGACAGCAGGATTGGCTGGTTGCTGTGCATCTGTAGACCAGCTGAAAGAAAATGGACTTGCATTACTCCGACACGTTTCCTCTTGGTGGGTGGGGACAACGCTCTCTACACCGCTCTCTACATCTAGAAAAATTGAAGATATAAAACAATTTATATTATATAAAACAATATAAATTGTTTTATATCTTCAATTTTTCTGAGAAAGGAGAATCTATGACCAGGTTATCTTCTTAAAAAGCAAGAGCAAATAATCTAAAATTAGTTGATTACTCCTCCTATCTTTGTAAGTACTCCATATATTTTAGGCAGTATGTTTACCTCCCAAACATGACTTAATTGGTTAATAGAGTTATGAGTTTTGGTCATTTGATGTGGTGTTAGGCACTGAGGGAGGTGCCTCAGGGATGGTCAGAGCAGCTAAAGGAAGTCAGTGAGGGATTTTAGATGGCCCCAGGCAATTCCAAAGTAGATGATCAGTGGATGTGCAGTGGACAACTGGAAGTCAGAAAGGACAACCCAGGGCTGCTCCGGTTTGAGTGGAATCAGAAGACAGAGCAGGTCAGAATCAGAAGTGTTCAGGGAAAACATTTAAATTAGGCAAAACTCTGGGAGTCGGTCTTGCTCCCTCCCATCTTAAAATGGTAAACACTCTGTACTGCTGGGGCCCACCTAGCAGACTGATTCAGTAACTTTAATGAAGAAGGCAAGGAATATATATCCAAAGTGCTCTGATAATCTTAGAGGAAATAAACTACCTGTATGTTTATAAATATTTATTGCTATTCCATCCTAGATAGAAAAGTATACATTAATAGTCTTGTTTTTTTTTTTAAACAGTGTATTGTTAGCTTTTAAAATGAATAAACTTTGCTTTTTAGAGCAGTTTTAAGTTCACAGAAAAATTGAGTAAAAAGCACACAGTATTTGCCCAGAGCCCGACCCCACACCTGCACAGCTTCCCCCATTTTTTATATCCCCCACCACAGAGGTACATTTGTTACAATTGTTGAACCTACACTGACACTTCATTGTCCCCCAAAGTCCACAGTTTACATTAGGGTTCATGCTTGGTGTTGTACATTCTATAATTGTGGACAAGTGCACAATGATATGTATCCACCACTACAGGATTACTCAGAAAAAGAGCTATATTGATGCCTTTTTGTTTAGCATTTTTTGTCTGTACAATTAGAGTTAAGAAGATTCTTTTTAGCTAGTACTGCCTCTATCTACCTCCAAAAAGTACTGTTGATAAAAATAAATACCCTAGTCTAAAGCTTCTACTGGTAGTCCTTAGCACACTAAGAATGAGTTGAATTTTTCTTAAATTAACGTTAGGCAGGAGTTATGGAAAATGATATGCCCTATTTAATGGTCTGCTCATTTGAAATGGTATCTTTCCAGAAATATCTCTAAGTAGATTTTGGATTTTTCATGGATTAAAATGTCAGTAGTTGATTTCACAAAGAGGCAAATACCACAATTAGACTTCTTCTACTGTCTCATATTCAAACTGAATTTCTGGGAACATTTCCAATAGCCCCAACAGTCTTTCTAGGCTAGTGACCGGGAATGTTGCAACTGACTAAATTTATATCATTGGAGCAAAAACTTCCATTTGTGTTTCAGCATGTTGATACAGAAAAAGTAGAGAAATGGGAATTATCCTGTTAATTTGATGAACGTGGACAGCCATACCAGCTTTTCAAATCACCAAATAGAACTTTTTTTGTCTCAATGATCTACTTTGTTAACCAGATAACTGCCAAGACTCCAACTTCATTCTGTTCTGTATAAAATTACAATTTCTCAGCATCTCTGATATCAGCTACTTACGGGAAATGTATGGATAAATGTATTGGATGGAAACGTATGGATGTTTTTGCATTGAAGCTGTATTTCTCACTTCATACTGACAAAGTAGCAAGGAACACAGAGAGAACACAGACAGTTATAGCTTTTTTTAAATCCTGCATCTCAAATAGTCAGTATTAAAAGTATATTAAAAAGCAATATGACATCATGGCTACAATCAATAGCTTTGGAATCAGCATGTTTGAATTCAAATGCTGGTTCTGCCTTTGACTATATATGTGACCAATGGCTCCGTTTTTCTATCTGTAATATGGGACATGAGAGTGCCTACCTCGTGGGTCGCTGTGAAGATCAAATGAGCCAGTTCAAATAAACTGCTTAAAATAGAGCTTAGATCATGGTAAGCACTGAATAAATGTAACTATTATCCTTATCGTAACCTCATCATTAAGATTGGTTAACCCATGAAGGATCTCTTAGGGATGATAAAAATGTCCTAAAACTGGATTACTTGGTAAATTCAATTAAAATTGTTGAATTGTCCATTTAGCACAGGTGAATTTCATCATAAGTAAAAGGCACTCAATAAAACTGTTAAAAAGTGAGGCAAAATAAAGACTCTCCAGACTTATTAATGCAATACCATTAGGTTACTGAGCTATAAAGGCTGAGATAAAGACCTGAGAAGCACGGGGGAGAAGGAAGAGTGAAAATGCGAGGGACCTAGAGCCTGCCCGCGCTCTTCTCTCCTGTTGTGTGAATTGTTTCTTACTACAGCGGAAGAGGAGCTCATGGCTTGCATGCTGAGCACTGATTCTCAGCATGACCTCCCAGAAACCACTCTCCAGCACTGAGAGGTAACTTTGAAAAGGCCTAAGCATGGCATCTGGTCCCATCACTTCATGGGAAATAGATGGGGAAACAGTGGAAACAGTATCAGACTTTATTTTGGGGGGGCTCTAAAATCACTGCAGATGGTGATTGCGGCCATGAAATTCAAAGACGCTTACTCCTTGGAAGGAAACTTATGACCAACCTCAGTTCAGTTCAGTCGCTCAGTCGTGTCTGACTCTTTGCGACCCATTGAACCACAGCATGCCAGGCATCCCTGTCTATCACCAACTCCCGGAGTTCACTCAAACTCATGTCCATCAAGTCGGTGATGTCATCCAGCCATCTCATTCTCTGTCATCCCCTTCTCCTCCCGCCCCCAATCCTTCCCAGCATCAGAGTCTTTTCCAGTGAGTCAACTCGTTGCATGAGGTGGCCAAAGTATTGCAGTTTCAGCTTTAGCATCAGTCCTTCCAATGAATACCCAGGATTGATCTCCTTTAGAATGGACTGGTTGGATCTCCTTGCAGTCCAAGGGACTCTCAAGAGTCTTCTCCAGCACCACAGTTCAAAAGCATCAATTCTTCGGCGATCAGCTTTCTTCACAGTCCAACTCTCACATCCATACATAACCACGGGAAAAACCATAGCCTTGACTAGACGGACCTTTGTAGGCAAAGTAATGTCTCTGCTTTTTAATATACTATCTACATTGGTCATAACTTTCCTTCCAAGGAGTAAGTGTCTTTTAATTTCATGGGTGCAATCAGCAACCGCAGTGATTTTGGAGCCCCCCAAAATAAAGTCTGACACTGTTTCCACTGTTTCCCCATCTATTTCCCATGAAGTGATGGGACCAGATGCCATGATCTTTGTTTTCTGAATGTTGAGCTTCAAGCTCAACATGACTAACCTAGATAGCATATTAAAAAGCAGAGACATTACTTTGCCAACAAAGGTCCATCTAGTCAAGGCTATGATTTTTCCAGTGGTTATGTACGGATGTGAGAGTTGGACTGTGAAGAAAGCTGAGTGCCAAAGAATTGATGCTTTTGAACTGTGGTGTTGGAGAAGACTCCTGCGAGTCCCTTGGACTGCAAGAAGATCCAACCAGTCCATCCTAAAGGAGACCAGTCCTGGGTGTTCATTGCAAGGACTGATGCTGAGGCTGAAACTCCAATACTTTGGCCACCTCATGCAAAGAGCTGACTCATTGGAAAAGACTCTGATGCTGGGAGGGATTGGGGGCAGGAGGAGCAGGGACGACAGAGGATGAGATGGCTGGATGGCATCACCGACTCGATGCACATGACTTTGAGTAAACGCCCAGAGTTGGTGATGGACAGGGAGGCCTGGTGTGCTGCGTTTCATGGGGTCACAAAGAGTCGGACATGACAGACTGACTGAACTGAACTGAACTGAGAATTACTTCTCTGCTTAGAATGCGTCTTGAGTCTACTAAACCTTCCATTTTTGGCAACCCTATTCCTTAAAATCAAGAACAAATGAACAATACTAAGTCAAATATTTTCTCACTTTCATTATCTCATTGACTTATGATTTTAAAAATCTGTTCACTGATTCAGTCCTTAATTCAGCATTTATTACGCTACTTCTCCTATGCTCCAAGCATATTCCTGGAAGGTAGAGGGAGAAAATTCTAGACCAAGATAGTGTGGTTCCTGCCCTCAAGAGTCTCATAGTTGCTAATGTGGTTTAATAAACCTGTATACGCCCCCTCTTAAATGTAAACACTGTTTCCCAAGTTAAAAAAAATCTTGAATGTTCTTTGAAGCACCTTTCATTTCCAATGCAGATAATCCCTCTTTCTCATCTCACAGGTCAAAAGGTGGAGATTAGAACTGGTTCCTTCCAGAACATCACTCCACGGCCATTTCTAACTTGTTCTCTTTTGGACTCTACATCATCTCTGATTCCGCATTTTTTCTGTCTTAATTGTTGTCATCTGCCATCTCCTAGGACACTTCTACTATCCTTCCCTTTGTATTCATCACCTTTGCTGGTTTCAATATCTCTGTTGCTGATCTCTTCAAAGTTACCTTCATTTTTTGATTGCTGTTATTCCAGTTTTAATGAATGACTACACCTCAGCTTCCTGTAGACACTGAAGCAATGTGGACTCGTCATCATGATGCTCACGATGCTCCATCAGAACGCTCTGTATGGATACTGAGTCATCAGATTCCTCATTCTGACTAGAATTTCTTCCTCTTCTACTTCTTTCACATTTTAAACTTCTATCTACTCTTATAATTACCTTTAATAACTCTGCCTCCCTCTTATCTTGGTTTCATTGACTCCGAGAAGATGTAGCCTAGATTTCAGAGCTGGCCATTTCAATGAAGCTCTATTACTCCATTTTTTTGATGCCTTTGACTTTTTCCCCGTTTACCTATCTTATACTTCCCCAATCCTGTGGTAATGCCACCACCTTGCTTTCCTAGTCAATTATGAAACTGAATTGATTGATTAAATTATGCAGTTGTGTTTTCCAATTTTACCTCCACATTAATTAGCTCAGCTTTTTTCTGAGGAGAGCGAATCATATTCTAAGCTGGTGGTACAGCTGCCATGGAAAATCAATATGGCAGTTCTTCAAATACTAGGCGTAGAACTACCGCATGTATGTGTGCTCAGTCCCTCAGTTGTGTTCGACTCTGTGAAATCCCATGGACTGGGACCCACCAGGCTCCTCTGTCCATGGAATTTTCCAGGCAAGAATATTGGAATGGGTTGCTGTTTCCTTCTCCATAGAACAACCATATGATCTAGCAATTCCATTTCTAGGTACATATTCAGAGAATTGAAAGCAGGAATTAGAATACATATACCCATGTTCAAAGCAGCATTATTCATAATAGTGAAAGCAAACCAAGTGTCACCAACAGATGAATGGATTAACAAAATGCAGTACATACATATTATGGAATACTATCCAACAGTAAAAAGAAAAGAAATTCTGACATATACAACATGGATGAACCTTAAGGACAGTAAGTGATACATGCAAATAACAGAAAAACATACTGCAAGATCCCACTTATATTTGGTATGTAAGGTAACCAAACTCACAGAAATAGAAAGTAGAATTGTGTCTGCCAGGGCCTGCGGGAAGGCAGACATTCCCCACCCTTGGCACTTTACCAGGAATAGACATGACCGAAGTATGCAAGGAGACCTCCCATTTTTAAAATATCTGTTTCTTTTGTTTGTGAGGAAGTGGGAATCTGAGAGCACAAAGGTCACCTAATGACTCATCAGTAGTTATAAATCTTGTAAGGAACCTTATATTCTCACAGTTGATCTATAATTTAAGCACTCTGATTACTGTTCAAATACTAATCCTTATAATAGTAAACGCTGTGATCCAGTGTCAGTGCACTTCAATAAGCTCATATTCACTACTTTTCTTAAACACAGCACTTCAGTGTCATCACTTAAGTTTACTGATGGAGAAACACAGGACCAGAGAGGACACTTAAGGGAAGCACCAGTGGTTCTGCTAATCAGAGGACATGCTGTAAAAGAGCCAGGAAATCTTCATGGTGCTCAGGGCTGGGTTCTGGTGTCTCAACGATGTATCTGTGAAAACTACCATTCAATTCAGAAAGAGAAGACAGATTCCCAGTGCTCAATCTCAGTTACTCGTCTGCAATTTCATTGCTTGCAACTGAAACCACAGGAAAGCAAGTGAGACTATAATTTGGCATTTGGTTTGCACAGGTCAAAATAACCTGAAGCAGTGAAGTCAGAAACTGACTTAATGAAAGTGTTTTATACTTTTTCTTTAAAAAAAAAAAAAAAAAAAAGCATAAAGAGGAATCTGAATAATGTATTCCATTTTATTTTTTACTGTTAAACACAGACACTGACATGTATATCTAATGCCTTTTAGGAATACAAAGTAAAAGCAATGTCATATATTATGATCCAGCAGGTAATTCAGTGATTCAGGATTAGCCAAGAGATTTATCAAGCAGTCTCCAAAGGAAGCAGAGTTCAAGTTCGGGCTCATCAATAATACAAAAATAAACTGAACAATTAGGTACGAAGTGGCTATCTTGTCAGTCGACTTACTAGCCGCAAAATGATACACTCACTCGCTGCCTCGAATACAGAAAGAAAAGACATCTTAAGACAGAAGAGCTGAATAAAAAAGAGAGAAGGGCCTAGCACTACCTAACCTCCCACAGCCTTGAGGCTTCACTCCTGTGTCACCCTGCTGTGAAGGCAGGTCTGGGTGTTAATATGGAAAGGTGAATGAAGCACCGCTTGAAAGCTTGACTCTGAATTTCACTGCCTCTTTAAGCAGCCAAGAGCTTAATGTCAATAGGTCTGCATGTGTTTTGGAGAAACTAGACAGGCTGGACATGGAACAACAGACTGGTTCCGAACAGGAAAAGGAGTACGTCAAGGCTGTATATTGTCACCCTGCTTATTTAACTTATATGCAGAGTACATCATGAGAAACCCTGGGCTGGAAGAAGCACAAGCTAGAATCAAGATTGCCGGGAGAAATATCAATAACATCAGATATACAGATGATACCACCCTTATGGCAGAAAGTGAAGAAGAAATAAAGGGCCTCTTGATGAAATTGAAAGAGAAGAGTGAAAAAGTTGGCTTAAAGCTCAACATTCAGAAAACTAAGATCATGGCATTCGGTTCCATCACTTTATGGCAAATAGATGGGGAAACAGTGGAAACAGTGAAAGACTTTATTTTGGGGGGCTCCAAAATCACTGCAGATGGTGATTGCAGCCATGAAATTAAAAGACACTTACTCCTTGGAAGGAAAGTTATGACCAACCTAGACAACATATTAAAAAGCAGAGACATTACTTTGCCAACAAAGGTCCATCTAGTCAAGGCTATGGTTTTTCCAGTAGTCATGTATGGATGTGAGAGTTGGACTGTAAAGAAAGCTGAGTGCCGAAGAATTGATGCTTCTGAACTGTGGTGCTGGAGAAGACTCCTGCGAGTCCCTTGGACTGCAAGGAGATCCAACCAGTCCATTCTAAAGAAGATCAGTCCTGAATATTCATTGGAAGGACTGATGTTGAAGCTGAAACTCCAATACTTTGGTCACCTGATGCGAAGAGCTGACTCATTTGAAAAGACCCTGATGTTGGGAAGGATTGAGGGCAGGAAGAGACAGGGATGAAAGAGGATGAGATGGTTGAATGGCATCACTGACTCAATGAACACGGGTTTGGGTAGACTCCGACAGTTGGTGATGGACAAGGAGGCCTGGTGTGCTGCGGTTCATGGGCTTGCAGAGAGTCAGACATGACTGAGCGAATGAACTGAGTTGAACTGAGACAGGCCTGAAGTCCAGAAAAGTTTCACTTTCTGTGTGACTTAGGTTCTCAGGTGGGCCCCAAGGCAGAAATTGGGGATTGTTAAATGACCCTAGAAAACCCCATATTCTGCCTCCTCTATATCATGGACAGCATAAGGATCAATTTTGATGCTACATTATTAACTACTGAAATGTGAAAAAGTAAAAAAAAATTAATTGATGATTAATTGATATACTAATTCTAGAATTGATATCCAGTTCTGTATCAGTGCTAAGTTAAATGATAGGTAAAGTCAGAATTATACTCAATGGCTAAGCCTCTATCTTGGTACCCAATGAAGTAGCTGGCTTGGTTTTAGCAACTGTGGGGTCCTGTGGCAAGTATCGTTAGTCAGGGAGATCTTAAGTCAGTTCGGTGCCAGGCTTATATTATCAGAGGCACTGGAAGTGAGGCTGGGAGAAGTGAGATTAGCAGAAAGGATGGCAAATCCACACCCCTCCAGACAAACATACTATGGATGGTTGCCCACTCCCAAGGGTTAGTGGAGACTTCTGCTCTGTAATTGAAGCTCTCTCTATTTTAAAGATATGTGAATGAGGATTCAGAGAAAATCAGTTCAGTTCAGTCGCTCAGTCATGTCCAACTCTCCGCGACCCCATGAATCACAGCACGCCAGGCCTCCCTGTCCATCACCAACTCCCGGAGTTCACTCAAACTCATGTCCACAGAGTCGGTGATGCCATCCAGCCATCTCATTCTCGGTCGTCCCCTTCTCCTCCTGCCCCCAACCTTTCCCAGCATCAGAGTCTTTTCCAGAGAGTCAACTCGTCGCATGAGGTGGCCAAAGTATTGCAGTTTCAGCTTTAGCATCAGTCCTTCCAATGAACACCCAGGATCGATCTCCCTTAGAATGGACTGGTTGGATCTCCTTGTGGTACAAGGGACTCTCAAGAGTCTTCTCCAACACCACAGTTCAAAAGCATCAATTCTTCGGTGATCAGCTTTCTTCACAGAAAATAAACTGGCCCAAATCACACTTGTTGGAAGTAATGCAGGAAATCCCAACCCAGGTCTTCTGAATCCCCAGGGCTTAGGTGGGTTTACTATGCTATGCAGTTTCATTAAAAACAGCAGGTAGATGCAAAGTTTATTTAAAGAGACAGTATCTAAAAGGTATACATTTTAAGAACAGTGATCTGGAACTTAAAATGATGAACTAAATTGTCCATTTCATCACTGCAAAACTGAAATGAGACAACTATAAAGAAGTGTTGCTGTTGTTCTTTGGTTGCTAGGTCATGTCTGACTCTTTAGCAACTCCATGGACTGTAGCCTACCAGGCTCCTCTGTTCACGGGATTTCCCAGGCAAGCATACTGGAGTGGGTTGCCATTTCCTACCTGGTGATCAAACCCATGTCTCCTGCATTGCAGGCAGATTCTTTAACGCTGAGGACTGGGGAAGCCCATAAAGAAATTAAGACAATTATAAAAACTCAAAGAGAATGAGTTTAAAACTACCAAAGAAAAGGTTTTAAGAATAAAGGCAGATTTCAAATAATGAATTTACTCATCTAATTCACGGGTCCATAAACTAAGGCCATGGGCCAAATCTGGCCAGCCACCTGTTTTTATAAATAAAATTTTATGGGAAAACAGCCATGCTCATTTATTGACAAATAGCTACAGCTGCTATTGTAATACAAAACTGTGACAGAGACTGCCCTGCAAAGTCAAAAATATTTACTATCAAGTCATTTACAGAAAAAATATGCCAACCCATGAACTAAGTCATGATGAAACCAGGGCAGATTTAAAGGTGTTAGTAACTAGTCATATTTGTTAATCCACATGAGTAATTCTCAAACCATGTCTCACACATTCTTTTGAAAGTTAAGAATTGTTGATTTTATGTGAAAATTAGTTCAGTAAACCAACAAGTTTGGGAAAGGCTGGAAAAATTATTTTTTAAAAAAGGCCATATGTGCTGTGAATTTCCAAGTTATGGTGATGGGTGTAATTTTACACAGTACTCTCTCAAACTCATTTGACCAGCAGTGTACACCTAGAGCCAGAGGTCTCAGTGACCACTTGGCTGGTCCTCTACTACAACTGTGAGACTTGGAAGAAGATGTAAAGGAGGGCACAACTGCCAAAACTGGAAGGAAGTTACTTATTTCCTTACTGGCTCACCAGGTTCTTTATATGTAAGAGAGAAACAATCAAATTGTTCTCTGAGAGTGAAGCAGAGTTCAAACCACTATTACAAAGCCTTAGAAAATACAGATTCCTTTTGCTAAGCTTAGTGCATTATGGTATGAAGTGCCCTTCTCAGCATAAACCAGCATCTCCTGAGAGAGCCAATGGGTAGTGAGATGCAGGGTATCCACAAGAGAAGGAAGTGTCCCTCTGCATGATGACACACCCAGTATTTGTGTGTGTGTTTTTAGCAGCTTTGCACATTTTGCCTCAAGTGTTTTGTTCCCATTAATTACGAGCTAAATGTCTACTTGAGTAATTGTTTCTCCTTTGGTGTTAACAAAAGAACATATGCTATTTCACTTGCATCTCATTAAGCCCTTCAAATATTAGAGCTGTAGGAGACTTGGTCTGTCTACAGAAAAAAAGTAAGTGTATTCTCAGTAGCTGTATTTGATAACCTGTTACTTATTAATACAAACTATTTCCAAGTGAAATATTCTATGACCACTCTTCCTTTTAAACTCAGAAGGTGTGAACATATTATGGTTGGAGGACTCACAACCAAAACCCCACTCAGGACACCAACCTCTTTGACCCCAGTCCAAGGAGACAGGATAGCCTGTAGGTGCCCTCTCCACACCTCGTGACAACCACACCAATTTGATCCAGAACTGGTGGGGAGAGGTGTCCACAAGTGCCCATGGTTCTAACCTAGTCAGCCCTGGTGCAGAGATTACTGCTCCCCTCCCCCCCATCCCAAGTTCCTTCACAGACTACCTCTTTTAACTATTATTAATATGTCCATTTCTCAGATGGGAAAACTAAGGCACAGATCAGGTAAAGAACCAAACTATGACTACACAGCTAGCAAGATATAGTGCTGAGTATGAACTAGAGAAGTTCAGGTCTAGAGTTCATGCCTTTAACTGGTCTGAAGTGGACTTGGGGTCCTGTTGTCCTTAGAGACTTGCTTTTTCAATTCCTGGATCCCATGAAATGCTCCAGTCTCCTAAAAAATGTTCATTTTTGCTTAAGCTAGCCAGAGTTGGCGTCTGTCACTTGCAACCAAAAGAAACAAAAGAGAAAGCACTCCTCTTTCTTCTCAACAAGATTTCCTGTAGAAACCATATGTGAAGGACACTGAAGTCACCGTCAGTTTCCACCATCAAAGTCGAAACTCAAACACAGAAGTAACGTGAGACAGCAGGGATGGGGTGGAGGGCTGGGCCAGGGGAGCTCAGCAGAAGCAGGGTGCAGACTCGCGTGTACTGGCTGCCGATCATTAAAGCTATGCCTTTCACAGCTCCCTTGTCCCAGCATCTCTGTACCACTCAGTCGGTGGGCCTGTGATGGAGCACTGTGAGGATTGTGCCCACCTTCATGGCCTCTCAGGGTTTTGCCTCTTCCCACTGTGGTGTGGACCACAGTTAAGCTGAATGTGTCCTGTAACAATATCCTTTAGAATAAAAGGTACTTTTTTCTCCTTAGCCTCTCAAAGACAGTTCCTTTCCCCAAAGGCTTTTGGTTTCTTTTTAATCTAACACTTATTTGTCACAAATAAATGAATACAAAATTGAGTACGCTTTGAAGTGCTTTACCTTTATTAATTCTTGTAAGTCCCTTGAAAATCACATGAAGTTTTACAGATGGGGAAACTGAGGCAAAAAGGAAGTGTGCAGTTAGGAACAAAGCTAGGCCGCAGGTCTCAGAGTTGACACAGTCACATGGACTATGTGAGAAGGCCCCCTGCTGTCCCCACTGTGGTGGGTGATGACAACCAGGAAATGTGCTGACAAACTGTAGTTCTGATAAAAATTGTTTATAATTGTGCAATCCAAATTATCCTATTTAATGAAGCTGAAGAGAATTGCTCATTTAGGATGCGATTAACAAGAAAATTAAGCTTTGGCTTTTGAGCTATAAGAGGGTGATCTCCATCTTCTTCAAGCATTAGATGAAGTTCAGTTTTCCAAGGTGACAGCCCTACTTAGGAGAACCCAATAGTGAGTGCCTACACAAACCCAAAATGTATAGTCAATTAATTAAAAAAAAAAAAAAACTATGATAAGTTCTAGAGTGAAGGGGGTTGTTACTCAGGATATCATCTTGATCACTTCTGTCCCTGTCACTGTTTATGGACCATAATATCTAGCTTAAAAGCATATCTTTTCCAATAGGCTTTTATTCTCTACACTAGTATCACAAAACATAAATGAGATTGGCCACAATTTAAAAATGGTTTCAAAGAGATATGCCAGACAATACTCAGACTTGCTCTGAATTTCCTTGTTATGTGAGAGAGTTTTATCTCCAGCAATGAATTAATTTTCAAAAAGGCCCCGTAACAGGGTGATAGAAATGTATCCTGGGGCTATGAGGAGGGTTAATGCCCTTGCAGACTGTAATCAATGGCAGCAACATGATTTACAGAATTTCCCGGACTGCCAAACGGCCCATGTATCAGGGCGCGGATCTCCGCGCTGACGGGGCTGCTGGTGTGATGGAGACGCCCGAGTCCTCGTTACACTAGTTGTACCTGGCAGGCCGTGCAGGGTCTGCGCAGAGATAAAACGAGACGTCCTCGGGCAACCGCAGGCTACCTGTCCCTGCGGCACATGCTGCTGGCCGGGACTTTGTAGTTTATGTAAAAACAGTTGTTTTCTGAAATGGAACGAAAGCAAGGCAAAGGGTGGCAAGTAGAAACCGCAACTGAGGATGAAGGGAAAACACAAGCCCGATTCGGAGAGAATCCCAGCGAGGTAAGTTGCTCAGTGGTTGACTGACAGCGGGGAGGCAGCCGCTCAAGTTTCCTCTTTATGTCTGGGTCAAGTCTATGAACACCACTGCTCACTACAGGCAGAAATAAACCTGTGTTTTCAAAAATGGAAACACCATAATATTGTACGGATTTTTCTCCTACTTACATGGCACAGAATGTCTGTCTGCTTCAGCAGTGTACAAACATTCATATTTGAATATTTCAGAGTGAAGTTTTGCTTTTAAAATTACATGCAGGTTTTAGGTCCCCGACAATACTTTGCTTTGGGTAGCAAAGTCCCTCTATATTCACCTGTGTGGATTGATGGTTACACTGTCATCTTCTGAACTTACTGTAAGAATCTTTTCCATAGACAATAGCGGTCACTTCCTCTAGTGAAAGAAAATATCACATCCCAATCAATCATATTTATTGAAGTTACAAAGGACTCTTTGCTAAGTAAAAGCTGCATTTTTAGAATTAAGCATTATTTAACTTTTTGAAGCCAACTAAACAGAACAGGGTGACAGTAGATAATAGAACTAAGGAGAATGGGGCAGGAGAGGATGAGATGGCTGGATGGCATCACCGACTCAATAGACATGAGTTTGAGTAAACTCTGGGAGTTCACGATGGACGGGGAGGCCTGGCATGCTGTAGTCCATGGGATTGCAAAAAGTTGGACACGACTGAGTGACTGAACTGAGCTGAAAAAGAACTCTCACCACTGTTAAACTGGCTTAATGTTTTTCACCTCAACTCTCTTTACTTACAAATTAAATTTGAAGGCGGGGATGATTAAAATGTAAGGAAATTCTCCTTATCTGTGATGGTGCTTTTTTGATAACTTTATTATCTCATCTGTAAGATATTTCCATTTTGTAAGACTCCAACAATGGAAGTTAGGCTTAGCTCCCCCAGCCACCCAGATGAGAAAAGCAGCAGAGTACAGGTGTTGTGGGAGAAAGGGCCAGAACCTCTGGTGTGTAGGTGGGCGGGGGACTGGGCTGCAGGTCTGACAGACTGCGGGAACTCTACTGACTACGAGAACCTGAACCTTCAGGGAGAGTCAGCTATCTTGCTCTAGAGGCTGACAGGGCAGTGAAGGACTTCCCGGCAAGGACTGCAGAATTCCTGTGTATGAGGGGTCTTAAAGCTATGTTCTCATAGCTAATATACTGTTTAAACTGAGGATAGATTTCACCTGGGGGAGATGGGGGCATCTGTGACCAAGGGATATTTATGGCACTAGCCTCTTCAAGTGGCCGTTGACTCTTTGATGACTATTAGTGAAGTGACACCAGGAATAGTGAAATGAGGAACCTGTCACATAAGCACAGGATGTTCCCAAACCCAGGACAGGAAAGCACTGGGCCAGATGGGAAAATGTCTTTCTCATCCACAACGTGCAGAACAGCCAAGCTTTCCATGGAAATACAGAAAGTAGCTTCTCCTGAGAAGAAATGAAAATAGTGATGACAGCTAGGGGCCAGATCAACGTGGGGTTCTGAGACCAAAGAGATGCCCTTTCAGTCATGCCATTCAGTGTTCAATCCACGGGGAGGGTGTAGGCAGGGACCGGAAGACTGAATTGAACACATTCCTCTAAAGTGAGGATCACAGACCTTTACTGTTGACTCATCAATTTTGTCCTTTCACATAATTTGCATTCTCAATTTACTTGTAATAGACCTTCTGGGAAATTCTAGATGACCTAAGGGGAAAAGCATCTTGCCACGGTTTGAGAATACAGAGATCAGCATTCCACCAAGTGGCAGGGTAACCAGTTGCCATGGTAGCATAACGTATGGACTTTGTGAAATATTCTACCTATGGAAAAATTTTTCAGAACTAGAGCACAATTTAATGTAATCTGAGTCCACAACATTTTCTTGTTAGTTTTCATCAGAGGGTTCTAGAGATCTGAGCCACATCTAAAAGAGCCAGAAAACAAAAGTGGATAACTAGAAATGGCCTTTCTTTTCAGTCAGTCCTTCTACAAAGACCCATGTGAACTTAATGTTTAGTCTAGAAAAGTCTGAGTTTCTACTGGAAGCTCAGTCAAATGGTTTGACATTGCCTGAGATGAACTTAGAGAAATAAGAGCTTAGTTGTAATGAGGGAAGTACAGATGAGTTCATTCAAATTTGTGTAATAAGGGAATGAATAGAATGGACACAAACATACATTTCCATTAAAGGAAAAAAAATAAATCAGTAAAGTCAGATATCTATATTTAGACTATAGATTTTAAAATACCAAAAGACTAAATTGCTTAGGGCTCTTGGGAACTCCAAGTCCCTCTAGTAGAAAAGTCCTATTGTCTGGAATGCAAAATTTTTTTCCTAGCATGACTGCTAATTCTCTACTGCTAACCTCTAAGTACAATCAGTGGCAGAAGTTCTATGGTAGAATTATGTTACAGAGATAGGAGAATCCATGGAAAGTAAGGCCATACAATTTGAAGTAAATATTAAATCAAGCAAAAGTTTAAAAATACCTCCTAATGATTCAGAAATGACCCCAAATTCAGTTGTTCCAGAGACAGTTGTTGGTTTCTCTCCCATCTTAATCTGACTCTCACTTCACATCATTGGAGGGGCAGCCAACCTGTCCAGGACTAGCATTGTTCCTACTGCCCTGAAGATGCCAAGGGCTGATGGCTCTTTGTTATTTTTCGGTCATTTCAGTTAACTTTTTTCTCATCAGTCAACCCTCTTTCATGTTACTGTGTCCCTTCCATGCATCATACATCTTTTATCTTTGTGTACCTCCTGGTATGATTCAATAAATTATTTATACAACTATCTGTCCTACTAGACTATGAGCATCTGTATAGTAGTGAACATGTCTTTATTTATGTATATTCAACTGAATAAACAAAGCTTATTTAAACTTTTAATCATCACTAATCATCACCATCAGTATCATTCTCCACTAACTTTATTTAAATTTCACTTGAGGAATAAACGCTATGACAACGGAGATACAGATCTAAGAGTACAGTATTTATTTAAATCCCAATTTCTATCATCTGACTTTTTTCTCCTTCAACTTTCCAAAGACAAAATGATATTTCTGAATTTCTGTTTGTGGGTCACAAATTTCTTCTGATTTTACTTTTAGGAGAGTGCACTGCAAATACTCGAAGATTTTACAGTTCCCTAAAAAGAAAAATAAAGATTGCAAAAAGTAATCATCTTGTTTCATTTTAATGTTATAATGAACTTATTTATATAAAATTGAACTAATACATAGTGTACACAGGCACTATTTATCAAGATCTCACCACACCTCTGGATTACATGTATGACTGAAAAATGCATGATATGAACAATACCGCTAGGAATACACTCAAAGGATTACCTCCAAAATAGAAAAATAAATGTGTTCATTTTATGTTGTAAAAATATGGTGAATTGGAAGAGAGAAATTAGACCCATCTCTTCATATGCTGGTCATCTTTTCCATCATGAAAAATACACTATAGCATTTTGTACCTCAGTGACTGATGTACTTGCTTGAATGAATCCTTACCAACAGGTAAAATATCATTTCGATTACTTTGTGCCATTTCAAAACCGAGGTGACTCACTCAGTAATGAGATAGAGTAAAAAGCAGTTGTTTTTAGTGGGTTTTTCCTGGGGCAGGGAATCATTTTAATTTACTTGTCCCAGATGCCACATTTCATCTAGCTGGTATTCCCTCTGTTACTGGGCCTGCTCTCCCCTTACTCAATAAATATGGAAATCTATTCCTCGTCCAGTTTGAACACTGTAATTTTTATAGCAGTTTTACTCTTTCTGACAAGCATATTTCCACTGTCTTTTCAGTTCTGAAGAATGTGGAGCAATGCACTCTTCCCTGAAAATGCTCTGCATTTGTAAAACATATTTTAGGGTTCAAATTTTCTACATGTATTGTTTAATTAGTCTTTACAACAAAGGCCTCAAGATCTCTCTCACACTCGGAAGTGAAGCAGAGAACAAGTGTGGAGTGACTGGGGCAGACCCAGCTGAGGCCAAGTCAACCTGTAAGTCCAATTTCAAGGGTCTTCCTTCCCAGGGTCTCATTTCTGAGGAGTAGGAAGCCCCCATCTCAGAAATCTGGAGGTCCCAGTCCTGCACACAGATTAGATTCTGATCCTTTCCCTTTCTTTAACATTCTTTCTGGGAAAAGGTGGTTTATAACGGAGAAGCAAATAAGTAATTAAGTAATTTAATAATGAGGGGAAAGAAATGAAGTCAAAGCCCCTTTCCCATAACCATAACCTACTCCTCTATATCTCTAATACTAGCCAGACTTCTTCTTCTTGTTTAGTCGCTGAGTCATGTCCAACTCTGTTTGCAACCCCAAGGACTGTAGCCCATCAGGCTCCTCTATCCATGGGATTTCCCAGGAAAGAGTACTGGAGTGGCTGTCACGTCCTCCTCCAGGCAACCCTTCTGACTCAGGGATTAAACCCGCGTCTCCTGCTTGGCAGGTGGATTCTTTACTGCTGAGTCACTTGGGAAGCCCCTACTTGCTGTACCTTGGTAATTTTTGTGCTGAACTTTATCAGTAATATAATTTGACAAAAAGATAATATGAAAATTTTTTAATTTATAGGCAAATTACAGCTACCTTTATCATCAGTAAAAAAAACTATTCTTTGTTTAATAAAAACAACAATGAACTAGGCATGCCAATGTCTTTTGAAAAGACCACACCACCCTACGTTCAGGTGATGAGGTGTTGGGAACGCGCTGAAGGTTTACCAGCTGTGCAATGACTGCGCTGCAGTCCCCACTGCAGCCTCTGCACTGGAGCCCTGCCCCAAGAGCTCTCTTTCAAGTTCTCACAACTGTGGTGTTGATTTCCTACCTCAGTATTTTTAGAACTGCACCACAATATGAAACACACATCTTCAGACTAGTAACCAAAATCAGGCTGACGGACCCCTCCATCAGCACACTCTCAAAGAGGCTTTAAAGAAATACAAAGGTAAGACTACCTCCAATGCAAGACAACCCTAAAGGAGCACAGTCCTTCCCCCAGACACTCATAGGTAGAAATATGAAAGCTGCAGGAACCCATGAAAAAGGCACATATTCACAAGCAGAAAATGAGAATGGTAAAAAGTGGAGGGCTGCTTTGAAACTTACTGTTAAGATGGGAAAAGTGAGTAGACACAAGCAAAAGGAAAGCCAGGCTGGAGACCAGTGGATTAAGACATGAACCAACAGTTGGGTTTAACCTCTGGACCCAATTTAAGTGCATTGATGCTGGGGACTAGGCCTTTGATGAGTCTTTTACTTCTGAAGACTTACTTCTAGGTAAGTCTTTACTTCCAGGCCTCAAGAAGGCCTCAGAAGACTTTACTTCTAGGTCTCAAGGCTTCAGAGTTAGATTCCCATACTATTTAACTGGAACAACTATATTTATCAGTCTGCCAAGTGCTGAAGTATGCCAAGGTCAATAATTTAGTTATTCTTCTATTCTACTTAAGTATTGTGTTTATGGGATCATTATTTGACAAGATCTTATTCAGCATGTAGAATACCTTAAAAACAAAGATTGAGAGTCACAGCCAACAGATAATCAAACCAATATTTTATTAGCAACTTCGTACTTTTGAGTCAGCATAAAATGTACATCTAAAATATAAATAGTATTTATAATGGTATTATAAATTTGGAAATTGCTTATTTTCAGGCCATAAATATTATATAAATACACAGACAATAATTATCAGATATAGTATTTTGGTCATATTAATATCAGATAATCAATGGTGAATATATACAAAATAATTTAATATGAGGAAGAGGATTAGTCTTGACTCAATAACAACATATGGTAAGATTTTAAAAACATTTTGGTTATCTGGCCCCCAAATAATTAGGAACATATAATCAAAATTCACTGCATACAAAGACTCTGTTAACTACATAATAAATTCAGAAGGTTTTTCTATTTTGAAGTCCAAAGGTAGAACTTGATCTAAAAATTAGGTGAATTTCCTAAATCCTTCCAACAGAGTGCACTCCAAAATCATCAGTAACTAATTCATTTTATTAATTCAGTTCAATCTGTTGCTTCCTAGAGCTACCAAATGTTTTCTTTGGCATCATGTTTATAATCAAAATGTTTACTTTAAAATTAAAACATTTGTTTTGGTGACACGAGTTTCCAAGAGCAGCTGAATCTTCCCAATAACCAAAATGAAACTAAATTCAAATTGTTACAGAGAATTTTGGCAGCTCTCATTGGTAACCAGACTGCCATAAATGGAGAACAAAATGTTTTGCTTTTGAGATTAGAGACATGAATAAAAATAACTAATATAAAGACAAATGGCCAGCCCATTTAAAATGAACCTGATGAAGAAGCATAAAAATAAAGGAAAGCTAAATTCTTTGGTCTTTGGAACACTAATACATAATTTAGGAAAAGATAATAAATTAAAGAACAATGATCAGAAAAAGAAGTTAATTTCCTGTATGGTATAGTAAGTCAAAAGAGAAAAAAAAAAGACACAAAAAGACACTCAAAGGTAAAGTCAACAGTTTCTGAATGTGAAAAAACAGGAGTTGTCAAGACTTTTGTGTAATACTGTATACTCTGAAGGGGAAAGAAAAAAGAATGTAGAGTCATGGGGTCAGTGACTATCTAGAATCTATTTTGATATAAAATCTATTTTGATATAAAATATAAAATAAACTCATGGAGGTTTGGTCACTTTTGAGATAAGAATGTTGGTACAGAGGACATATCTGAAGGAGATGGATTAACGAGTCTCTATAGTAGGACCATCCCCATCTGTGTGTGACAGGAAGAACCACTGGAGGTGGACACACCATAGACATAACAGCACGTGATATATTTTTTAGAAAGAGGTATATGGGGAGCTACTGGGTCCAATTCACAACGTGATTGGGGGGTTTCTAGACAAAATCAGATTTATTAACTTTCATGAGTTTCTATTATGACATAAGTGAAAGAGACAGCCAAGCCATTTTGTGTGATCAATGCAGGAACTTACAAGGTGGACACAAGAGGGACTGAATTTGCTTTTAAATTCAGATTTAAAACTCAAAATATATAAAAGCATTTTTATTCATAATTCTTCAAGCCCAGAAATCAAGATAGGAAGAGCAAAAGAAAATAAGAATCTGGATATTTAGTTAATATACTAATATAAAAACATGTGTATGTGTGTGTGTACACAAACAAATGGATACCCTTTTAAAATATGTCATGTATTTACAGGAGGAAGAATTTGATCTAAAAAGATCTACTATATACAGGGTAAAAGAATAGGAAACTCTTTGGAGGAAATGAAAAGAATGACTGTGTATATTCTGTTCTTAAGATACTAGCTGAGGGAGTTATAAAATAAAGCTAAATCAAATTGATTGGCAGCAAGGGAGAAGTGACATTAAAGAGAAAGTGATAAGAAGGAAAAATCATGTCTATGGTGGTATACTCTAGGAATAATACAGTAATTATAGTGAAGACACTATGGGAATATCCAGCCTGTACAAAGGGAGGTGCTAGAGGCTACATGAATATTATTTAAAGTTCATTGGAAAAAATGAGCTGGATGTTGCAAAAAATGCAATTAGATATTGCCCTATCTGCTGGATTTGTAACTGAGACAAAGTTTTCCATTATAGTTTTTAGATCAACCTAACAATAACAGAATTTTCTTGCTTAGACATAGTCTGGCTAAGGAATCTTTTAATTCCACTATTAGTCTATATTAATAACTTGATTCAAATTATTTACTGTTTACTTAGGTAGGTAACTTGCTCTAGATCAGCATTTCCTTAACTAAGAGTCAGACATGACTTAGCGACTAAATAACAATACAGAAATTGAGAGTTAAAAATTTCTATGTTTGACATTTGTGTAGTGATATTATTTCAGTGATCAGAAACACACACACTAAAGAGATCAAAATTCCACTACCAAGAAAATTTTCTTTTTGTCACCTGTCACTATACCCTAAAAAAAAAAATCAGGACACTCAGGAAAATACTGAAATAATTCAAGAAATTAAATTCAAACCAGGCAATTCAATTATGAAATTCAAAAGTGCTTTCTCATCTCATTGTGAGTGTGTCTATCTTTCCACTGCTGCTGCTAAGTCACTTCAGTCGTGTCCGACTCTGTGTGACCCCATAGACAGAAGCCCATCAGGCTCCCCCAGGCAAGAACACTGGAGTGGGTTGCCATTTCCTTCTCCAATGTGTGAAAGTGAAAAGTGAAAGTGAAGTCGCTCAGTCGTGTCCGACCCTTAGCGACCCCATGGACTGCAGCCTACCATGCTCCTCCATCCATGGGATTTTCTAGGCAAGAGTACTGGAGTGGCTTGCCATTGCCTTCTCCGATCTTTCCACTTATTTACCTATATTCTCTAAATAAGAAAGAGAATATGGACTGATAATAGAATTATGATAGCAAGCTTAGTACAACTGGTAATTATTGTAGTCTGTGCCACAAGGGCAATCTCTTCAACAGTCTCCAAGCAGAAGTGAGTCAACTAAAAATCTTTAAGAACTAAGATATCTCTTTATCTGCCTCAATTTATTGACCTCCCTTGTGACATAAAGGAGTTTCCCAGAGTCCTTGTGTTTAGACTGATTTTTAAGGTTACAGCCTTTCAGATGTAGACTATGATGCTCATATATCAAAGAAAAAACAAGAGCCACCTGACATTTGGTTTCTGTCTTCCCTCTTCTGCTGCTGCTGCTAAGTCACTTCAGTCGTGTCCGACTCTGTGCGACCCCAGAGATGGCAGCCCACCAGGCTCCCCCGTCCCTGGGATTCTCCAGGCAAGAATACTGGAGTGGGTTGCCATTTCCTTCTCCAATTCCCTCTTCTAATTCTATACAAATAGTTTTCTTGACTTCAGTTCAGTTCAGTTCAGTCGCTCAGTCGTGTCCGACTCTCCGCAACCCCATGAATCACAGCACGCCAGGCCTCCCTGTCCATCACCAACTCCCGGAGTTCACTCAAACTCATGTCCACAGAGTTGGCGATGCCATCCAGCCATCTCATTCTCTGTCGTCCCCGTCTCCTCCCGCCCCCAACCTTTCCCAGCATCAGAGTCTTTTCCAGTGAGTCAACTCGTCGCATGAGGTGGCCAAAGTATTGCAGTTTCAGCTTTAGCATCAGTCCTTCCAATGAACACCCAGGATTGATCTCCTCTAGAATGGACTGGTTGGATTTTCTTGACTTAAGTAATCCTAAATATTTGTGGCTTCTACCTAGTGCATACTTCCCATCCACACCCTAAAAAGCTGCACTCAGAAACAAGCCAACGTCTAATGATGGAAAAGTGATGCTAGCAATTCACAGAAATCACACATCAGTTTTGATGAGACTTGAATTGACAGGACCAAAAAAAATTGAGAAGTCTCTATTTTGTGCCTTAATTCACTTAAGTGAGTACATAAGATGCAAATGAGTTGCCGTTGTAAGCTTTAATGACAGACCTGAGTATGAAGTAACTCTAGAGATCCATTAGAAGAGCAAAACCAAAAAAGATTAAAAAGTACTAGTAGTTTGAATAACTCTGGTTTGTGTTTTACTGAAAGTTTTAGCCTATTCAATTATAGTAAGAAATAAATTTCAGATGACAAAATGATATATGTTACACCATTAGTTGCAAACACATGCTCAAATCTAAAAAGGAGACCAGGAGAAATAACTAATAAAACAGTCATAGTAGAATTATTACGTCTTATATAATTTGGCTATGGCAGTTTTCTCTTTATTAATGAAAATGTCTTCATTGTCAAAAACTACCTTGAAAATGGTACAATTTAAATACTGAAATACTTCATTTAAAAATACGGCACATATAAACTGAAACTCTAGTATTTTTAAATATCTTCTAACCATTTAATACATATATATTATCAGGTGAATTAAAGTTACAGTGTTTATTTTTTGTTTCACAAGGAAAAAAAGACAATAAATGGGCAATAAGATAAATATTATGATGTGGTCTTTCTTACTGGGAATGAATCAGTCATTCATTTCAGCAGGTTTATGGCAGAATGAATGCACTCCAAGTTCAAGTCAAATAAAGCCCTTTCTTGATGTTCTTAAACTGTTGAAAAGTGAAAGTCACTCAGTCTTGCCCGACTCTAAGACCCCATGGACTGTAGCCTGCCAGGTTCCTCTGTCCATGGAATTTTCCAGGCAAGAATACTGGAATGGGAAGCCGTTCCCTTCTCCAGGAGATCTTCCTAACCCAGGGATCGAACCTAAGTCTCCGGCATTGCAGGCAGATTCTTTACCAGCTGAGCTACAATTGGTGTCTCAAATGAATAAAAAGGGATACAAAGATGTCTATAAATGCTGAAAAAGGAGAATTCCCTTTCTTTATATTTAAAATGATGCTTCATTGTGTATTCAAAATTTTAACTTGAGATTACATTATATGCTGATAAAACTGACCTTTGGTTCATCTTATTCCAAAGATAAATGGCTTTAAGTAAACAAAAATCAAAACAACTTTCAAAATACTTTTACACATTTATACTTTTTCATGAAAACAGTTATACTATTAGTTACTAGGTAACAAAAAATTAGTCTATTATTTCAATGTAAAAAATAACTTGCATGGTTATTATTTTGAATGTCTTTCCCCCCTCTTTGTTTGTGACATTATTAAGTTATAATCATTTAAATGTTTTCTTTTTCAGGTCTAATTGAAGATTATTCTGCTACCATGACTTGCCAGCTGTGAGGTTCTTTACACTCTATTCTGCTCTCACCTGACCTTGGCTATTTTCCAAAAATCTATTAGCAATTCAATTTTAATAAGTGACAAAAGGAGGAAAGAATTTACAGTCTTTATAGAAGTACAGAATTCATGATGACTATGGAAAAGTATAACAACAGGGAAAGGCAGAAAAGAGGGGGAAAAAAAGAATGAATAAAATGTTTGGGTTCCGATGTTAAATGATTGAAACAGTTTCTATTTAAATGCAAATTTGACTTTTTAAAAGATGGGACTACCAGTAACTGCACCCTAAATGGTAAAATGAAAATCAATTTGAAATATGGGATGAATAAAGTATATGTGGACTTTCTGGGAATAATTTTTTATTATGAAAACCTTGATGCATTTTCCTTTGCTCAATCCATCTTAGACTTTGGACAGCTATGTCTGAGATGAAATGCAAACATTTTTTAATTTGCTTTAGCCCAAACATAGTCAGCTCTCTAGAATCTTCCTTGTCCATTCAAGTCAGATTTCACAAAATAACGATCAATAGTATGATGTATGTAAAATACAAGACCAAAAATAGGAGTTTAACTGCAGCATTATAATGACCAATAGTCACTATGTGTTTTTTATGATGTTGGGAAATCACCTTTAAAAAATGGAAATCACTACATTCTATTGATTCAGAAACAGAATCTTCAGACATAAGTCAGCAGAGTTGACACTTTGAAATACATAAAATGTGACATCTGCTCTTACAAATGCACTACACAGGCTGTATATCATCAAAGAGAAAAACAGTTCAATGTCATTTCAGCCACTGTAAGCTATGGTTTACAACTGAAAGATAAAAATAGTCATACTGTCTCTATGACATCTAAACCACTTTTCTATTGCAGTAGCCCATGTTCTAATTTATCTTTGTGGCTGAATAACACACAATCAATTGTAAGCAACTAGTGTAGTTAGGATTCCAGTCAACTGCAATTTTCTATAGCTTTATCTTTTCCCCACTGAGGTGACTTTTAGTAATATCCACAACACACTATCTCAATTTTTGTGGTTGCTTATGTATGTCAAGTTTTTAGTCATCATTCTAAGGGCTAATATATGACACTAATCCATAAATAAAACTTATATTTTAAATAAGGGAGAGACATTAGCACTTGCTTGCATTATAATAACTAAAGACCTATATTCCACTGGCAAAAGACATTTTTATTAGATTTAAAATAAGACCTGAAAGAGCATGGTCTTTGTGTAAGATTCCTGATTCTACTACTTGTTAACTGTGAAAATTCAAGTGAATTATTGAACCCCTAAAGGAATCATGCAACTCATCTGAAAAAATGAGATAAAAATTCTTATCATTTAGGGACAGTTTTAAAGATTTAAGTGAGACAATGTAATATCTAACACAGTGCTTGACACATACTTGATGTAACATGGTAAATGGTGACTATGATTATTAATGTTGGGTTACTTTTTCTTATTATCATTGGTGGTACAATAAAACAGCACGTGTTTTTTGTGGCCAGAGTAAACAGCAATGCTTGTTCACTTAGTCCAGTATTAAAAGAACTCCAACATGGTAACCTACACCTAAAATACAAGTGATCATATTTTGATTTTTCTTTGCAAATAATGCTAATATTTAAACATTTTCAGAAATTTATTTTGTGTAATCTTCAGTTCAGTTCAGTTCAGTCGCTCAGTCGTGTCCGACTCTCCGCAACCCCATGAATCATAGCACGCCAGGCCTCCCTGTCCATCACCAACTCCCGGAGCTCACTCAAACTCATGTCCACAGAGTCGGTGATGCCATCCAGCCATCTCATTCTCGGTCGTCCCCTTCTCCTCCCGCCCCCAACCTTTCCCAGCATCAGAGTCTTTTCCCGTGAGTCAACTCGTCGCATGAGGTGGCCAAAGTATTGCAGTTTCAGCTTTAGCATCAGTCTTTTCAATGAACACCCAGGATTGATCTCCTTTAGAATGGACTGGCTGGATCTCCTTGCAGTATAAGGGACTCTCAAGAGTCTTCTCCAACACCACAGTTCAAAAGCATCGATTCTTCGGCGATCAGTTTTCTTCACAGTCCAACTCTCACATCCATACATGACCACGGGAAAAACTATTGCCTTGACTAGACGGACCTTGGTTGGCAAAGTAATGTCTCTGCTTTTTAATATACTATCAAGGTTGGTCATAACTTTCCTTCCAAGGAGCAAGCGTTATGTAATCTTAACTGATGCTAAAGCTGAAACTCCAATACTTTGGCCACCTCATGCGACGAGTTGACTCACTGGAAAAGACTCTGATGCTGGGAAGGATTGGGGGCGGGAGGAGACGGGGACGACAGAGAATGAGATGGCTGGATGGCATCACCGACTTGATGGACATGAGTTTGAGTGAACTCCGGGAGTTGGTGATGGACAGGGAAGCCTGGTGTGCTGTGATTCATGGGGTCGCAAAGAGTCAGACACGACTGAGCGACTGAACTGAACTGAATATGAAAATATCATTATAAGTGGTTTTTAAAAATTCTACAATAAAAATGATTATAGAAAGTATTCAAACCTAGGTACTGTGTGTTTAAATTACTGAATAGAGCTAAAAGAAAGGTAATATAAATTAGCTGCAATTGCTGGTAAATGGAACCCTATGCATATTTATATGGATATAATCACATTTTTGCATTTCTATATAATAACTTATTACAACCTGGAAAAGTAAAATCTATCACAATAAAGTATAGCTAGTTTTCTAGAATTGACTTTCTAAACAGCCATCAATTACCAGTTTCTATCATCTTTTTTTTCCAAATGATCACAAAACAATGAGGAAAGACCTGTTAATAATCAATTTGGTTTTGGGAATGACAGAGACTTGCTCACTGACAACTTTCTTGGAACTGAAACAGTGTCTTTCATTTTTCTCCCAGGTCCAGCAGTGAAGCTCAAAAACCAATATCTTGTCACCTACTAGCCCCCTGGCCCAAGGTGAAAGAGCACCACTGTCCTGGGTAGATTTAAAGCTGTTCATTTAGCCATTTGCGTGCATTTTCCTTCTCAGATCTTTTTATTATTACTAGTAAAGCGGCACCCTCAGGGTCTGTACTTATCAGACCTTTCTAGGCACAGCCTTGGTCTGCCCTCCTGCCTCGGTTTGCCAAGTGTGCACAAAGTTATTGTCTAAAACACTCCCTGCCATATGCTCTTGCTTATGGAGACGTTTTGCATGGATTCCAGATTAATGTTGGACTAAACCCAGCATTGCATTTCAACTTTCATTTGTCAGAAAACAAATGTTCTCTGAACATTCACATATTAGATTCATTGTGTCCATGCTGCTTTCCTTTAGTAAAAGAAAAGAGTTGACATGTAACTCCTAAGCCTCTGGTCTTTGCACTCATATGTGGGAACATACACTGTGAGATTACTGACAAGGAGCAAAAGACATAGTTTCAGAAAAACTGGGATGCTGTTTTCCTAACTCACTAAGTCCTATCACTGGCTTTTAAAGTAATCCTGTGCCCTGATGGACTTATGTCCTCTTTTGGAAAAGTAGCTGCTGTTCTATTATGATGGACATTTTCCCTGAGAGAAGGAAGAAAGGTGGGGAAGGAAAAAAGTTTTAATTAGGTATATGTTTAGATCTTTTTGATCTGAGTCCTGTAATTCTATCCCCATTGCCAAAGACTACTAGATTACAATCTTACCAAGAACATGTATCACTTCTTTTTTATACTTTTTATTTCTACCACAGGGCCTAATGTATATTTTACCCTCTGATAACATTCATTAGATATTGATGGATCAGCGGCCTTCCTTAAAACACAATATTTAAGTATGGCCTTGGACATATCACCAGCACTTAATTCCTGAGACACTAACTTTAAACAGCTAATTATAAAAAGTTGACTGAAATTTATAATAAATGGGATCTTTTTGTGTACCTCCAGACCAAAAAGTAACTCTTGGAGAAAAGAAAACCTCAATTAAATGCAGGAATTTTAGTTGTGTCTTCTAATGCTTACATTTCAGTGCCTCCATGAAACTTCCTTTCTAACTAGAATACATCCATTTCTTTCTTCTCCTAACATCCATTAGGAATAGTGCTGAGTATAGGCAGGACTTAGGTACATGATCGCCAATGGATAGAATCATGTTGGAATTGAGCAGCAAAATCTTGTGCTACCAAAGTTAGGAGAAACCAGAAGTGCCTTAGCATCGCCCCCTTCTCCTAGTGCTCACAAAACAAACCACCACTTCTCACTAGTTCTTGGAGCATCACCACTGCTCTGCAGGAAAGTATCAAGTTGTCACAATTTTTTTCCGTTAAGAAACCTTTTCTAAAAAGTTATTAAACACTGTCACTTGACTCAGTTCAATGAAATTCTTCTTTCTTGAAAAGGTTAACCTACTGGGACTCTGTCTAAAATTGGTAGAAAGAGGAATAACACATAAACAGCAATGCATGAACTTTCTCAGTAGAAGACTGTATGTGTAATGTTTTACATGATGCATGGGAGCTGCAAACTAGTTACTAGAGTTTAGAATGCACATCTCAAAATATAGACCAGGTCTCTGTATTCAGAGAAGATATAAAGGGATCTGAAACATTTAGTCAGGGATGGAAATAAATGATTAAAATCTGAATAATGAAATCTGATTAATATAATGTGTTAAAAACTAAACCACAATTTCAGGAGGAAGGAAATAAATTCTGAATGAACAATAAAACCTTTTTGAATTCTTTCTGGAAACCGCGTATTAAGTAGATAATAAGTAATGGGGTAATACTGATACTATGGGTAATAAGTAAGTAAATAAATAAAAGGAGTGTTGGCATTTTTCAGTAAACCTGATTAATCATTCTGTCCATGAAGCTGAACCTTATGCTGACGTTACTCAAATATTTCCTAAAGATATTAAACCGCATGGGTAATAACAAAGTTGATGTATGGGATAAGCAACTTTTGGGAAGTTTGAGAAGTTGGAAGCTTATTAGCTATGACACTGATAACCTAACTGAGGAAAATATTTCTTTCTTAAGAAGACCCTAGTTACTTTAAAATTTGGCATGACAATTTTTCCATGCATTTATCTTTTACCTGCTTCACTTCCAATGAATTAAAATTTGAACTCATGACTATTTGGACTTTCAAAATAGATAAGTATACTGCTGCTGCTGCTAAGTTGCTTCAGTCATGTCCGACTCTGTGCAACCCCACAGACAGCAGCCGACCAGGCTCCGCTGTCCCTGGGATTCTCCAGGCAAGAACACTGGAGTGGTTGCCATTTCCTTCTCCAATGTGTGAAAGTGAAAAGTGAAAGCGAAGTCGCTCAGTCATGACTAGTAGCGACCCCATGGACTGCAGCCCACCAGGCTCCTCTGTCCATGCAATTTTCTAGGCAAGAGTACTGGAGTGGCTTGCCATTGCCTTCTCCGAGTCATAATGCTATCTACCCCAAATTCCTTTGAATTTCTCTGACACTCCTTTCTATTAATTCATCTGGTGCTTAGACAAGGTAACAAATACCTCTCTGATGTTGAAACTGTCCTCAATTATTGTGATGATAATACTGAAACTTGATAATAACTAGTAATATATATGCCAAATTATTTCATTTTAAATTTTAATTTACACATTTGAACAAAAAAAGTCATCTGTAAGAACTGTATCACTGATACCTAACTTTTTAAATCAAGCAACATGAGTACTTAAATATGTATGTAACTTAAGAAAGTTTACAGGGAGGTCCCTAGTGGTCTAGTGGTTAGGATTAATGCTTTCACTATGGTGGGCTGGGTTCGATCCCAGGTTGGGAAACAGATCCCACAACCCTCCCCACTGCTCCTTGCCCAAAAGAGATTTACAGAAAATCTGAAGCCATGGAAAATAAATAGAACTCAATTTTCAGAGAAACACATGCTACAATATGGATGAACCTTGAAAGTATTACTAAAAGTAGACTGGTGGTTACCCAGCAAAGAGAGTAACAATGAGGAGTAATTGTAAATGAGCATGGGGTTTCTTTATGGAGTGAAAGAAATGTTCTGAAATTAGACTGTGGTGGCAGCCATACAACTTCAAATATACCCAAAATTAACAAACCAAGTAAAAAAATTAAGAGTATATAAATTATATCTCAATTAAGTTGTTAAAAAATCAATTTTCCATATAAAATCAAAATTTTGGGTAGAGAAAAAAGTAAAAACACTGACCTGTGTTCTGCTTCAAGTGAACTAGAAAGAACATCAGTCTGCGGGAAGGTTGAAGACCGAATGATCTGTTGGGAAATTACTGCGGCATTGCCATTCTCTTGTGGAATTTCATTTTCATCAAAGTTTCGGTTTATATCCCTTTCTTGGTGAGTACTATTGCTGTTATGCAAACTAAATGAGTCATCATCCTTTTCTGAGCCCATAAGTATACTACATATTTTTTTTTTATTTTTTATGGACTAAAATTATTATTATTTTTTTTTTATCAAATGCAAACAGCTTTTATTGGAGTGATTTCCATCTTCCTCAGGTCAATTGGTAAAAGAATGGTTAAATTATCTGTGCATTTATTTGACTGAGAAGACTATTCTATACCCATATTTATAGGTCATCTTAATCATCCACATTTTGAGGCACTAATTTAGTGGTAGAATGAAACATATTAAAGAAACTGTACAGGTTTAAATCACTGTCTGTGAGATAAGATTTTTAATGGATAAATGGGAGTTCCATTGACTATGGTGGCAGGGTTTAGTTGCTCAGTCATGTCTGACTCTTTGTGACTCCATGGACTGTAGCCCACCAGGCTCCTCTGTCCATGTAATTCTCCAGGCAAGTATATTGGAGTGGGTTGCCATTTCCTTCTCCAGGGATCTTCCTGATCCAGGGATCAAACCTGCATCTCCTCTGTCCCCTGCATCGCAGGCAGATTCTTTACTCACTGAGCTTTTGGAGAAGCACTCATTGACTACACCCACCTTTTAATAAAAGAAAAAAAAAAAATCTGTGCTCACTGAAACTCTGTCCTGTCAGAGTGGTGGTGGCAGAGCATGTGTGTTCCTGTCTGCCAGGCCTGCCCTAAGGTATGCAGGGACACAGTCCGTATGGCAGGCTGCTCCTTCATGGGAACGTGAGTCCTTCCGTACAGAGACACAGAAGTCGTTGCTCCAGAGATCACAGGAGATTTAGAAGAGTTCTGCAGGAATGACACATTCCAAGAGGAGTCTCTCAGTGCGGTGACCTTCTTAATGGCAGCACAGTTTCTCATGGTGGTGGCCTTGCAGCATTTTCCCCTGGAAAACTCACTGGTCAGTCACACTGTCTGGCTATAAAGACAGCCTCAAATGTGGCCATCGGTGAGTCAATTTGGTAACAGAATTTAAGTTAACCTGGATTAACGCTATAAACAGTGCTTTTTCTTAGGGAGCACAAGGGGAAGAGTGGGATATAGAAGATTTCAGGAGGTATATCACTCTAGTTCTTTTTTTGGCCTAAATTTTGTTTAGTTTTTCGTCCTTCCCTCCAGGTCTCCCTTCCTTTCTTCCTTCCTACTCTCCTTCCTTTCTTTATTCATTAATTCTTCTTTCTTTTCCTCTTTTTTCTTTCTTGATGAGTACAAGTCTCTCAGGAGCACTCATCTCATCTTCCATCTTGAATTCTCTTGGTTCTTCTCTCTCCCCTTTCCTTTCCACTCCCTTTCTCTCTTCCACATTCTCTCATCTCCTTTTTCTTTACTTTCTGCAGGAGGTGGACTATTCTCTTTCAGATCCTTTCCTTTTCCACTATAAATTCCAGTCTCTATTTCAGAACAACCAAATACAAAGTGAGTGACTCCCAGTTTTGCACCTTCTGCTGCCATTTAATCTCACCTGCAGCATTTCACCAGCAAAGGGAGGTGTGAAATAGGCAAGAAATATGCAAATGAAATATGTATTTAAAAATCTGACCAGCTGTCAGTAATTTGTACACAGATTTGGAATAAACATGGAAGGAGGATAGGATGTCTCCTTTAGAGTTTTTGTTTGATACAGAAGATAAAGAGTTACTGAGTTTTATCAGAATTATACTCTGGATTTTAAAAATGACTTTCAAAGTTCATGTTTAAGATATAAAATAGTGCAGAATTTATGAGTATTGGCTGTAGAATTTGGTCTGGATTCATTTCTAATTCTTCCACTTAAGTAGTTATAAAATCTTGGGGAAAAAAATCTTGGGCTAGTTTCTTAAAAATCTAGAACCCTGAGTTTTCTTAGGAATAAAATGAGAATGCAAAGAGTATTTAATGAAAAGATTATTGCAAATATTAAATGATACAGTGCAAATAAAATGTTTTAAAAGTTGCCTTACACTCAAAAAGCAGGTCATAAATATGTTACCAATTATTATGCCCATTATTATTTCAGAAAAACAATCAGGGAAGAATTTAAATATTGCAAGAGACAGCTGAAGTATTTTAAGTGGAAAGCTGCTGGGAAGATAATACTAAACTATTGCATATAAATTTTAAGAATGAAGGGGTGAACCAAACTTAAGATGTAATATTTGCAAAGGTTTTGTTACCCTCTGCCAGCCCTAATCACTCTGAATTCCACCATGGTACAATGGGTTTTGATGGGACTGTGAGCCCAGCTGTATCATCTGATAGCTATGTGAGATTATAAAAGTCATCTAACCTTTCTGAATCTGAGTCCTCACAGCCCTCTTCAACAAAACTGGGCTAATAATGCCTACCACATAGAGATATTGTGAAGATCCACTATAACAATACGTTTGTCGATGCTTTATAATCGGCAAAGTGCTATCATTCGCATTCACTGCACTAAGGGAACACAGGATATTTCTCCGATAGACAAAATTGCTCTGGAAAACAAATGAGTTAAGTGAAAGGACCAGCAGGGGTTTTGACAAAGGATCACTGTGCCTGTCCCCTCCACTGGCCTCCCTGAGGAAGTCCAGGTTGCTGGAATGTGTGTGCATTTGCATAGCTGAATCACAGTGGGAACAGGAGTGACAGTAAGAAAAGGTGTTTCTCAATTGCTCTCCGAAATGAAATACAGCTAGTGCCTCTGAGAAAAGAAGTCTGCCAGGATAAAGGAAGAATTCACGGAAAAACCATGAAGCTAAATTTAGATATATTGTATTTTTAGATCCCTTTTCACTTGGCTCATGGAACATGTCAGTATTGACAATTACACATACTTGATCTAAAGACCACGAAGATAAAAGTAGTAACTGAACATTATTTAACAAAAACCAAGGTAACAAAGAGACCAAGCATTAGCCTGCCACCCAATGTGATTTCAATCCATCCAAAACTCCTTCTCTTGGAGGAAAATCCTATTTATTTCAGTTCTGTCTCCCGACCACAAAGAGCAGCTTTCCCGTGTAGAAGAATCCCTGTCCCCCAAAGCACCCCTACCCAGGCAAGTCTGCTGAAAACAGCCCTGTACGTGTTTGTGTTTAAGGCTTCTGGACATGGCAGGCTGGGTTGGCAAAACTCAGCAAATCCTTTTTCAAGTGTCCTGGTCTTCTTACTAACATCTTTACGTGTTCATCATATCTTTCAAACTCCGTTAATTTCAGTCTGAAAGGTAAGTGGCCCTGTCACTTATTGTCAGGAACTCTGATTCAGGAATTTACCTCCCCCATCTCTATCAGTTTCCTAATTGATAAGATGAGAATAAATGTAGTAATAATAATACTACTACCTCTTTGGGTTTACTTGAAGATTAAGTAAGATTATACATGGAAACAGTCTTCCCAGATGGTGCTAGTGGTAAAGAACCTGCCTGCCAATGCAGGAGATGTAAGAGACAAGGATTTGATCCCTAGGTTGGGAAGATACCCTGGAGGAGGGCATGGCAATCCGCTCCAGTATTCTTGCCTGAAAATCCCATGGACAGAGGAGCCTGGCAGTCTACAGTCCATAGGGATGCAGAGAGTCAGACGAGTGAACTGACTTAGCATGTACGCACATATGCATACATGGAAACTCCTGACTCTTTGTTCACAATAATAACCCCAACATCTTAGCTTCTCTCCTGCCACCTCTACTCTGGGGCCTATGCCACCTGCTTTCTCTTGCAAACAGCAATTCAACACACTACCACTCCTTAAAGAAACATAGTGACCACAGAAAAGCCATAGATAGGAATTCATTAAAGGTCAAGGTGATGCTGGATACACAAGTTCAAAGGGGAAGGAGCTAAATTTCAATGTGGCTTGAATTCATTTTTTATGGTAAAATCATTCTTGGATGGAGTAGGGGTACACTGGTAGCATCAAACCTTCCTCCTTCCCATCACCCTAGCCTCCTCTCAACAAAATGCAGTCAACCTTTTGATTCTTTAATGTGACTATAGGAAAAAACACAGTACTCTAAGGTTTAGAAATTTAATGTTGAAGTGAACCAATAGGTAATCTGATGTGTGGATTAGTAGCAATTGGAGTACCTTTGATTGTTAGTTTTGAACAAGAGTCGAACTCCACGTTTGGAGAAGTGTCAAGGGAACTCAAGGAATAGATATTTCAGCAGTAAGTGTGGGGCATACTAGGAATATTTGGAGGAGGTGGTAGGGAGGAGCTATTGGACAAAGGAGGCCCAAGGCAGGGGTATTTGGAGAATGAGATTTTAGAGATGTTAGCTTTCCTGTGGGAATGAACAAGTACCCACAGAGAACCTGACCTGCCTGGGCAGGGGGCGGGGTGGGTGCGGGGAGGCTTCAAATCTCAACCACAGAACTCACAAATAATCATATTAAAAAAAAAAACTGGCCACCATGCAGCATATGGGATCTTAGTTCCCTGATCAGGGATTGAACCCCCTGCGGTGGAAGCACAAAGTCTTATTTACTGGACTGTCAGAGAAGTCCCAATTATATTTTTCTTGAAAAAAAAAAAAACAAAAAACTGTTCAATCTAAAAGTCAGGATCAGGATATTTCCACGCTAGAAAAGGCTTCTGGAATTATAACTAACAGAAAAAAAATTAGGAAACTAATTCACACTAATCTCATAATTGTATCTTTCATTAATAAAATATCAATCATGACCATAGCACATTTTAAAAAAGAATCATCTCTGTGCAGACACCTCACTTTCTCTTTGACTTCAGGAAGCACAGAATCATGGGGATGTAAGGAGGCTTACTGTCTCTCAACTTAACCCAGAAGGAAACTGAGACACAGTGAAATGACTGGCCCCAGTGTGCTCAGCTGACCGGCAGGAACCAGCTGGAACCTTGCGTTCCCAGGCGGTATACTCCTGGTGAGCCCACATTCGTTCCCATAGGTTAAAAAATACCCCAAAATAAACTGAATCAGGAAACACCAGTGATGAATAAGCTAATTGGTGGTTAATCGAGTGATGTACAGTCCTTTGTCATATGCCAGCAATTCTAGTCCTGCTGGTGCTTGCAGCTTACAACTATCAGCCCATGTGTGTACATATTCCTTCAACAACTACGGTTCTTAATTCTAGGATTTCTGGCAGGCATGGGGTGCGATAATTCCATACCACACACTTGCTTTTGTTTATTATTTTATTATGCCTTTTTCTCTTAGGGTCTTACTTCTGTCCTGGATTTTCGGGTCTAGTAGGACTGTGAAGTAAACATTTTATCTTGGATTTTGTCATACAAGGCTGTCATCCAATATATAATGTACTCCAGCCATAATGTCCTGAGGATGAAGTTTCAGATGATGTTAAGGAGATCATTCCATAATTTAAGACTCTAGGTTTTCAATTCTGCCTCTCAGATAGTCTTGTATGAGGCGTAACTATTTGTGTGCTGAGCATACCCTGACCCCAATTTTCCCCATCTAAATTTAACTGCGACATTTTAAATTTAATTCAGTTTAGTTAAGTAGACTGAGAAAGAAAAGTGAAGTCATGTTGTTTCCTTCTGTTTATTTTGATTAGAAAATTAAGCAGTGGTTTATAAAATAACTATGCCTCTCTTTTGAGGAGTAAGTATAACATTAAAACACTCTATCAAATGCTAAAGGAACCTTTTTCTAAAATCTGATACCTTAAAGTGTTTTAGAAGTGAATAATGTAAAAAAAAAACAACCCTGTAATCATTATATTAAGTATTAATGTATGAAAGTGTTATTGGTATACTGAAAATAAGACTTGTACAGTGGTGAAGTTGACAATATGTTATTATTCTGTGGGGTACATAAGAAATAATGAATAAGTTTAGAAAGAAAATAATGGTAAGAGTAGCTAAAGATTTGCTTCACAAAAGTTCCTTTAAATCCAGATCCTACAGAAAGTTAATAAGGGAAGCCTCCTTGTATTAATAAAATTACCAAGTTCACTTTATCTCTCTCAGCATTAATCTGAAATTTTCCTGTCATCTGTTTCCATTCTGAAAGTTGAGCTTTATTTTCCCCAAGTCTCTGGAAAGGAGGAATCAAAGCCTATGTTGATATGTAGAATCTCCACTGCAGCTAGAGCTGGAAACACTTCCTATCGCCAGACAAAGCAATCCAAAATCAAGCAACTGTTACGTCAAAACTCGTCAAGAGAAGATAGAAAAATACACTGAGGGAAATGCTGATGATCTGCTTAAAGCCTAAATATCTTTGTTGCAAGGACACTGACAAATAGAGAGCAGTTAAGAGTCATCTGGAGCACCAAAATTTCATTCCGCAACTGTATTTATTTTTAGCATTTATTATTATTCATTGGTGCTCCTAGAATAATGGTGGTGTGAATTATGCATGGCAGAATGGGATGAGGGAATAGTATTTATAATTCTAAATTTACAAACAGGAGAGAAATTAGTAATACTATAGTTATCAAAGGAAATAGGCCTAATTAAAGAAATAACTATTACAAAACCATATGCAACTCAAATCAGAAAAAGACAATTCACATTTAATGAATGCCTTTAATATTAATTACAGAATTCTTAACAATACATTGGGACAGCTCTCTTGGAGAATTCAGCTTACTGTTTAACAGTTTCTGACTAATTTTATTAACCTGTACATCTGAGAGGATCAACCCCCTCTGGGTTTAATTAGAAGAAAATTCAATTTAAATCTAAATGTCAACAGTGGTTACTAATTATGGCAGGGCCCTGGACGGGACAGCAAGTCTGTAATCAGACAGTTCCCTGGTAACAATTAACACTTTCTTTCTGAGTTATGAGTGCATTAGGATATTTTAAAATAAATACGATTCAGCATGGGACACTGCTAATATCTTGAGCCCCTACTGCTAGGTGCAGACATGCAGAAGAGGATGCCAAATTAAATTACAGAGATTTCTCAAACATATAGCTGAATAATAAGCAGCTACAAAACTAGGTCAGGGTCGAAAAGCTAGAGCTGAATGCCCCTCCCCCAACATGCAAAATAAATATACCCACTATCTCTGAATAGAAATCATTCTTTTGTTATGCCCTTTGTCAAGAATACATTATTGCAAAATGATATTTATTTCCACAATCTTCACAGCTGTGAGCACGACTGAATTAATCTTTCTAGAACTGATTTCATTTGCAATTTCATGATTACGATTATAAAATGTAAATTTATTACTTAAAAAAGAAATGATTATAAAAGACATATATAAAAAAAGACAGTACTTTATCTATTGGTTTGCTTTGCTCGATACTAATGAAATAAATAGCTGACTAACCCTGAAATAAAAACAAACAGTATAAAAATGATTGTAAAAATGTGAAATGAAAGCTAGGAAGACAATAAAAAAATCAACGCTTTTAACGTAACACATACAGTGATTATGTAGCTCAGAAAAGTACCAGGACATGCAGATTTTTTCATGGTGAGGCTAAGCTTTAACAGTTTAGTCATCTGAGATTTTTCTATGGCTGCCATTCTTTAAACGTTAGCATTAAAGATAATACAGAAAATACTTGGGTACTACTAATCTTTTTTTTTCAGCTTTCAGTTTTATGCTCTTAAAAGATAATCTCCAGCAGGCCATTTTCAGACTGTTTAATATTGATGACCTAAATAACAAATTAGTTTAAAGAAATACATATTTATAAGACCTCAATTTTTAGTGGAATTCAGTCACTAAATTGGTCTTTCCTTGAAATATATTTCTTCTTTTAATCAATACGAAGTGCCTACTGTATGCAAACAACTGCAATGGATGCCAGAGTATACACAAGAATTTGAAGACAAGCATGGCTGGGTTCCACATTACTGGCAAAAATAATTAAGTCAGATTTTTGATAATAACTAAGACATTTATTTTATGCAGTAGCTTTATTTACATTAACTCACTTATCCGCAAATTAGAGTGATCCATTTTTTAAATATCAATTTAATTTTTCCTGTTTAACACTTCGACTTCTAAATGTACAAACACACTTATTAAATATATTGAGTGTCAAATGTCTATTTACAGAAAAAGATCACTGATGGTAAAGATGGCTCAACTAAAAGCTGAGTTCCAATAAGTGGTTATAAGCACTTATGCTCATAATAGATGAAATAGCATCTTTAGGTAAATATTAACATGTTAAAACTGCTATTTATCATGTCAACTCCATCAATAGAGATCATATTTCTAATACTAGGACCGATCGGTTAGCTTTTTGAATTTGCTCATATTCACAAAGCAAAAATGCAAGCACTGTCAGAAGACATTTCTGGTGTTCAATTGGATCTGAACTAGTTGCAGAGGAAAAGGCTATTTAAGCTCATGGGACAAAACAGGGTGTGTATATAGAATAAATTATTTTTTACTGTATGATTCCTTTCCATTTGTTTTACCTAAGAGTCTGAGTTTTCAATAAACTATTTCTACTTTGAACTTTCATGGCTTTGTAGAGCGTGAGTCAGGCAGACCTTTAGGTGATTCTCCCAATCCAAGCATTATCTATCACTCCTCTAGCAGGAAGGCTAACAGCCCTTGGCTGCAGATGTCTCTGTTGCTTCTTCATGTTCAGAGCCCTGGACACTTCCCTGGGCGTGGAAGGCATCCTTCCTCCTTGAAGAGTCCACATTTCACCTCTGGGAGGCATGATGCCTCCACCAGGCTGCTACCGCCAGAGTGCCTAGCATTCAACAAGCTAACTCCAGGCCGGTGTTACTACACTTTGCGAGGAAACCTTCAAGTAGGCTGAAATAAACATACCTTGTTGGCATTGTCAAACTGCTTAGTAACTCCACGCTTAAATGAAATTTGGAGAAGCCATGCTTATGTAAATTGTGCCTTGAATTTTTTCTTTTCTTTTCCCCTCTCTCCCTGCCCCTATCTCTCTCCTTTCCCTCTCTCCATCCCTCTCTTTCATCTTTTTCTTTTTTTTAATAGCATTGTGCATCAGAGAGGTTTTCACTAACTCTTTCAGTTTCCCCCAGTATTACTACCTTAGGCACCGTATCCTCTCCCAGAGGGAGACAGCATAACAAGTGTGCCTTGATGGTCAATAGAAAAGCTGGGAGGTCTGTCTGAAACTCATAGCTAATGACTTGTTTGTCCTTTGCTGAGGATACCTTTAAGATAATTTTCAAAGGCATTCCCTTATTAGGTGCTGGATCTCTCAGAAGAAAGAAACATGTTCTTTGAAGCTAAGTAAAGCAAATAAACAAGAACAATGATATTTATACATGATAGATAATATAATAAGATATATTTCTTACATTAGTTTTAAAGTGTGAGGCACCAGGTAATATTATTCTGAATATTATACTACAAACGCAGAACAGGTGTCTAGAACTATTTTCCTACACTTTTAAATGTTAACTCTTTCTCTCTGCTTAACTGAAGCTTTAGTTAAGATCTTTTGATAACAAAACGGAAGCTCTGTAACCACAGCTCAATAATAAGGTGAATGGAAAAACAGTTGGTTTCCGTCTCCCTTAACTGCTTACCTTGATGTGTTCAAGTCAAAAAGAGAAAGAGAGAGTGTATGTTCTCCATTATACCAACAACCACAAAGGCAAACGATAAATACAAAACACCGTTTTGTACTCCCTATTGGTATAAAGTCTTTATTTGTTAAATCTTATGAAAATTTTATTTTCATTTAGGGCCACAAATTTCAAGCAAAGATTGAATGGTTTCATAATGACAGATTGTTCCAAAAATGTCTTCAACCATTATAATGGTAACTTTTTAAAGAAATAAACTGTTATTTTTATATCTGAGGCCCTATTATGATACTTGCACAGTAACTTCTTGGAGAAGTGGATTTAATCCTTCTGTGGAAAGGGGCCCAGGTGAGAAAGAAAATACCCTGTGTCCCAAGGGAGGGTGCCAGTGGGAACACGGAATCAGGAGGATTCTGGGGAAATGCTCCTCCATCCTCCTCCCAACCCTCCACACTGGCAGTACAGTTTAGCAATTCAGTTTCTCATGTTTAATTTTAGGATCAGGAAGATTCCAGAGTAGCATTTCCCAAAGTGGGTTCCACAGCATGATGGAAGGTTACACTTAAGCAGGTTAAGTAAGTTGGGACACGCCAGGTTAAACAAAGGTTAAGGAGATTTACTATAACATTTCCCAAGGGCTCTGAGTCAGGCAAAAGGATTCTAAATTCATATATTCCATTTGTTTTTCTCACCTCTTAACTCTCTAAGGTGTCTCTGAATTATTCTACTCCTACTGAGAGACTTAAGAACCTACTCATTGTCGACTCCCCAGAGTGAATTCCACAAGTGTGGACCAGGATGTTCTGGCCTTTCCCCCTTGACTTTAGAAATATGTTGATAGTTAATACTTTTCTTGCGGAAAACATACACACACACAACCAAAAAAACAACAAATTTCAGGGTGAAGTCAACAATCCCATCATGATTACACAGGGCTGAGAACAGAAGAATTATAATTTAAAAAGGTGCTGATTATTAAGGTTGGCATGACTGATGGTTCATTCTGGGCCTTCAAATCTGGGGGACTTCATATTGATCAATAATGTCTATTTTATGGAAATTTTTTCTCAGGTAGATCCGGAATAATTTTCTCACCAAGAAAACGTCTTTTGCTTTTTTTAGTATTTAAAATTTAAACATTATGATACATTTTCTAAAACTGAGATATAATTAAATAATCTAGGAAAAAGATATAAAATAGATTAGTAATCACAGTATTCTTCAGAGCATCAGGTCTCAAATGTGCATTATTAAATAAGGTATTTGACAGCCTTCAGCACTAAAGCCAGATTATTAGCAAACAACTAAGTGAAACCAAGAAAAATGTACAACCCTGATCTTATTGAAATAATTATAGAACCTACGTCCCACAATGCACAGAGAGAAAAAAGAATGCAGCAAAGAAAGAGCAACATAATAGAAACAGACAGAAGTAGGACAGTCATTCTACTTTTTACACAGCAGACACAAACTACTGTGGAAAGTTAAAGAGTATACAAAAATGATCACCGAACCAAAAGTGAAATTTTAATTTGTGTCTCAATTGAAAAATATTAAGGAAATGTATCTAAGTAAAATAAAAATAAGTTGTAATTTAATTAGGTCACTCTTGCTTTCATATAGATACATAATTGTTTAGGTCAACAAATGTATACTCTTATGCATGTGTGTGTGTATGCATTTATATTTGACTACATACAATGGAATGTGAGTATATATAATATGTGTTTTTCTGTTTTGGAATCATTACAGATTATTATTTTACCCAATGGATAGTGATAATATCTTACCGTCTGGCAATACAATACTCATAAGTTGACTTGCTATGCAAAATATTCTCCTAATGAACTTTGGCTGCATCTCTGCAGTGAATCATATTTCTCTCTACAAGTCTAAAGATGAAACAAAATGCAATTAAAAATAACTGCACGGCACATTGTAGGCGCTCAGTCTGCAAAACAACTGAACGAATAAATGAGTGAGTGCAGATCTTGCCCATGAGATGTTTCTACAACGGTAGTTTTCACCCTTCACTTGGAAAACAGTGCTGAGTTTTGAGGAGGTGCTTTAAGGACTAACCTTCAAAAGCAACGACTTCACTTCATCAACTACATTAGGGTTCCACTCCAAATGCTATTTATACAAAAGGACACACAGTTCTTATTTTGCATGTGATAACTGCTGGTCCATGTTTATGGTTCAGGGATCTTCTCAATTGGGTACCACCCTGTTTTACGATCTTTTCCCCTTTGCTTTCACTTGAGACAAACTGAACTGTTGATCATTTCCATGTCCTCCCACCTAGTGGGACTCCTGTTGTTCCTTCCAGCAGAGAACACATTTCCTTACTCTTTCTGCCCATCTAGAATGTACTCTACTTTCTAGGCCCAGCTTCAAGTCAATGTTTCTGCACAGCTTCCAAGCTGTCCTCACAGTTATGAAACATAAATACATTTTAAATGTATACAGTGGGGATTCCCAGGAACTCACCTGCCAATGCAGGTAGACATAACAGATGCTGGATTGGAGAGATCCCCTGGAGGAGGGCATAGCAACCCACTCCAGTATTCTTGCCTGGAGAATCCCATGGACAGAGGAGCCTGGCGGCTACAGTCCATAGGGTCGAAAAGAGTCAGATACAGCTGAAGCAACTTAACAGGCATACACAAATGAATACAATAGAGTATTTAAGATACAGTTTCTATCAAAACCCTAGAATCCCAAGCACTTCGACAAAAAGGCATCAACTAGTTACATCATCACACGTCCTAGGATTTAAGTTTCAGCTGAAAGTGTTACTTCATGAAATAGGTGTAATAAAGTGTATACTGAAAACTTCTGACAAATATCAACTTTCCTTAAAGTATTACACTTTTCTCAACTACAGAAGACAGCTGAGGTAATATGTATGTACAAAGGAAGTTTTTCCTCTTATTAAGAATAGAGAGTCCCTTGTACTGCAAGGAGATCCAACCAGTCCATTCTAAAGGAGATCAATCCTGGGTGTTCATTGGAAGGACTGATGCTAAAGCTGAAACTCCAATACTTTGGCCACCTCATGCGACGAGTTGACTCACTGGAAAAGACTCTGATGCTGGGAAAGGTTGGGGGCGGGAGGAGAAGGGGACGACAGAGAATGAGATGGCTGGATGGCATCACCAACTCTGTGGACATGAGTTTGAGTGAGCTCCGGGAGTTGGTGATGGACAGGGAGGCCTGGCGTGCTGTGATTCATGGGGTCGCAAACGACTGAGTGACTGAACTGAAAAATAGATTTAATTTCGCTAAACAAATGTAACAGAAGAAAATGTATCTAAAACTTTCTAACAAAGTAACAATGCATTCCAAACTTTTTCTTTTCCTATTACAAAAAAAAAAAATCCTATGAAGTCCAAGTGCTCCTGTGTGTACCAGCTCCTGATGGACTGCGGTGGTTCTAGAGAGCAACATAATGTAAGATTCCTTGGTAGATAATAAACACACGACTATTGTCCCTGAAAACACTGCCATCTGTTGTCAGAAGAGAAAGGTCACTTCTGAAATTTTGCCATGCAATAGGTTTTCTACAAGTGAAGAAAACATACCTGAGACTTAACAGAGCAGGTCATCCTACAGGAGAAAAAGGTCTCAAGGGAAACTACAATTTGGAACATGGCCAAAGCACAACAATAAATTGGTTTTCTCAAATAAATACTTCTTTAAAAGAAGATGACTCGGAAATGGCAACCCACTCCAGTATTCTTGCCTGGAGAATTTCATGGATGGAGGAGCCTATGGACTGCGGTCCATGGGATTGCAAAGAGTTGGACACAACTGAGCGACTATCACACACACACACTCTCAAAAGCAGCTTTTATTAATTACCATATGTATTTTCATTTTCTTTTAAATACAGAGAGCCAAAATCATGGTTGAAATTCCAGCAATTTTGTCTGGCTAATACTATCTTTTTCTTAATTTTCCTAAAGTTTTCTGTTAAATTTTATTAGGTGAAAAATGCTAAACACTATTCCACGTGGATCCATAATAGAAGAGAAAGGAGAAAAATCATGAAAACCATCTAGTCTGTCTCTATGTAAAGTATACATGTAATATGTTATTTTCTGAACAAAGTAACTTACATTTCCTAAGAAGGGATCATTACAGAAGCTATTTGTCAGTTATCTACCATCTGAAGTTTCAACATTTTTAATTAGGAAATTTAAGTTGCAACCCAGATTAAATGTAGAAGGTGTTTATGAGCCATCATTACATCAATTTAGATTTTCTAAATTAGACTGAATATCTTAACTATGACTTAGAAACTCTAATCATAAAGTGAAACAGAGTTAAACTTAAGTTTAGCAAATTTTGTTAATTTCATTGGCATGTTCTCAGTTCTTAAACTTATCAATTTTCTCTTTGGTTTAGTCACTTAGTCATGTCCAATCTTGGAACCCCATGGACTCCATGCTCCTCTGTCCATGCGATTTCCCAGGCAAGAGCATTGGAGTGGGTTGCCATTTACTTCGCCAGGGGATCTTCCCAACCCAGAGATCGAACCCACATCTCCTGCACTGCAGGCAGTCACCTGCATTTTCACTTTGGTCACCCACAATTGTCTCCCTAAAAAAGAGGGAGGATCAGTGTAGAAAATCCAACCAAAAACTACCAGGTTCCCTGCTAGCACTCTACATACAGTCATTTAATCCATACAACAACTGTATGAGGTTGGCTTTCTGGACTCAATTTACAAATGAAAAATGAAAGGATTCGTGTATCCATCCCCAATTTTGCAGAGCCAGTCACAACAGAGAATCCAAATCCATATGCCTCCAGCTCCACAATCCTTGCTTTTTCCTGTACACCACACTGCCTCACACATGAACAATTATACCTGTTTCCAAACTGTGTAAGACTATTCTTTAGTGTGCATGGTGATTGATTTGCTTTTTCTTCATCTATTTCTGCTTCTTAAAATGCAGCAACTGGTAAACTTCTTGGGGGTTGAAGACATCAACTAGGCTTTCCAGGTAGAAACTGGTCACTAGCATGACAGATGATTCACAAAGTGGAAATAAATAGGTAAGCAATTAGGCTTGGGTATAAGAGGCTAGCAGACCTGATGAGCACACAGTTGTCTGACTGTTGGTTCACTTTGTCTAGAGGGTCACTGCCTTGAGGCATGACAGCAAAGCCCTGCTAATTGTGGGGCTTGGAATTGAGACCTTGACAACTCTAGTCTAAGGGGAAAGGTAAAAAACACCTATGAAAAGCAAATGCATCATTCCCAAATGGCTGGAAACCAGTCATATTGTGAACTCAAACTCCTTTAACTGACAGTTATGTTTGAATTATGAAATCTCAGTGTATGACTTCCACTATGCAATTTTTGAAGTTCATACTAATGAGTCTGGCAAATCTGCTTTGAGATACCATCTTGGTGAGAAATAGAAGGCCTTTGAGAAAACCTCTGAGCCCACAGCTTAACTCATGTGTGTTCAATGCCTTTTACACCCCTTTAAGAATAATTTATGAATCTGGTTTAGTACATAATGTCCTACCTACGTCCTGCCTATTAATCCATAATCTTAATAACAGTGGTTCACAGATCCTTCAGATTCTCATGAACTGTGAAACCACTTGAATAGAATGTTTTTGTTAAAAACCATCCTAAAAATACTTTGTGACTCTAGTTTACAATATCTGAGAACCATGTAACAGATTAAAAAATACTTTTGTATTTCATCTAGTCACTTCTTTAATTTTTCAGCTGGAAAAATCCACCCAGAAAGGTTACGAGATTTGCTCAAAGTCCTGCCACTGCATAGTAAAGAACTCATCCACAGCTCTTTCCACTGTATTCCAGATAAAAGGCTCTATTATTTTTTCAGAGTCAAGAAGTTTTGACTGTCATAACATTGCGTTAGGTCACTAACATGACACAATCCCAGCCTCCTCCCTAGTTTCCTCCACAGTGATTCTAACCCTACAAATGCTGCACTTTAAACACACCAATTCAATCGCTCTTGGCAGAGAATATACAGTACACGCCTTCCAACATGCTGTCCTTCTGTCCTTCACCCATGTCTCTCAGTCTGCTTGGTAACCCCCTCCTCAAGGCCCACCTCAGAAATCACCTTCTCAGTAGCAGTCGGCTCTCTTTTCCCTTGGCAGGACTACCTGTGTTCCCTCATGTTTATGACAGTACCTACTGTGCTATGGAACACCCTGTGTTCATGACCACCTTCCCAAGGAGAAGACTCATCAAGGACAGGACCTTGCCTTGCTCCAATTTCTCCTCTAGGACTAGTGGAGTTCCGAACACAGAGTAGGTCCTCAGAAACATTGACTGAATAGAACTGATTATGATAGATGTGTCAATGGGTGTGGTACAGACACTCGGGACGACAGCTCTACCAAAGTCTAAGTTTCAAAAGTGAAAAAAATGAAGACAAAGGTTACACACACGATCTTCACTCATTAGGGCCATTGATGAGTTTTAGATTTGTGTCACTTTTTTTATTCATTCAGTTATTCATTCAACAAAGTAAATGATCCCACAAGAGTCAACACTGAAATTGTGCAGTATCTGCTTTTACTTTCAATCTGTACTTTCCCCAGGACATGCCGTGGTTCTATGTTATTGTGATGGCTTACTTCAGAGTACTGCTGACATTTTAAGAAGGCATGGTTTTAGTGGCCAGCATGGTCACAGGCCAACAGGAAAGACTGAGGCAAGTGTAAAAAAAGCAACAGAAGAATGAAATTTAGCAAGCCATGAACACGAGTACCTCACTTGTTCAACAGCAAAAAAGAAGAAAAGGAGACAGGTGGAGATTCTACTGGCTACTTTTTCAGCCTGTAGGCTGTACCTTCTCTGTACAGCATCATGCTAGAGTCTTGAAAGGTCTTCTTTCAATTTGATAAGCAAGCAATTTTCCTCGGGCAATCTGGGTTTGGATAAGAAAGCTTACAAGATCTAGAATCCACTCTTATTGTCAGTCTGATAAGCCTGTAACTCTAGGACACTGAGAAATGCAGTTAACAGCACTTTCCATTTGAATGACATTCAGGTACTATGCACTGGACGGAGTCTATCCTTTTACTTCTTAAAGTTTCAAGTTGTCAGACAGAAATATGTTTCACTTAAGTTCCAATATTTAACAAATGTTTGTTTTCTGCCTTTCTTGCTCCAAGAACACAAATATTTGGTACAAAATTTCCATGAGAACACGAAGCAATTTACCACTGCCATAGAATTGCTGTAAAAACAAAACAACAACAACAACAAAAAAAAACAGTGTCTCTGTGATTAGGCCAGAAGTGAGGCATGAAGGAAACACGGGATGGTGGTTGGAAGGTGGGGTGGTAACTGCTAAAGGCTTTCACAATTACAGCAATTTCCACTGGCTAATCACCTGCTTTCAACCTCTGCACCTCTTTTACTTGTGGTCTCACTGTGAAAACTACAACCTGTTACAGAAAGAGACCAGGTGCAATCCACAAGGAAATGCTTCTGGCTTTTGGTTCAAAGTTAAAGCTGTGTCCAGACTGTCCAGTCCTAAACTCAGGGACATTACTAATGGTTAATAAAAGACTATGTGACTAAGAAGGTCAAAATTTCACATAAAATTGTCTATCTAAATATTACCTACCTCTGTAATATCTAGAATGAAGATATACCTATTAATCTCAGATGTCAGAATTACAGAACATGAAGTCATCCTTCAATTTCACTGCAGATCAAAAGATGGAATGTTTGTGATTTGCAGGCATTTTGCAGTTTATTGTCTTTGTTACGTCTTTATGTAACATGACAACTTTGTTTTGACTTTTCTATGAACTAAAGATGATTCAAAATACAGAAACAGTTTCTTTTTAAAATCTCCCTGTTTGACAGCACCCACTGGTTTGAGTATAAGCATCTTTGTAAAACATTCTGGATTTGCTGCACAGATTCAGATCTTCCATATTCCTTCTCATCATTAGCCAATTGTGAAGGAACTATTACCTTTGCTCACCCTGATGTTTTATCAACGTCACTGAGACAGTCTCATCACTCATGATACACTCAGGAGATTGGTCCACTGCCCAGAAGTGTACAAAGAATATTTTTGGTGAACTCCCATTAGCCTTACGAAGAGTTACGCATATACATGTGATCCTCATCAAAAGATGGATACAGACTTCTATGTATTTGAGTATGGTAATAGATCCCATCTTGCATAACTGTGACCTACTGCTCTTTGTTCACGTGCTTGTTAGCCAGTTAAATTTAGGAAGGCTTCAGATTTCACTGCTCTCCCTGGTGAATTATTAGTCATCAACTCCCCAACATCAGGTCTTACAACTCTGTTCAAAGCAGAAACATCTCTGAAATCTTTTGAAGCATGACTTCATTAATAGATGATATACTAAGCATTAGAATTAACCATATGGATTTGTATCTGTTACCACGATTTGTGTGAAATAGCAGAGGGATCCCCTTAATAAGAAATTCCTTTTAATACTGCCAATCAAAATATTTTTATTCCTGTTATTACAAAAGCAAGTTTGACACAGTTGTGCCTAATATCATTCTTCAGTAAGAAAATGAGGGTTTTTTCTTTTTTAAAGGAAGTTTATAAATATGCTAGGCACATATTTCCAACTCTTAATTTAAAACTGATGGCTATAATAAGAACTACAAAAATGAAACGTTCTTTGTTCAGAGTCATAATTCAGAATGAAGTATTATTTTACAAAAGCTTAATAACTATCCATTTTTGTATCTTCTTAGACACAGAAAAGGAATTGTTTGCAAAAAATTTCATGATCTATGCATCTGGCTATTTCAGCACATGGACAGTACTGAAGATTTCTGCTATGTATATTACCTGCGGACACTTTTCTAAGTAACACTGGAGGTTCAAATCCAGAAATGTAGAGTAGGTTGTCCCCTTTTTTTGACTGCAATGGCAGTCAAAGCCAAGTTAGGTCTTTTTAAAGAACTTTTCTTTTTCACAATTAGGTTTCAAATAATGCAGATTTCATATTTATGTAAACAAAGACTACTTGATCTTTCAAAGTTATATTAAAAAGATAGTTTCTGATCTACCAAAACTTATCAAAAAGATAATTATGCTAATCATAATTTTTAAAAGTGTTTTTATCTCTGCTGTATTTTCTGGCTTGATTAGCAAATAATATCTTCACAAACTTTTAAGTTCACAAAGATGTAAAATTCTGAATTACAGCTCTGGAAAATGTATTTAGTTGTTAACAGCATATATAGATAGGTAATTGCTAGTTTGGGGGCAGAAATGCTTTATAACCAAAGCACTTTTTCCTGGAGGGAATCATACTGTCATTTGTTTTTATTTTCAAAATGAAAACAAATGGCACTATGATTCCTGAGGGCAAAAATGACTTCAGTCTATTTCTTCTCCTCTGCACGCTCATCCACTCATTCTTAGTTAGATGCAATATAGATACAGAACCCACCCACACCCCCAGGACTTCCACTGCTGCAAAATGTATTCACTCGCTGTACAGTAATTAACAGCTCTTGACTGGAAAACTGCCAGCATGTACAACGTGACACTCTTCCTTTGAACACTAACAAAGTGCATAAGTAATTTATGTTGGATTAAATATCCCTAACAGGGACCCTTAAGTAACCCAATCACTTTAAACAGGCTCCACATGCATGCTCCAGTGCAGTGAAAATGTCAGACAGTGATAACCCACTAATAGCACAATTCTAACTATATTCCAGCCATTAGCATTTTATGACATCAATCCTCATTAAACCTGGCAAGGAGAAAGATACTAATGTTTCCCAATTTTACAGCCAAGGTGGAAGAGAAATGGAGAAAATGTGTAGACAGGTGCTGTCTCCCAAAAAGGATTAACATTTTTTAAAATGTGGTAGCAATTTTCTGTTAGTACCTTTGTTTGCATTGAAAGAGAGACAACAAAGAGGTAATGGCTACAAGGACCTCGATGGAATTCAGCCAAGAGCGAAAGAAAAGACTGGTATTTCAGCCATTGTGCTCACTGCTAAAGCCCTGTGCCAACTCATCTTCCAACCCATTATATGAAATTTAATTTAACCTGCTATGCAATTAATTCAGATGTTCAGCCTATTTTTCTCATGGCAGAATCCCTCACACAATGCCTTATTTAAATATTAATCAGTCCTCTTTCAATTAGGACTAATTTGCTTCACAGGGTTTCTCTCATCTTCTGATTGCAGGAAAATGGAGGTAACTTGCAACGTTTGAGGATAATTAACATGGTATTTTTATAATACTGATACATCAAATGGGACCTTAATGAACCCCGCTGATTCCATTTAGTAAAGCATGCCTCAAAGTTATAATCAAGAGGAAAGCCATTGCCATCTGTTTGAAATACTAAGGAGCACAATTTAAACACAAAATGCTTATTTCTCTAAACTGTCTATTGTAGAGGTCTGCAAAAGTCATTTTTCTATGCAAACTAATTGTACAGTATTTTAATTTGAACTTTTTATTGCACATATACAAAACAGTGACATCTTAAGATGTAGGGGCCCTGTTTAATTAAATGTTGACAACCACAGAAATAAGTAATGTTTGTCAATGTTACTTCTTTTAAGCGTGCTGTGCAGTTGCCGCTAGAATAGCAGGAGTAAGTTTTACATTTCTAATGAATCTAATATTTCACAGCCTTTTGTTTAATATTTGAAGAACTTTTCTTAACAAAAACCATGAAGCTCTATGAAATGGGAAAACATAAGCGTATGCTGTTGGTTTGCTGCTCCTGACGTCACAGAGTAAACAGGTTAACATTTACACACAGCCAGGTGTGCACAGCGTTCCATCTGCTTCCAGGCAGGTTGAAGGTCATTGTTTCAGGCTTTGAGCTGTTCTAGAGTTCCTTGGTTACATCTAGGTTACAGAGGCTATTGGCTCCCAAGGTCATTATCAAAGCACTCAACATGTTCCAATGGCAATAAAACATGATTGATAACAGATTGCTTATTTACAGTGTTTACACTGTGGTCACAAGGATTTCCTCTGTGAACTTCTGAAAAAGTAGACATTAACCTGTGCATGTTTTAAATAAGCATCTCCCCTCATTTTCTTTATAAAGCTACTCTACATCCTGCGTCATTATATCAGAAGTATCAATAGGTCAGAATTTCATTGTAAAAACAAAACCAAACATTTGATGTGAAAAATCACATTCATATTAAGTATCAGTCAACCAATAAAAGTATCAACTGTGTGTCTTAGATGCATTTACCAGATGCAAAGAAGAAATAATTGGAGGTACAAAGGACAGGCCAGTCCAGGGTAAGAAACACATTCCAGTTAAACCTGACAGAAAGAGCAAGAGGCCACAGTGTGTAAAAAGGACAATGAAGAGATTAACTGGACTGGAGAAAGGAGGTCTGGCTGAGGTTTTATGGAAAATAAAACCTATAGCTAGAGGAAAGTTATGTTATCTCATTAGCCTAAATACACAGCACATTGAAATAATTTATGTGTTTATTACTTTGTTGAGTTTAAAACCTTCTAGGATGAAATCTACAAATTTCTCATCCCAGCACCCACTACTGGGTCATGTTTTAAATAGTCGGGGCACAAGTAAACCATTTATTGATGTTAATAAAATTCTTGTGCTCATTTGACAAATACCTATTGAGCACATCTTGTGTTCCAGGCATGTTCTAACCACTGCATATCAATCAGGGAACAAAAGATGAAGCACATCCCTGCTCTCAAGGTGTGTAATTTCTAGTGAGGAGGTACACGCAATTCAAAAGATAAGCAAACAAATAATTTGTTTGATAATTTCCAATAATAAAAATCTATGAAAAATGCAAAACTGGATGTTAAGCATAGAAAGTGAAAGATGGGGACATTTTGGATTGGGTGGTCAAGGAAGGCCTTTCTGAGGAGGTGACTGAGTAGGCTAAAATTTTAATGACAAATCAGCTTCAAGGAAGACTGTGCCAGCCTGAGAGAGCAGGTCAACGGCAACCGTGAGTCAGCCAGAAGTTTGGCTAGTGTAAGGAACATTAAAAATAAACAAACAAACTAGAGAAAAACACAAAATGAGGTTGGAGAGACGGACAAGGGTTGGAAAATTCATGAAAGTGAGTTTGCGAAAAGAAATTGGATTCCCCTCCTAAGCGCAATGAAGAGAAACTGGAGAGCTGTTCGCAGAGCAGTGACATAATCTGATCTGTGTTTTTTCTCTTGTTTTCCACGGGAAACAGGGACGGTAGACGAGTAAGCAGAAAATCAAGGACACTATTAGGAAGCTTCTGCATCAATCCAAGCCAACTATGTTCACGGTTTGGCTAGAGTGGGAGTATCAGCAATGGAAACATGTGAATAGAGAAAGAGGCAAACAAGAGAGTGAAGGGGAGAAGCGTAGGATCAGAGTTGACTTGGAGGCTGTTGCCATAAATAACTGGGTATCTCTTCCTGAGACGCAAACACTAGCGAAGGAATAGTTCAAGAAAAAAATCTCGAATTCTCTTACAGTCACTTCATTTTACAAGTGGAGTTGTTGCACAGTAAAAGCTACTTATCAAAATAATATTTAAATCATTTACTATTATTAGCAGCTCTATGAATATTCTCTTCAACTTTTGAAATGGCTATTTCCTTTTAGTTTCACTAGCATAGTGTGCAGTCAGATGCCTCTGAACCTTTACTATACCATCCCCTCTGACTGCACTACTCTTCCCAATGTCTACTCTCTAGCTAATTTCCACTTTCTTTAATAATAGTGGGAGCTCATACTTATGATTGGTGAGTGCCAGGCACCAAGCTAGGTGCTTAGATGACATTTCATTCAAAGTTCACAAAAACACTAAATCTAAAAGATATAGAAATATCTACTCTACAGAGAAGTCTTTCTGGTAGCAAGGAGAACAGGGTAGAGTTGCTCCCGTGATCTCAGCAGATTAAGCCCCTCAGTGTAGATATCTATAGTTATTTCTTAGCTGCTCTGCCATTTCAGACTGGAAGTCCTTGGCATCTTCTGGAAGCACACGGAAGAAAATATACCCAAATAAACCTCAAAGTAGCCAAGATTTTGATTTGTATGTGTACCACCTACAAAGTACCCTACAAGCCCTCTGCCTGAATTGTGCTTCCAGTCTGATGGGGAATCCTTGATGCCCAGGAGTTAGTTCTTCATGGTCCCCCATCCAATTACTTATCCCTCCCAGCTTGAGAGATCGTATCTCTCTCACAGTTTAAAGACAGCATGGCTGCCAACAGGCCAGAATGATCATTAATAAGTTAACTCTTCCCAGATAAGATTGCAATCTACACCAGTCCTATTATAAAGTAATCTCTACTATAATTAGTACACAGACTCTGCCAGGACACAAACTCTGACGTGGGAGGCAGGTGATAAGGTTCTGTGTCCACTCACAGCTCAACAGGTACCTAATGTTTGTGCCCCTTCCCACCAAGTTCCACCCCCACAATGAGCAAAACACACTGCTTAAACGGTATTAAAAATAAAACCAATGCTTTACATAGTCTCCCATCCCCTTAAAAATTGCAACAGAAGGGCTCAGTCCTATTGGTTTGTTCAATGCCCTCATCTGAGAAGGCAGGCCTGCTGCTGAGTGCCAAGGTGGGGCCAAAAAGATGAGCCCTCGGCACGCTCCACCTAGCACATCAAGACATGAACTTCTACCCAGCACCCAGCACGATACCACCAGCTCACAATCACCCCACTGGGCAGTTGGAGAAAGTTAAAGAAAGGAAAGCAATAATAGTTAAAACAACATACTCATAGGTAGCACCTCATTTTGTGCCAAATGCTGCTTGTTTGGGGCTTCCAAAGATGGATTCATTTTATCTGCACAATCCAAGGAGGTAAGAACAATCATGATGCCTATTGTATAGATGGGCAAGTTTAGACACTTCATACAGTTACAAACCAGTTATGAACTCAAAGTCTCATACGGAGGAAATGGAGGAAAGGAGGGGAGAGGGCAATGGGATCAGGGGCCTGGAAGGAGGCATGCAGGGCAGAATACCCACAAACAGAAAGAAAACGGGGTGGTATGCCCTCTGACCAACCGTACCCACCAATCACATGCATTTGTCACAAACAATCATTGCACAGAGTGCTACACTATTCTCTACAGCCTCCTCTTGTACTGAATGATTAAATATTTGCCTAAGTAGATTTTAACTGAAAAAATAAGTATGTCAAGACTGTCCAATGATATTAATACTAAAAGATAGTAAAAAATACACTCTTCCCTGGCAGAAGACACTCTTCCCTGGTGGACCCCGGCCCACACATCTGAACATTCACTAAACAGCCCTGACTCATAGCTCTCTCCACCCCTTTCTTCCAGTTCTGTCCTTGTAGACACTAACAGTTTAGTGCAGTGCTTATGCTGTGCCTAGTGGCTCAGCTGTGTCCAACTCTTTGTGACCCCATGGACTGTAGCCCGCAAGGCTCCTCTGTCCACAGGGACTCTCCAGGTAAGAATACAGGAATGGGTTGCCATGCCCTCCTCCAGTGGATCTTCCCAACGCAAGGATAGAACCCAGGTCTCCTGCATTGCAGGTGGATTCCTTTAATTGTCTGAGTCACCAGGTTTGTACTCCCCATAAAAATATGAGCACACGTACTTAATTTAATAAAGCAATTGTTTTCCATTGCTAAGCAACAAAAATGTATGCATAGTTGAAAATTACAACCAATAACTTAGTAACAGTTACAGTGACTACAGTAAAACAGTAATTCCCAGATTACATCTAACTTCCATTCCTATATTTTGTTTGCTTATATACACAAACAAACAAATGCCATATGTTCCACTGTGACATATAATCTCTCAGAGTCAATGAGTAGCCACTCTCTTTTCTATCACTTATTCTCTTAATCGAGAAAACATTTAATGAGAAATATTATGTGCCAAGGGTACTCAATCCTGAGGCTACAGAGCCTAATATGGCATGACAAGAGCTCCAATTTCTGAAATCAGAAATACAGTACAGTGTGAGTGACAAGCAATCATGATAACAATAATGATGACGAAATAATAACAATGCAAATCAGGATGCTGATGAGAACTCACACTTACGGGGTTTGCTGTGTGCCTGTTCTAATTGCTGCGCATATGTGAACTCATTGCAGCATCAGAATAGTTACTATAAGCCTCATTTTACAAAGAAAGAAATGACCCAGAGAAGCTGAAAACTCACACACAATTCCCCTCAGTCACTCAGATAGCAGGGGGTAAACAGGCCTTCAGGCCTAGGCACTAGCTCTGGTCTTTGGCCCTAACCATCTCATGATGTTGTGCTCATAGCAGTCCTGTTCAGTGTCTTGAAGACATACACAAAAAAAGAAATAAATGCAAGCTATACTTATGAGGTGGGAGTAAAGCATTAGAGAAGCCTCCAAGAGGAGGTATTTTTTGAGTTGAATTTTTAGGTGTGAATAAGACAACTAGATGACAGGGGTGAGGTGTGGGAAAGGGCATGCAGTATCTGAAGAGACTGAATCCAGAAACAGCTGATCAATCCCAGAAACTGTACCGTGGGCCAGCTGTGGACTGAGGGCACATTTCACAGAGTAGAGAGAGAAGCCTGGAGAGGTGGGCCTCTTCCTGTGCACAGGCCCTTATCCTGCTCAACTCTGGGATATCTTTTAATCTCTACTGTACTTCATCCTGCATCTTACAGAAAATTATCATTTAAAACTTTAATAATTTTGGGACCATGATAGTCTTGCTGCTGGAGAGTACAACATTTGTTGGAATAAGAAGTTCATCTCTGTGTAGAAGGCCTTCCCAGTGGCTCAGCAGTAAAGAATATGCCTGCAAAGCAGGAGCCGCAGGAGATGGGGGTTCAATCCCTGGGTTGAGAAGATCCCCTGGAGGAGGGCACGGCAATCTACTCCAGTATTCTTGTCTGGAGAATACCATGGACAGAGGAGCTTGGTGGGCTACAATCCATGGGGTTGCAAAGAGTTGGACATGACTGAAGCGACTTAGCACACACACATGCACTGTATAGTAGTGAGGCTCTTTCTTAAATTATTAATGAAAATATTATCAATCAATCAATGAAACTAAGTTACATTCAGATTACATCCACCCTTTCCTTTTTACGCTGGCTACCAGTATTTACAGGATGAAATTACTTTATTCACTACTGGTATTAAAATTGGTATAATTTATTCTTCATAAATCTGGTGTGTGTGCAATACGTGTGTGCTCATGACTGGAAAAGTTTAATGTTATTTGTCCTGATAAGATCCAAGTTAAACTGATGGCTTTATTTTTGCCAGGGTCATCTTTTTATCCCTTAAAACACACAGGCCCTTCTGGATCCTTTCTGAGTCTTCATGTGTTTCTCCACTTTATGAAGAGGCCTGGAAAAAATGATTCTTTTAAGATGAAATGAAGTCTGCAATCCCTCAAATAACCTAGGATGTACATCAAGAGGCACCCATGGTTAGACTGTGTGGGGTTTTGAGACTTTATCCAGCCATTTCCCACCTGTTGGAACTCTCCTGCTGTGCGGTTTCATGATCACAAATAGCCCTTGTGTTGAACAGTTAAGATACTACTACCAGAAGCTTCAAGTGAAGGGAAGCAAAGTGAACAGTGCATGAAAGGAGTGTGCTGCTGCACTCGTAAGTCTGTTTACAACCGTTTAAAAAGTTGTTTCTCCCTCTATTTGGCTCTAAAAATTTCTTCAAATTCTTTGTTAAGAATTTTCTGTAAATTGGTTTCTTCTTTTCAGACTATCTTAACATGCCACTTTTCCTTTCTTAAGAATCTTACGATTCCGAAGGCACATCAAATTTGTGTTCATTTATTCTGTCTTTATGCTGAAAAGTGATCACAAAATAGCAGCATTACAGAAAACAACCATAAAATATGAGGGCTCCAAGACAGTTTGGGGAGCACCCAGTGGTCTATAGCTTCTGAGATGTAAAAATTTTCTGTAGAAGAATTTGCTTATAGTGACACCAGTTAAATCCTGAATTGAGTCTCCAGCATGAACTGCCTAATATATTTTATGTATCTGCTTTAAGCATATACTAGAGTTATAACGGTAAAACCAGGTTATTTATTTTAGCAAAAGCTTTTAGAATATTAAATTTCATTCTGGCATAATGGCTAACATATTTTGCTCTAAAGAGAGAATTAAGTTCTCCTCACAAATCTATGGCCTTCTGAACTCAAAGTTGAGGTGGCAGTGCTCTACATTTTCATGAGTTGGATAACTGACTATGTCAGACCAAGAAGGTAGGTGATTATTAAATAGCAACAAGGTCAAGTTTCTGTTTTGTTTTTTTTTACAATAAAAATTTTGTATTTTGCTTATGCTAGCTCCTCCCTTGGGTAGAGGTGAGGTATCAACAAGTTTCTCACATTCCATCTAAGACTTCTCCACCAATAGTATCATTTTTAAACAACAGTAGCTTTTTCTGAGATTACATTACTTATTTTCCCTCATTTTGATAAGGAATGGGCCACAAGTGTCCTTAAAAGTTGAGATTATCACTGGTACTCACAACAATTACATCAGAATTTTAAAGCTGGAAGAAACTTGATTTCACCAGATCCTGCCTCTGCCTCTTATAACTAGAATAATCTGCTTTCCCTCCAGAATGAGGTTATGGTTCTCTGCCCAAGCTCACTAAGGAACAGGAGCCTTGAGAGGGGCTCTGAGCTCTTAGACTGGTGCTAAACCTTCCACAACATATGCCTCTCCCTTAGCAATTTGTTCTCTTAAAAATGTTTTGCTTGTTTTCTCTTCTGTTTGCTCCATTCTGAAGCCAGTAACAAGTTGATTGGTAATGGCAGCAAAAGGGGGAAGATTCTTTTCTAAATCTTCATGTAATTTCTCTACTATTGCCCCGAGATCCTGGAGCAGCCTGGTGTGATGAAATCTCAGTGGACTGGGGGAATGTGAGTAATTCTTAGACTGCTCCCAACCAGCCTCAGGCCATAGGCAAAACCATGTAGCTTTTCTAAGATTTTACTTTCTTCATTTATGAAATGACAGTTGGGCTAAATGATCTCTGACCTCCATTCCTTGCTTGAGAATTAAAACAATATTCCCAAAATACACTGAAGTCACTTAAGAACTGCACTACGGTAATCCTACATTATGTCAACTCACATCAGTCATTCATTAGTGGGACATATCTAAAAAAGTATGAGCAAGCTCGATTAAGCAAAGAATGTCAAACTCAACCAACCTTAATCAAATCGATTTGATATGAATAGAAAGTGTATTGTTCACATACCTGTTATGACTGAAAGCAACAATTGTCAAATGTTTTCCAAATTGTCTTCTAATGAATCTACAAGACTGTTTATATAGTGGAAAATGCTCCTGTGGTATGCTTTTTTTTTCCTTTCCTTTTTCCTTGCCATAGTTGCTTTGAGTTGCCTGCTTTTCAATAGTGCTATAACTTCCCTATGTTGTGAAGAAAATACGTACAGACGAGGGAAAAAAGGACTTCAGGATTTGTGTTTGTATCCTCATTATTCGCCTAGAAATGATGCATTCCCTTGTTCATTTTCATTAATGCTCCCTTCCTCCTTTTTTCTTATTCCCTCTCATTATCCAAGAGGATAATGTCCTTTCACTGTCCACTTTTTTTCATTTCTCTCTTATCATTACCCTAACTACCTCATTCTAGTATCCGCTAATTTTCCCTTTAGGCTAAAAATTAAAGAATCTAAACCATTTCTGTAAATTGTTGAAAATGATTCTTCTTTTTCCTTTCAGAAAAACATTCAGCAATAACTTATAACTATGTATTTACCTTCTAGTTTTGGGCAGAGGAGAACTAATTTAAATACATTTAAATTTATATCCTTTAAGATAGAACAGCACATTATTTACTAAATTGACACTTTATTCTGGTTTATACTGTTTAAATCCAGTAAACGGAAAATGAGAAAACTCATAAAACAAGATAATTTTAATGTTTCTTAGCTTAACAGAAATTCACATGTGAAAAATAATTTACTCACAACTGGACTCTGAGAAGCATCAGTTTCCTTCTGTCTCAGGAAATTCAAAAGTCCTTTGCCATCTGAGACCATCAACAGCAACTGAAGTTTGAGGCCACCTGTAGTGGGTACAGCAGTAACTTCCCAACCATCAGTGATGCACATTTTGTCAAGCTCAACAAACACTAATGTGAGTGCTAATCTTCTGGGTGAAAGGCACTAATCATGAATCAAATAAACAAGCCATTTGAGTGTGCAACTGTCAACATGACCAAAATCTGTTCATACCAGATCAACACCACGCCCTGGCCAACTGCTGACATACCACAGACCCTGCTGTCCACTGCTGCTAAGTCACATGGTCCTGTTAGCTCAACACAAACAAAGCATTCCTTGACTATCAAGGAAAGGGTAGGTTGAAAGGAACCTCAAATCAGAACTGCCTTTGCAGTCCCATGGCCACTGCCTCAGGAAGAGCTCTTCCTGCCTCTGGGACTGGAATAGCCCTTGCTGATCTCCCTGACCCCACTTCTCCCCTCACTTCTACTCTCCCTGGCTCTTCTATTCTCGCCAAAAAGCAAAGAAACGTGATCCGGCAACCCTTTCGCTTCAAAACTTCCACTGGCCCCTTGCCAAATGAGGTCAAAACAAGCTATAGGATCAGAGGGGACCAGTCACTATCCTGTGCTCCAACCACTTACTGGCAGTGAGACCTCTGGCCATGGTGGGAGTGCCTCATAAGAGGGACAGAATGAATGCAAATGTGTGTGTGTGCACATGCATGCACAAGTATAAAGCATTAAACCACCTGGCACATAGTGGGTATTTAAGGTACATGACTTTCATCCCTTTTCCTAGTTGACTGTTGGAGTAATCTCAAATTTCACTGTATGGCATCATCAGTACCAACCTCTGAATCAAGTTGCATTGCTCTAATACCTTCTTTCACTTTCCAAGTCCTGCCCCCTCACTAGAAAACATCAGAACTCCCAACCCACCAGGCACCTCCTGGAGTCTGGGTCTTGTACCTAGGATGCTCTCTTACCTTTCCCCCTTGAAAATGTGCACTCATTATTTAACAGCAACCTCACATCCTTCCCAAACTCCAGTGAGTTACAGTGCCTTTCTGCCTCTACCACATACTCATTCATTCACTCAGCAATTCTACTTTGTGGCTAGAAGCATGGACTCTAGAACCAGCCAGCCTGAACCAAATCCCAGGCTGGCCCCCCATTTACTATGTAAACTTGAGCAAGTTACTTCATCTCTGTGGCTCAGTATCTCTGGATAAAGCACAGTTAAAAATTTAAACCCTATGTTAGGAATTCTTGACATATTGTAGGAAACAATAAGTGTGGAAGTGTCTTGGGTTCTTGTATTGGTTATGTCTTTTATTAATGAATGAACTTAGGGAAGTTGATGAAATGAGCACTAACTGCTGACCTTACTGAGTGATCCAGCATCACCTTCTATGAAAAAGGAGGGGACTGAACGGAATAGTTTCTCTGAGGTCTCTTCCATGTTTACAATTCTAAGATTTTTCTCCTAATCTGTTCATTTATAATTATTCAGAGATATTATTATAAAAGTTTTTCTTGCATTTAAGTGCCCAGAGAACTCTGTAACACATGCCGTATCAAATGTTACTTCTTTCAGATGGGAACACTGATATCACAGTCAAAGGGATTTCCAATAAAGTCCAAATTGTGTCTAAGTCTTAAAGTTTTCTGATTGCTAATGGTAAAGGGTTTGGAGCTCAACAAACCCAAGATTATAGGAATTTAATGTTTACAGGTGTTTTTTTAACATGTCAAGGAACCCAAAACATTACCTGACAAGGATAAGAAGCTGGTCAATCAAATATCATTTCCTATCATTCCCATCAACATTAACATCCTTCAAGTATGAAAACTTGATGCCAAAGTCATAAAAGGCATTTCAGACCTTCATGAATGAAAGAACTTTAAAGCCAGAAAAATCTTTAGGATTTTTTATGTAGATATGATATTTAAGTATTAATCCATAATGTAACAATGGAGGAACAACTAAGAAAAATTTACTTCCCTATAAAAATAGCTGTATTTTTATTACTATGGAAGGTACAAGGGCTCAAAAGTATCACATAACAGGTATGAATAAATTCATTTTTACTGACTGCCAAGTCCATATACATTGATTTTATTACATGGCTTTAAATGTACTTACATATGCTTGTAGATGTCTAGATCTAATCTTATAATAAAGTAGTCATATGACTGATGCCATAAATGAGGTGTGACTCTGAGGCAGTATGAGTAATTTTTAAGCAAATATATCAGAATTTAACCATAAATACTTACTAGTCCTTTTTAAAGTACTGAAGTTAGCTTGATAGTATTTTATGGGTTTATCTTTATCTTAAAACTCTTGCTTTAGAATCTACTTTTGTGTGTATGTGTGTGTCTTCATGTGTGTGTGTTACTGGTAAAAACTTTTTTAGGGTGAATTAAATTAAGAAAAACTACCAAAGAGTCAATCACCTATGCATCAGAGCAAGTACATTAAAAAGTTACAGTAGAATCTAGCTTTGCTTTAAAACCTTTCAACTTGGCTGTATGTCTGAAAGTTTCCCATAATGAACCGTAGAGAAAAACATCAGAACTGAACTTAGTGAATAAAATGGGAAATCTGTTAGATAATAGACTGACACTGTAAAATAATGTAATGAAATAACTACTTATGAGTTCTGATACAGACCAGAATAGAAAAGTTACAGAAGAGGCATTCTCAACATGTTTCAAACAATGGCACTAATTGTGGATCAGCTGTGTAGTATTAAAGAGGAGACCATGCATTTGGATCTCTATATTCCCACAATCATGTTGAGATCATGTAGTCAACTTTATGACTTCCCTCCACTATGTGTGGATCCTTGAAGTAGTTCTACCATCCCTCTACTAAAGTACACTTTATGAAAGCAAGAATGGAAATTTGATCAAGCACGTGGAACAAGCACGTGATGCTGGCATTCAGCCCTGAATTCATTTAAATTATGATACCAAATACAGTAGAAAGGGACCAAGACTTATGAATGGATACTTCCTGTCTTTGCACAGCTCTGAACCCCAAGGAGTACCTTAAACCATAAGCCTTACAACCACAAAATCGACTCTTCCTTTTTTCTGTTCCTTTTTCTCTTTTGGAACCCATCAAATCCTCCATACATAGCTACTTCCCTGAGCCAGTTTTGGTATAACATTTAAAACCGCAGAATTATGCTGGGAGGTTAGCACCCATTCCATAACAGAACTGTAAAACTGTTCTGAATTCAGAAAAACTATGGTGGTATCATTAAAGGTTTCGGAAGGAAAACAACAATTCCAATTTCCCTTTCATGAAACTCATCAAAAAAAAAAAGGTGGACTACAGCCACCAACACTGTGTGAACCAACAGCTCTGCCAAAACTGTGAATAATTAACAGATTTGAAAATATAAGTAGCTTAAGCCAATCACACATTTGGTAGAGGTGAAAGTTGACAGTGATAACTTGTTACTACAAGTGCCCTCTTTTTCGAAAACATGATTTCCCACCTGTCCCTCGCTGACTACACAGAGTTGATTCCCTGTCCACATTTCCATAGGTTATGATAGTGCATCTGACACCTCAAAGAAGGTAACAGAATATTTACATACACAGAGCATTTCATATAGTTCCATGTAAAAGATATTTTTTTTTATGATTTAAATTAGCTTATTTATCCAAGTATATATTCTTCTCTCACCTAGACTATATGACACAAATTTCTAAATTTCTACTTTTATTGTAATGTAATAAAGTGTTTTGAAATTCTACATGGGGACTCTTTTGAAACACAAGTTTCTTCCTCACACATGCATAAACACTGGACAAACTTCATGTATGTATTTTAAGAATGAGCGGTGTCACTTAAATGTCCTCGTTAGGGAAAATATATATATACAACAGCTTCTTATCAAATTCAAGAAAGCCGAAAATGAAAAACTAACAGATTTGTAGTATGCATGAATACCTGGCTAGTCACATGGTTTTGCTACTTTCAGAAAACCAAATGCTAAGTTGCTTCAGTCATGTCAGATTCTTTGTGACCCCATGGACTGCAACCTGCCACACTCCTCTGTCCATGGGATTTTCCTATCTGGCTAATCACATGGTTTTGCTACTTTCAAAAAATCAAAAACCCATTTTAAAGTTAAGTATTAGCAGAACAGCTTAGGAAACTGAGCCCATCAGTGCATTTAACCCTCTACATATCAATCCTCTAAGCCAAAATGGCACATATTCACCTTTACATGGAATTATCTTAAAATGATGGAGATTTGTATTATTTTCCAACTTTTGTGTGTATGAAAATCGGGTTTTTTTTTTCCCTACCCAGTTACATTCTCTTTCTCAACTATTTTTTTTTTTTTGCTACTTTCACATGATTCTCCTTCTTAATTTTTACTTCCTTAATTACCTGCAGACACATCTTTTTTTTCTGTTATTATGTAAACAAGCTATATTTAGAAGCAGATGCACTGTGTTTCCTTTAAGACGTGAAGGAGAGTTTCACCTTTAATAGTATACATCTGTTCCTTTCTATGTCTATGTGATGGTGGTAATAAGATTTTTGAAAAATCTTTTTAAAAAAACTCAGGGTTCAAGATTTCATTTTTTAAAGTAATTCACAGGCAAGGCTTGTAACTGGTACAAAAATAGTTCTGCTACTCAGACGTAAAGGAATCATGTTTGATGTTGAATAGCTGGGATTCTATTTTCTATCCATAGTTGCTATCTGAATAATGACAGTCTAGATAGACGGTAGTTAAGTCTGTAGAATATAGTAAGGTCATTCCAAATTCTAGAGAACTTTCAGTCCCTTCAACAGTCATTCATGTTAAAATGAGGCCCCATTAGGTTTCCTGTGAGAGGCAAGAACAGTGAGTGCCCCCAAAACATCCAAATCAGATAAGGAAAATTCTGGGTGTTGGTGTTCCATTCTCCACCTCTCTCCTGCCTAGAAAAAAAAAAAATCTACTGATCTCTTCTAATTTAGGAAAGGATTAAATAATGATTTAGTGGAAGCTGACTTTTATTTGACTCAAAATATATGTGCTGGCAGAATACCTGTGACTATCAATGAGGCCAAAATATTTGAAGGGCTTCTTTTGCCCTTGACTTCAGAGAGATTTCACCAGAAAGTCAAGTAAAACGGGACTCCAGCTTAGTACCATCAAGTCACTCAAGGCATCTGGGTTAAGTTGGTGTATCTTTCCCTTCCTGGGCCATCATGACCATGCCCGTGTTTACAGCCATTGGTGATGGCCATTATTTGGGCTCACAGGCCTCTGTACACAGTCTATGTCTGCTGACTTTTAGGAAACTATAGCACTACAGAAACATGCTGATTTTTCCCCTTCATGTTGAGTGACTTCATTTGCTTATTCATTTGACAATAACAGCACAAACAATACTAACTTACATCTCATATTTATGTGCTATGTCAATTGACATTCAATATACATATGATATGAAAAATTTTAAATACTCAACTAAGAATTAATAATGGCAATGCAGAAGCTTTTTATGAATTAAATATTTCATCAAGATTGTTTTTTTTAAATTCTCCTATTCATTATTTCAAGACAGTTAAACTCTCCTAATGTTCAAGCTGCATCAGCACTTTGAATCCTGAGGGTCTTACTGGGAGAGTTGCAATTTCAGACAACTAAATAATAACCTAGGTGTTAATGAAACTCAGGATTGCTGAAGGTTCATAATTTACAAACAGGGAGCAATTGAGGCACTGAAGGAATAAATCCCATCTTTCTGTAGGAAAACAATACTCTGAGCCTGAGTTTAAGTAAACCGGATCATCATCCATACAACTATGTCATGTTTTTAAAATTGCATATGGCACAATATGCATTTCATGGCAACTCACTGGTAATAACTGCCTGGCTCATGGTACAGGCCAGGCTAGCGGAGAAAGGTGCACATGTGGAAGGGGACGAAGGAAAGAGGTTCCAGCTGTCGCGTATCTCTGCTCACTGCTGGAACAACACAGCCACACACTCACTGTGCACAGTAACTAAAGGCAGTCTTTTAACCCCGGGTTAGTTTACATTGAATAATTTCACAATTAACCTAAGAAAGAAATTAGGATTGTGTTGCAAATAAAAGCCCTGGAAACAGAGGCTTCTGAGGAAAAAAAAAAAAAAGGAGCCTAAAAAACACTGTCTACACTAATTTCAAAACATTGCAGAATGAAATGATAAACAAACTTAATTATGTTGTCAGAAAAGTGAGTGTAGTAATTTAAAGACAAAGTTTTATTCAGAATTCCCCTCTTTGTATTACGAATAAAAAAGAGAGTGCCATGTCTAACAGGGAGTTTTTGCAATACCGTGTCACAGTGAGATACCGAGTCCCAGTCTGAAATTTTATTAGGAATATAAATGAGTTCGATAGTCATTGTTAAGCCATTAGTTGTTATTACAGTAATGTAACTTCAGAATAAAGTCTGAAGTAAATCTTTACAGAAAATAATTACTGCTTTCTTAGAAGTAAATGAATTCTATTTCCTCCTGTCCACAAGGTCAAATGAACTTTCTCCCAAAGGCTAAATAAAGTCACAGCTCCTCAGAATCTCAGAGTAAGAAACAGTTCTCTAAATCAACCTGCCAACCTGTCTTGTCTCATAGCCCATGACAGTACCTTTATATGCTAGCAGGTTACAGTGCTAAGGTAACTGGTAAGCTCTGTTCTTGGTCATCATCAGAAGCAATAACGAGGAAGCAGCTGAACTCACCAATCTGTGGGACTGTCTTTAGCAATCCCTCCCTGCCTGGATCTTCAGGCACCTTCCCATGTCTGCACCCCACAGACAGTTCCATGCAGACTCACCATTTGGCTACTGTAGATATTTTTCTGTTTTACTGGTAGAAACACTAAAACATCAAGAGGCTAGGAAACTCACCCCCAAAACACAGAACTTACAAATAGTAGAGCAAAATCTCTGGTCTTTTGATTCCAAGTTAATATACCTTTCCCCAAAGAGCAAGCAAAGGAAATAGCTTTCTTGAAATTGTCCTTACTGTTTATACCATCATGAATGAATTGAGTCCCAAAAAAAGAAACAAAAAATGGGACCTATTGCTGGTTTTCCCCTGGAGACATTATTTAAACATCTAAGTAACATCCTTTATTAAAAATAATTTGTACTTATATAATTTAACACACAACATACCACTATTCACGCTTATATGAGTATGCATAGCATAATAGAAGCATTAATACATGAAATATAGTTATTTCAAAGAAATAAAAACATTTTCAAAGCATTTGAATTCATTCTAGGACTCAAAATTCATCATAAACTCTTCTCACATACTTTGGAATCTAGTCCATTGACTTATTTTCAATGATGTTATAAGCAAATTAATTTACCTATCAATTATTTCTTAATCAGGTAATGAAATGAAAAGCAGGTGATGATACAAAAAAAGAGACACACCTTAAGCATCTTAACTGTGTTTAAATTCATAAGTCAGTTTGCTCTTTCAACCTAGGGATCACAGAACAGTAAATTAATCACTCAACTGCTAACAAATGTTACTCGGCTTCACTTGGCAATTACGTGGTCACTCAGAGAATCAAAGGCAATTAAATAGCTGATCAATGAGCTCTCCTCTTCAATAGATAACAAAGACTCCCAAGTTTTATCTCCTCTTCTTCTAAATAAACTAGAGAAAACATACATTTTTATCAGCAAATTAGGCTGAAAAGACTTGAAACTCCAATGTCTTTCAACATTTCAATATAGATTAAATTCCATGTGTTAATGATGATATCTATAATATAACAAAGTATTAAGTATTAGAAACTAGGTTTAGGGAAAAAAAATCCCTTCACTGAATAAGATAAGCAAAGCAGACCAATAGCTAAGCAATTATTTAGCCTACTAAAAACAGCAGTGTGATGAAACTACCCAGTTCTGTTTTTCTAATCTATAAATTATTTTAAATCCCTTGTAAAAAGATTTCAATAGGATTTCAAACAATGGCTTTCAAACACTCATGTAGAAGAACATTTCTGCTGGCTACTGATACCTTTATGAACTCCTGAGTTAAACCACTTCTGTGGATCACAGAGTGCTTTATAGTTTCCCCAAAGAAAGTGAAGTTGTTTGAAATATGAGTATTTAGAAAGTTCGCCTCTCTTGCGGAATGTAGTCAAATAAGAGAGCAGAGTAGAGTGGTAGGGGTTTCTATACTAAGAGGGCTTTGAAAATTAAAAGCAAAGAAGTATATGTTCTTGTATTATATAGTCACTCTAATAAAAGAAAAAAAAACCCCCACACACACATCCGGGGGATGCCTGACACGAATAGTTTCATAAGCCTGGTATCAATCCCCTGATTCTTTTCAAGGGAGGCTGCCTTGCTGTAACCTGTCCCCTGGTGCATTTCTATCACCTCACTCTCCTAAGCCCTGCACTAGATATAGAAGGGCTTGGAATTTCTTTTTTTGTGACAATTTATTATAACTTATGCCCTATTATAAAGTTTATATATAGTCAGGATTAATGTGAGTGCATGAGGAAGGCAGATATAATGAAGCAACATCTCAGAGTTGACAGTGGAACTGGACTTGGAGTTGTACAGCCAGGCTAGATTTCAGTCCCCCTTCCAGGCTACGTGGGTGCAGTCATAGACTGTGTTTGTGAAAGTGTTTCAAGAACAATGGAAGACTACTCAACTATTAGAAATTATAAACCAGAGAGTAAAACACCTATGTATTCCATCTTCCTTAGGCTCAACACTTTATTTCCTTGATCTAGTACTTAAAAAGTCATTAAATTAAAAAAGTAAAATTAGAATTGCATAATCTTTGAGTTTTCTTCCCTACCATAAAGCACTAATGTAAACAGGTAAAGCCGATGCTCTCATTTCCTTCTGATTCTTATATTAATATAAAAACCTAAATGTGTTCTAAACCTCAGGGCATCTGGCAAGAAGCTCAAGTTGACCTTCTGGATCTTTTATTTGCCTCACCTAACATCTGGAGCATAAGTGTTTTTTATCTTTTATACCTTCATTTTGACAGTTTGAATTGTTTATGTTTTTGCTGTGAAATATCTGTAAGAACAAAACTGAAACGGCTCAGCTGCATTCTGTGTGTTGCATTCTTCAATATTTCACCAATATGGAAATCTTTTCATTGTTTCTGATAAAGGAACTAAATCATTCTTTGCTTTCAAGATCAATCACTCATCATCAAATATTTATGGGAAGCTATTACATGCAAGGCGCCACACTAGAACCTGGTCATACAAAGATTAAGATGAATATATATATTCTTACTAGTTTGTGGCATAAAATTACCAGCAGAGTAAGACTGACTTTAGATGAATTCAAGAACAAAGGAAGCAGGGTTGCCAGATCAGTATAGTCTTAATGTTTAACTCCAAAATACAAATGGTATTTATCATCTACAAAATGATCCTTCATACCACTCACTGGGGGCATTATACTGAAGAGAATGAGACAGGTTTGGCTCCTTTTGACAATGACAAGATTTCCCGCTGTCTGATGAGAATGTAACTTGCTCTAGTTAATGTATAGGAAAGTAGATTGATTTAAGAAAATATTGAGGACAATTAGTAACTCTAAAACAATCCACAAAAACTTTGGGATTATGTCAGACACCTCAAACAGTTACACAGCTTGGTATCCTCAGGATATAAATAGAACAGATAACTTAAAAAAAAAAAAAAACCAATTTGCATTTTAGTTAAACTTTGTACCATTTTCCTTGTAAATCTTAAGTATCTCTATTCAACCTGAGTCCTAGCAAAGAAAGAAAGAAAAATCTATTTTGAATTTCAAAAACTTATGTAAACAATCTGGGCCTTCAGTAGATGCTTTAAAAATACCTATTAGGGGAAAATGACTGATAAATAGTCCAAGACTTCTACAAGTCTAAACACTTCCTTGAAATTCATGTGACAATAAAGCTAATGATGATTATTAGTTTCAGAGGATGCCTTTGACATTTCTTTTTTTTAAACTGAAGTATAGTTGATTGTCCCTGACATTTCTTGAATGAAGAAAAATCACATATACTATCGACCAAACCATTGTTTGAGTCCACGATTTTTTTTCAAAAGTGTTTTGCTTAATGCACAAACTTATTGACTAAGTCATTCAGTATTAAGATAAAAAACCATAGTGCTCAGTATTTTGACCAAAAAAAATCGCAGAAATTCCTTCTCCCTTTCTATCATTTAAATATGTTACAATGAAAAAAATGCCTTTTCCATAAAACAGTAATGACTTAAAATCCCTAGTGGAAAGACCAACAGAACACATGGTTTGCATTTGCCCACATTCTACAGCAATCCACTTTCCACTGCACGGCCTCTAGCATCTCAGCAAGTTTGCCTGGGGAAATACATTGGTCTGCCTCAACTAGAAAAAACATAAAACATAATCTTGACTGTTGTTTCATTCGTTTTATAAGACTAATAATTCAGTTGTCTTATATCCAGAAAAGCAGTCTTTATAACATGTTCTCTTCTGTACTGACATTTTTATGCCATTTTTCTAAAGTATCATATATTTCAAATGGCGTTAGAGTTAAGAGTTATTACTCATAAGTAACTGCTTCCCTTAAGGAATCTAGGGAATTTGGATCAATGTGTAAGTAGTACTGAGAACACATGTACACTGTTTAAGGATTTAGAACTTATCACTGGATTCTCCAAGCAACAATACTGGGGTGGGTAGGCATGCCCTCCTCCAGGGGCTGTTCCCGACCCAGGGATCGAACCCACTTCTCTTAAGTTTCCTGCACTGGCAGGCAGGTTCTTTACCGCTAGTGCTACCTGGGAAGCCCTATCACTGGTCTGGACATAGTCAAACACCTAACCTATTTCCATTTGAAAGGAAAATAAAAAGACGATTCTCTAATGATGTTTTAATGTCACTTAGAATTATAGTCAGTCATCCAAGACCAAACAATATTCTTGCCTTCTCTCTCTCTCTCTATACACACACACACACACACACACACACAAATACACACACATATCTCAAAAAAACATGTGTACTTTTGTTAAACATTGTTTTCCAACTTTGCATATGAAATCTAGGATTAATTTTATTAAAGTTAGAAAAATAATAACATATGATAAAAGAGAGGTTAGTTCAACTAACTGTACTAACTTGAAAGTTAATCATCTGTTCAGAGTTTAGGGCTCAATTTGTGAAAATGAATGACCAAAATGATCTAATAAAACTCTCCAGTGTTTTAAAGCTAAATGTGCGTTATAGCGTCTTAGGTTAATTATTAATCAAATACTTATAATACCCATAAATAATGGAAGCTATATTTAACTCTCTTACACACAGTTCATGAGTAGGCATGAGTACAGAGGTTATCAGTATACAGGCATCATCCCCATTTTGGGGTACTCTTTCCTTCCTCTAGCAGAAAGAAAACAAGAAAAGATTTCTAACTACACCACAATGTTAAAGCCTTGTCCAGTGTTCCCAAATGTCAGAGATCAGGAACTGTTTTCTTTTATCCTGCCAATCTATCCTTACACTTATGAGTTCACTGGAAATGGCTTTTGTGACTTGTGTCATGTAATTTAACATTGTCAGTATTCGGTAATTAAAAGGGAAGAAAGGTTTGGGGTTTGGTATTAAAATTTTGACAGAGACGAACATATTGTTTCAGAAATATGTTTAGTAACTTTTCCAGGAACAACAATAAACAAAAAAAAAACCCAACATAGTTCTGAGAATTATATTAAAGACTAGCCTGTTAAAACTTTGCAAAAGGAAGTTTCTTCACCACAAACCAAATACATTCCTCTAAATGTACACTTTCTCATAAACTATAGAGATGTTCTCTACTACATACCACTAGCCACCACAAGCTCATAGACAGTGAGAAAAGAAAGAAAGAAAGAAAATTCTAACTGGTTTCACTGTAAGAGCTTTTCCAGTTTTCCAGGGGCATTTCTCGGATTGTACTATGCCCACGGAGCTGATACGATGACCGGTTTGCTGATTTACTTTGTATACTCTGGAGTTGATTCAAACGCCAGGCTTGCTGTGATCTCAAAGGGGGAGCCATGCTCAGATCAGCTGCAAAAAGGCCCCGGGGACAAGCACTGTTGTAAACCAACAGGAGCTCTACTCTTGAATCAACAGTGGCACACAGGGACCAGATGAGCTTATTACTGGGCTTGAGGCAAACCCGGGGAGGGCTTTCTCTACCTACTCCCCTCCACCGTGCCATTTTCTCAGGTCTGAGCTTGAGAATAAAGAATAAGAGCCAAATGTGTCCTGCCCCTCTGTTTAACCTGTTAGCCTTAGTCCACTATACAGTTCCAGGCAACAAGAAAGGCTGCAGCCAGGAGGCTAGGGATGGGAAATGAGGACTCAAGCGCAGCCACCACAGAGAAGCACACGTTTCAGCCTAAATGGATTGAACCAAATGCACAGGCCAGAAGCTGATCCTACTACACGTGGGAAATTGAATACATGATAAAATGCTGTTAGGGAAAAATGTTAGATCCCTGCCTCACACCTTAGTCAAAAACAAATCATTAGAGTCAAATATTTCAAAGAAAATAAAGTAGAAAGTACGTTAGTGGGGAAGTACAGTACAGTGGGGAAGGCCTTTCTAAGTATCACACAAAATTCTCTCTAAAGGTCTGAATTTCCCGTCAGCACCTGGGTCTCTGCACTGCTAGTACTCGCTCACTTTATCTGGACTGTCAAATCTCCAAGACTGTCTGCCTATCCCATCCTGCAACTTTAACCAGACTGCCCAGAAAGCCATATCAGGATGTGAGAGCAATGGCTGCTGGACACCATCCTAGAAAGAACTGGCACCAAAATATAAAAGTTTGAGTTATTCTTTAGAAGTCTTAAAATAATTTTACTTAAAGTAACTGCCAAGTGACACTATGATACAGGACACTCTTCATATACATTTCTTTTGCCAAAGAGATCAAAACATTTTGGTAGGCAGCCTATAAAAGTTAAGAAAAATGAGTAATTTGTAAAGTTTTCATTGGAAATGTTCCCAAACCATGAAACCCAAGAATTGTACTGATGCCACTACAGCGAAACTAATATGATTAGGTGATGCTCTTTACAAAGTCCCTAGGACTATAGTTACACTTATCCTCAATCTCAGCCTCTGATGTGAAAAACAATCCCTGAACACTGGTAGTCTTCCCTGATTAAAGGACTAAATCTCATGGAAACCCCTCGAAATGTCTGCTGTCATGTGTCATTTATTATATAAAGGAATCGCACGCAGTGCAGAAATTCCCACCATAGGCTTTATTAACTGGAAAGCCATATTCCCTCGGCTTAGGGCACATCTTGATAAAGACACCAACTGTGCACAGTTTATGTTCCCATGTGAGGAGCAACTAGGAAAAGGCAAAGCAGTGAGTATTTGCAACAAGTTACATTTCCACATTTCAACTAATTACTTGGGAAGAATTGATAAGATCATGACATATTTAGAAAAAGTATAATCTGATTTGGAACAACAGATAATATGTGACAAGCTACTCCTTAGCCTTTACTAATGTAGGAATCTGAATTTTCTCCCTGGAAGAAAGAGTATGAATGGTGTCCTTAGATTTAAGCTTTAAAATATAAACTAGTTAATTTATTTTTAAATAAAAACCTTATTCAGGGAAATATTTAAACACAAAATGAAACATACATTACAAAACCTATTACTAACTAGCCACATTTCGTAAAAATAAAAAATCTTTACAAATAGCTAGCATTTACTACACCTGACAACACACTAAGTGCTAAATACACACCTCATGGGTTTGTTGTGAGAGTTAAAAATAGACATTATATGAAAAACAGAACAATGTCTTGGACACTGAAAATATTCTGTTAAGTATTAGTTCCTAGTATCTCATTTAATCCTCTCAACAAGCACAGCTGGCCCAGAGATATTAAATAACTTGTCTAACTTACATCATCCTACTCCAGAGTTTATGCTCCGAACGGCACTCTTCATGAATATGAACAGTATATAGACTCCTTCCTCTCTCTTTCTCTCACCATACAGTCTACATAAATGCAACAGTTTGTATATGAATGACATATATTTATATATTACACACATATAAATGCTGGAAGAAAATGCATGCTGAGTGGTATAATTATATATTTTTATAGCTTCGCTTTCCATATTTTCTACAGGTAACATGTATGCCTTTAATAATCACTTATTTTTCAAAGATCTTCAAAAAACTTAAACTGTGAAAACCTTAAGAAATTTTAAGTGCCCCATATGATTTATCAACAATATCAGCAAAGAATCTTTTTTAGCAAAAGCGATTACTATAGCAAATTATTTCTTAAAGCACTACAAGGCACCACAGTAGATAAAAGGAGTTTGTCTTACACCATTCCAGATGTCCTAATTTCTCATCGGTCAACAGTAGAACTATTGCTTTTTAATATTCTTTGTACATATCCACAGGGCCCCCTAGAATGTAGACCAAAGTCAGGTCAGTCCGTGCTCTGGGCACAAGAGGGAGGGGCATTGTTAAAGTATCAGTTACAGAAGTGATATGCTCCTCCGATACAGAAACTGAGCAGAGAGCTCAGGGGATGGAGGGAGATACCGAGTTCGGGTATTCAGTCTAGTTCAACAAACATACCTTGAAGGTCAACTTCTCGCAAGGCTGGGTCTTTCTAGAACACAGGAGGCAAAGAGATAAAGCACTCTTAAGAGCAGCAAGAGGAATCTGGCCAAAGAGGATATGAACTTCTCTCGGCTCTAGTGTACTGGCAGCCTTCCTGTTGGTTTGTAGTAAGGAAGAGGTAGAGGAATTTTAAATAATGAGGATGGCTCACTAGGGAAGTAAGCCAGTTTGCTCTCAGTAGTTTTCTGGAGTATAAAAGGAAGAGAATTGCAAAAGCGCGGTATCTTCTTTTTTAAAAAAGTTATTTTCCATATGGTTTACCATAGGATATTGAATATAATTCCCTGAAGCATTGTATCTTCTTACTCCCCTTTACCCACGTCACCAAAATCAAAATAAAATTGAATAAGTACACATACAGGTTTCCAGAGAGAAGGTAAAGGTATCTTTGATGCTCAACTGAAGATAAGGTGAGCCCCCAAAGACCTCCTGTTTCAGGTATAGGGAGAAAACAATTTAACTGGAAGGAAAAAATGAAGGAATCTTTTTACTGTTTTAAATAATTATTTTATGAAAAATATATTCCTGAGTTAGTAAAAATAGAGCGCGGAAAAAGAAAGAACTAGCAATAAATGTATTTCCTTTGAACAAATTAACACTAATATTGATTCCTAAATGTCCATACAGTAGTCTACTGTCAAAGTAGATAACATGGATTTATATTATTATTCAAGGAAGAATTCCCTATCGGGAGGCCCATATTTCAATGCAGAAAGTATTATATTATTTGTCAAGGAAAACACATTACTCTTTGTAAAACAGAAAAGTTGACCTTGGCAAACAGTTAGTGAAATTGTTCTCTACTTGATTTCACTTACATGCAATGTGTGGGAGAGAACATATTTAGTGTTGCTTGGTGGCATTGTTTCAAAAGAACTCTCAGTATTGTAGCCAGAAATGAGTAGGGAACATCTAGAAAATAGTTCACATTGCAGTGCTGGGAAGTGATTGAATTCTTGTTTCCATGCTTTATGTTAGGTAGTAACAAAGAATTTGGTGGTAATTAAGTACTGGCTTAATGTATGTTTATCTTTTTCCCAAGATCAACCATAGTCACTTTTTCCATAATCAAAGACAAATAATAAGCTTTCATTCTTTGTTAAAATTCTAAAATTGTGTAACCATTTCCCCTGTTACTAGGATGTTATAACTTTATCATTCAGCTTTGTTTCAAGTGGCACTGCCACTCCTTTCACATAGTGTTTAATTTTGCTAAGGCAAAATTTGATATCCTCATGTATCTCTGTCTTTGTTTATGGATTACTCAATCTATCTCAACAGGTTTACTTACCCTAACTTTAAAAAATATTTATGTTCATTTATTTGGCTGTGCCAGGTCTTAGTTGCAGCGTGTGAGATCTTCAATCTTCCCTGTGGCACACAGAATCTTTTAATAGCAGCATGTAGGAGCTAGTTCCCTGACCAGGAATCGAACGCAGGCCCCCTGCATTGGAAGCACAGAGTTTTGGCCACAGGACCACGACGGAACAGCCCCCACCCCACCCCCAACTCTTTTCTTTGTCTTTATCCCTCTGGCTTCCAATCTCACTACTGTCCTTTGTATTAACATTTGACAGAATAATAGTAATACAGTAATAGTAACAACAAATCTTTTTCAGTGCAAGTAAATTTTTGAAGCAAATTTTACATATTAAGTCATTCACTTTTCTCAGCAACACTGTCAATTAGATAATACCATTATCCATGCTACAGATGAGGAAACCAGGACTCAGAGAGACTGACTATAATTGACCAATGTCACAGGGCTCTGAATGGGTACACGAAGGACATTTCTTTCTGATGCACAGTGCTGACCGATCCTCCATGATGTCAAATTGCTCTGTGTTGTTTAGTCTCCTTCACTGCCTATATTAAGGATGAGAAATTACCCCACTGCTAACCTATCAAGACTAGCTGGTGAACAATTCTACTCTTGGGGAAAAAACTTAATTGAAAAACACAATGGAATTTTTCACACTAAATGTCCTTCACTTTTGTCACTCCCTACTTAAAGTCTAGCATAAAGCGCCATCTTTTTTGATTTACTAAGAACTGAGTCAGCAAGGATTACAGGAGATTACCAAGAGATTGTACCGTAAAGATGACAGATTGTAAAACAATGCAAAATAGAAGATGAAAACAAAATTTTTTTCAAAATTGCAAAGCAAATCTGCATTTGAGTGTGTGTATGATCAAAATATGTTATTAAATGACTGGATCAAGGTATCATGAATGGTGATGCTTCAGCTTCTGAACTATCAATGTGGATCATCAACAATAAATGCAACTAAAGCACCTAGGACTGATTACTTTGAGAAAAGGCATTTGATAAAGGAAAAAAACAAACAAACATGAAAACAGTACCATGAACCATTTTACCTCCTGTGAACAGATATACATCCTTGTATCTCTAAAAGATAATGTGCAGTAAAAGTTTAGTAATTACCTGGCATTTCCTCTCTTTGATGGTCTCTGTCTTCTGTAATTTCCTCTACCACAATTTTTAAATAACCAAAAAAAAAATGTTTATCTGGTAAAAAATTTCCCCTCTCTTCCCCTACTCCATAGTTTCTCACTACTAGCAAAACTCCCACCTGGCCTTTAAGATTCTTCACCAGTTTCATAGTTAGTGGCCAAGTGATCTACCTGATAAGAGGACAGTGAGTCCTTGAATAGAGCTTCTAACTTTACTTTTGACCATTGTACCATTTGACACTTTCCTACATAAAACAAGGGATCTAGACAACAAACAACCCAGAGGTCTGGAATTACGTCCTCTTGGACATCACCTGGAAAAAGAAGGCAGAGTTGGCAAAAAGCAGACTCCAGTCCTCTGTCCCAGGTAGGAAGGCCAGGAAAGCAATGCTGCTGCTGCTGCTGCTAAGTCACTTCAGTCGTGTCCGACTCTGTGTGACCCCATAGACGGAAGCCCACCAGGCTCCCCCGTCCCTGGGATTCTCCAGGAAAGAACACTGGAGTGGGTTGCCATTTCCTTCTCCAATGTGTGAAAGTGGAAAGTGAAAAGTCGCTCAGTCGTGTCCGACCCTTAGCGACCCCACGGACTGCAGCCTACCAGGCTCCTCCATCCATGGGATTTTCTAGGCAATAGTACTGAGTGGCTTGCCATTGCCTTCTCCGCAGGAAAGCAATAGCAGAGAAAATTTGCATCACTCTTCCATCATCTTTCTTAACTCTTCTCTAGTTTAGACTCAGTATTTTAAACTTTTTAAATGTTATTAATTTATTTTAATGTATATTTTACAAATTCAAAATTTCATCTTGAGGACTATTATTTTTCCTTAAGTAAACACATCTAGAAGTTACCCCCAATACAGCACTTTGGGGATTTCCATTATGTCCTCCAACCCCAGAAAAAGGTTCCAAAGTACCCACATGATCCTTATTTAACAGAAGCAAAGGTTTTTGTGTTAAAATTCAAATGCAAAAGTAAAGTAAAAGGGGCTAAAATATAGAAATAATACCCAATACCCTCACAGCAATGTGGCTTTTCCTCCTCCGGGTTCATTCATTCTCCTTCTATCCCTGTCTCCCTTGGTCTCAGCTCATGCCACCACAAACACTTTCTCTAGGGTTTTATAAATATTCATTCTGTACTTACCACTCACCAAGCACCTTGCAAGCGCTGGGGAATTTAGGGTAAATATGACAAATATGACCAGCCTTAAGAATTCATGTCAAGAAGACTTAGCAACTTGACCAATAGCTACAAAACAGTGTGATAAGCGCTGTAATGGAGGTGGGTGGAGAGGGAGAGAAGGATGTACTAGCTCCCCAGAGATTGGGAAAGCCTTTGCTGTTATGCGAAGTTGTGTCCAACTCTTTTGCGACCCCCTGGACTATAGCATGCCAGACTCCTCTGTCCATGGGATTTCCCAGGCAAGAATACTGGAGTGGGTTGCCATTTCCTTCTCCAGGGGATCTTCCCCAACCAGGGATCAAACCTGCGTCTCCCGCATTGCAGGCAGATTCTGTACCGCTGAACCACCTGGGAAGCCCCAGGAAAGCTTTGCTGGGAAGAGAATCCTTAAAGAAGACTCAAAGCATGAATACAAGTCTGTCATGTGGGCCTGGGAGAATATGTCCAAATAAATTAGCTTTTAGAGCAAATATCAACACAAGGGGGAGCAGGGTGATTACTCAAGAAAGCATAATAATTTTATAAATACGGAACATTTAACTGGATAATTTAATATGAATTGAGTTTGAAGGCAGCATGGGAATAAGGAAGGAGGTGGTTTCAACTTACAGCTTTTATTATCAGTGTGCTTTACCAGAATAGCTCTTCTGGGTGATGATTACTACCTGTTCCAAGTATTCAGCTTAAAGGGATATTGCAGATTGCTCATCTTCTCCATTTATAAAAGAAAGTCAAGAACAGGTGCTTTTGTTTTATACTTGCTCCCCAGTTACAGAAGTTGAAACAACCATAAAATCCCTCAAACCTTTGCCCCTTACTATTGAAGTCAAGTCCCCCTCTATAACTTTTTGTTTCCTCAAAAATTACACAATCTCTGACAATCATTTCCAAGAAATAAAGGGTGTTTCTGTGTGTCTGCGTGTGACAGAGAGAGACAGAGAGGAGTTAAGATTAGAGAATAAAAGGAAATCAGATCTATTATCAAGCTTAAGATTGCTGCAGTAAGTTAGTTTTTATCCTCCTTATAATATAGATTAACTTCTCTAAATGATTTAATTTAATGCCTTTATCAAGAAAATTAAGCCATATGAATCCTTCACAGAGAAGGGGGAAAGGCTTATGGATTTATTTCATATTTTTATTCGTGCCTGTTTTTAGTAAAAATAAACTTGCAAAACTTCTTTAGAAAAGGTGTTTTTAGCTTTACAATGCACATTTTTAGCTGATATTACTTACAAGGAGTTATCTAGTGAAATCCTATATATTCATTCCTCAATAAAAGTACTAATAGATTAAGAATGTGAGAATCTTGATCAAACACTGCCAAGACTGTGCCTCTGATGGGGGCTGAGACAGGATTTGCCTACTAACTAAACCTGTATAGAATACCCCACAGGTCAAGTGCTAACTGCTTATTTTTATATTTTTCATCTGACAAAAAAATGGCAAATTTATTTTATTCCAAAAGATTGGACACTGGCCAGACTGTTCTAGCTAATGATAATGTTTCTTGAAGATGGGCACAAATTTTTACTGCTTTAGACATAAACTTAACTATAAAAGAGTACTGAAGTACTGAGCTTCTGAAAATCATCATTGTTAATCATACAAATGGGAATGTCTATGAACACATTTAAGTAAAGAAAAACATCCTTAATTCCTTTTGCTATGATGATATATATCTACATAAGGTATGTCACACATTCCTTGAGGACCAATGTTGTACTAAATGTACTATCAGATCAGATCAGATCAGTCGCTCAGTCGTGTCCGACTCTCCGCGACCCCATGAATCACAGCACGCCAGGCCTCCCTGTCCATCACCAACTCCCGGAGTACACTCAAACTCATGTCCACAGAGTCAGTGATGCCATCCAGCCATCTCATAATAGAGAGAATAAAAAACGCTTTGGAAATGACACAGGTTTAAAGTCCTTTTACTAATTCTGCTGAGATAATTCAAGTACTTGGAAGGGGAGGTGGGTGAAAGCAAGGGTAGAAAGGAGACAGGTATTAGTGCCTGTTGTAATTACTGTGTTCCCCATGGTCTGAAATGCTAAAAATGAATGTTTCCTCTATTACAAGGATATAAACCTTTCTCACTGAAAGCTATTAGCATATATAATGCACATGTCTGAAAATCATGGTTTCTCTGTCACTCTTTTAAGACCTTGAGGGACTTGGGTTATTGTAGAGACTTAAATTACCGCCAAAGCGTAATTTGTAGTTCTCTAGTTTTCCAGGATATTTTAAAAAATCAGTTTAAGCAATTTTACTTGTATTTAATGGCTCAGTCTTTTCCAACAAATTAAAATGTTTGTACAGTCTTGACTCTGGAAAAATTTGCTATACAATTTGCAAAAGAGAAGAAACATTAATATACTTCATCAACTGCCTGCATTTCTATCAATGAGATGATTTAAAATTGCAATTCTAGAAATTTATTAATGTAATATTTCTTTAAAAATAAATAAACAACTTCTCAGAAGTCAAAACACATATAAACTCTTGATCTGCTGACACCATTCTAGGCATATAAAGTCACAAGAAAATGAATGACATTAATTTGTACCTTTTGTACAAATACATTTTCTCTTGTATTCTGAGAATAGAAATTGTAGTACACTTAACGCACACTCTGTTTTTTCTGTTTTCAGTTCTTTCATCCCAAAGGTAGAATAAAACAAGAAATGTTACTTCCCTTATTCAGTTTTATTTCAGTCTATGTCAATTTAGCATATTTTAAATAGTCTGTATAATTTTTAAAAATAAAAGGACCATTCTAATGTTAATTTGGATCAACTTTCCAAACATATGATTCTAGGTTTCCAAAAGGGGCCCTCTTGAGGGGGCTTTTTAAAACTGAACAACAACAAAAAAGCACCCTGAGGCTGCCCAATTCACATTTAACCTACTTACATGAAAAAGGAACTGCTTTGGTTAAGAATAAACTTCCACAAGCTCAGGTTCAAGCTAAATACGCTAGCATATTAGTGAGGAAATGAGACAGCAAATAGTAACTCCTTTCATACTAGCAAGAAAATACTGTATTTATTTTAAAACAGCTGGCAGAAATTCTCATTTTAATTAACTTACATTTACTGAAATAACATTTTCATAATTAAAAAAATAACCCATTTCTCCCAAAGAGCTAGCAAAATATAATCACACTAACTTAAAGTGGGCAAAGGAGTAATGAGATTGTTAGAATAAAAGTGACTAATTTGGATTAAACTGTGCATCAGTTCAGTGGTTTTCAGTGATGCGGAAGCCATTACTATCTTATGTTGCCATGTAAAGGTAATACAAAGTAGCTAGCAAGTTTTGTTATTAACGATTTTGTAGAAGTAACTGAGTACAAGTTTCATATCATATATTTTTACTACTTGCATGTTACACTAAAGATATTATCATGGAACCTCTTCCTTTTACAAATGAGGAAACAGGGCTTCCCAGGTGGCTCGAATCCGCCTGCCGATGCAGGAGACACAGGTTTGATGTCTGGGTTAGGAAGATCCCCTCAAGGAGGAAATGGCAATCCACTCCAGTATTCTCGCCTGGAAAATACCACAGACACAGCCTGGTAGGCTACAGTTCAGGAGGTCACAGAGTCAGACATGACTGCACACACACATGAACATACACCCAAACTGCGTTCAGAAAAGTTAAATGTCTTGTTTGTAACCATTTAGCTAGTAGTTATAAAGACTTTTCTGGAACTCATCAGGTTTCCAATGCACAGCTCTTTCTCAGAGCTAAAACACTTATACCTTCATAGATGGTAGAAGGAAAAGAAAATGGCGGACATCTATATGGAGTATGGTAGAAACAAACTTCCATTCCAAACTAAGGTTCAGTTTCTTCCACTTCTGGTTCCCTCCTAAAAGTTCACCTGAGAATCAAAGTTCATGTTCCAAAAGGAACAAAATTTGCTGAATAATCAAGTTAACTCTCATGTCTTGACAAAATCAATACGTGAATATGTTTCCAGGGTTTGCCAATGATAGCTTCAGAGGCAACAATATTTTCCACAGACAAAATAATTCTGAACGCCAAACTCCTCATAGAAACAAGATGGCCCAACTGGTCAAATGATAAACCTCAGTGGTGAAAGCTATACAGGAAAAAGAAAGAACATTTAACTGAAGAGGGAAAGGATAACAAACCATGGGGAATAACACGCTTCCTTCTCGGATATTGCTGAATGCCAGTCTCGTGAAGAATAGAAAGCATTACATGGTATAGCTATGCCAAATTAAAAAACTCACAGTAGTTATATACATGTGCTGCTGGACAATTTATGAACAAATATGTCGTGGCTGAAGCCTAAACAAGTAGGAAGTTTGCTCACTTGTACAAAAGAAACTCCAGTGAGCTTTCATTAGCAGCCTTCTCAATTATTAGATCAAATCAAAGTACAAGTGAGTGAGCAACCAAACAACTGCTGCTGGGGAACAGACTAATAATGTTCTAAACGTTTACAATCTTTACCAGCTATAGCAAAAAAAAAAAAAAAAATGCTGTTAAATCCCATAATACTGAATATTTGTGACAATGACTAACAAAAAGAGCCCTGTTCTTTACTAATTATGGATTGCTTGTCATACTCCCTGAAATTATATCTTACAATTCAATTATATAATCCCACAAATTCTTTGCATTTCAAACCTTTCCCAAGATTCTTTCAGTACCAATCTACTACTTTTTCTGCTCTATGTAATGTAGTATTGAACCACAGAATTATATCATTTAAACTCAGAGGGCCCAGGAACCTTCAAGGAAAAAAAAAATTTTTTTCCCCAACAGTCTAATTTGTAAATTAATTCCTTGTTCACTGTCAGTTATTCTCAACTTACAAGCTTGTGGGTCAAACTTCTTGTTGCTGTTCAGTTGCTCTAAACTAAGCCGACTCTCTGCAACCCCGTGAACTGTAGCCCACCAAGCTCCTCTGTCCATGGAATTCTCCAAGCTAGAATACTGGAGTGGATTGCCATTTCCTCCTCCGGAGGATCTTCCCAACCCAGGGATCAAATCTCTCCTGCACTGACAGGCAGATTCTTTACCACTGAGCCACCAGGGAAGCCCTATGGGTCAAATTAATTATGACAAAAAGCTTAGTATAACTAAAATATGACAAACTTAATGTTAATAAAAATAATGCACTACATTTCACATCACTGCACCCCAAATGTTAAACACCAATATTACACAGATTGTCCCACAGATCACTACTGTGCCTGAAAATGTTAGTAGATATTGAGGTAGAGGAGGATAGGGTTCCAGAAATAATGAAGTAAACAACTGAACAAGTGCCTTTTCTGCAGACCCTCTGAGTAGCTGTTAATCTCACTGCAGATCCAAAAGAAGCAGGGTTTGGTGTGCTATCGTTTTCTGAACTTATTTAAGCATAGAAAACCAAATTTCCTGAAAATTCTCATTTGTGGAAAAGGAAAAAATCTCCAGGATATAGCTAAGCTAATGTTCTAATTTAAAACTACAATAATAACTGTAATACATTACTATTTCTAAACACACTCCTCCATTTCTAAAGACACCATGGAAAAACTGGACCTTATAGTTTTCACAAGGTTGGCTGTCCCAATGTCACTCTTTGTAAATGCTGGAGATAAGAATTCACACCAAGGATCAGGCTCCAAAAGATGGAGATGCTTCTCTGCTAAAAAAGAAAAACTCCATCCCTGATTAGAACTGTGGGCACTAGTTTAAAAAGTTAAGACTTAATTTTACCTATTTAATTTGCATATCAGACACCTAAAGGTTTTCCACACATCTTTTCACTGATGGAAAATGGCATTTCTCTCTTTGACTTTCATATCTGTCACTTCTTTTCTAGTAGGAAAAGGTACAATTATAATGATAGTTATTATATACCATTCTTGACACACAGAAAGTGATACAGAAACGTTTGACATTATTTCTGAGAACAGATTAATAATACTTTAAATGTTTACAATCTTAACTAGCTGCAGCACAAAAATCAAATAACAAATACAAGTTAAATCCCATAATATTGAATATTTGTGACAATGACTAACAAAAAGACCCCTGTTATTTACTAATATTCCTAGGACCTCATCCTTGATATCTAGTATTCACGTGGGTTTCCTAACGACCTCTGGATTTTATCATTAATTTAATGAGATATATTTTCTAACTCTGAAAAGTGAAAATAATTTTTGAAGGTAGAAAAAGCATGGTATTTTCCCCCACTGTCCAATAAGAAGTATTCTCCACAATAGGTTATGGGGCACAGAATTGAATGCAACATAGTCCCAGTATCCACAGAGCTCCTACAGAGGCCAGACTGGAGAGATGGTTCAAAGGAGGAGGAGGCAGAGGATGAAAAAGACGAGGACTGGGGACAAGGGGAGGAGAAAGAGGAAGATGAGAAGACAGAGGAGGAGGGGAGAGGAGGGGAAAGCAAAGAAGAGGAAAAATAAAAATAAAACCAAGTTTTGTTAAAACTTACTTTTGTGTGGCAGGCATTCTAAGTATTTTGCACATTTTTGTTCATTTAACCTTAACAACAGCCCAAAATGCTGGGTAATACTATCTCTATTTTAAGATCAGGGAGCTGAGGCATAGACAGGTGAGGTTAACTTGCTGTCATGACATGACTCCTGGAACCCAGCCACTTCCGAGTCAGCCGGATTGTGGACCCTAGGTTTGTGATGACTTCACCAACAATGACAATATTTCCTGCTATCTGAAGGTTAGGATAAGGTATTTATAGGCATCAAGGGGTCCAGAAGAAGCACTTCAACTCAGGGTGGGTCTGGCGAGGCTGGAAAGACGACTTCTGAGAGTGATATGGGAAGAGTTTGCAGCAGTTAGCCAGGTAAGACAAAAAGGGGAGCATCTGAGGCAGGAAGAGTAACCCATGTTATTTCATGATTGCTTGAATAGCAAGGTACTGGCAGGTTCAAGGGTATGGTACACGTGAAGTAGTGTGGAGGGCAGATACGTGGGAGGAAGCCAGATGTCCAACCAGGAGGGCCCCTGTGCCACACAAAAGAGCCGACAGCAAGAAAGATGGATATTCAAGTGATCCAGTGAGAAATGATGAGGGCTGACATCAGAGAGACGAAGTAGCAAAGGAAAAGGTGGTGGTGAATAGCGGAGAGATTTATTGCAAGAACAGAGAGGTATTAGTAGCACATTGGATGCAGAGGATGATAAAGAGGGAGCACGCCAGAATTCTTCCCAGGTTGTCTCTTTAAAGGTGTGAGCTGCTTCTGATTTTCTTGTATTCTCCCTCCCTTTCTTTCACTCTCCCCAGGAACCAGTGGATTACACATTATATGTGTTCAGGTAATTGTTGAATGAGTTGAAATCCAAGGTATTTCAAGTATACAGTTGTTGTTGTTTTTTAGTTTGTAACTATATAAACAAATAGATCAACACACTAATTAAAACGGAAATAAGACTTCTACAATACAAGAATACCAGTTTCCACTGCATCCTTCCTTGATCATCAGGCATTCTGACACAAAAGGAAAAGAAAGAAGAGGGACTCTCTGCAATAATGTTCCTAAACATACTGCCCTATGGGTAGAAATAACGCTGAATTTCTTTTTCGTTTCTTATCACTGGTGTTTTGCCACTGCTGGACTGTAATAGAGCAATAACATAATCACATCCCAGTGATGCAGGAAGGCTTCCTACTCAAGAATAAAATGCTTTACATAGAAGACATTTAGAGAAATGAATTATGCTAATCATTGGCAAGTTACATAGTAATGATTAAAGAATTAGTTGTATGGTATCTTGCTCTGAACAGTCACAGAGCTGCATATCACAGAAAATTTGAAACTACAGAAATCTTTGTGGACCATCTAGCTATCTTTTCCAGCTATTGTGTCTAACACTGGGAATCACGACTCAGGACACATATAATTTATGTTACGCTATTTCGATTCCATTCTTCCATTATGGTATTACTGCTATCTCAAGTGCCACAAAATTAATCACATTGTTAAACAGAGAAAAACCTATTATTTCCAACATACAAGAGATGGTATTAATTTCATTTTCTTTTCATACTATCATTAAAATGTCAAAAAATGTTTTTTATTTTGCTTAGCATTATAGAAAATTGTTATTGAACTCAAATACACATACTTATAATACTGACTAAAAGTAATTAATCTAACTTACAACAAACATATGACAGGGCAGTTATTTACAGATAGTTGTATAAGTAAGTGATTCTCCTGTATTTTGATTCTCTTCTGAATGGCTAAAAAGCTAAAACAGAAAGTTAAGGCTAATACATGCACTCTTCCCAATGGATCTCTTATACCTATACAATGACAAAATTGAGTTGAATTTCTAAACTAAGTTTTCAAATTTATACTAAAAAAAGCCCCCAAACAGAAAACAACCCCATTAACTTATTCTACCTGGGAACATGCAAACCTCTATCCATGCTTCTGTTTAACTTTAGAAGGAGCTAGAAGCATTTCAGAGACCAGCAACATATAAACTTCATCAGTTACTATGATCATTATAACCTCTGCATTTTGTTAAATAGCCCTTCACTAGCTCTAGAAACTGTCAAGAAAACCTCAGAAAATGAATAAAAATAACAGCAGCAACAAATATCCAAAATTTTATTGAGCAAAACCACACTAAATATATTGTTTGAAACCAAATAGCTATTGGGGTTGGTAAGGGTGTGGGGATCATGGCCATAGTATTCAGCATCCAATTTACTTTGAGGCCAGCATGGATAGTAGAATATTTTTATCTTAAGTTTTTCTTTCACAGAATTCAAGTCCTCAAGACATTATCATTGGACAGTATCCCAGAAAATTAAACACAAATCCCTCAGCTAGAGAAGAATGTTCATGGTCTCCATAAATCTACTTAATGGAACTCAAGCCTTCCCTTGGACAGATGTGGAAGACCTGACTTAAACAATATTAAGTGTTCCATCTAGAAATAACATAACATAACTTGCTCCCTTCGCCCCTCTACACTCCAGAGGACCCCCAAAGACATCCCTGAGTTGTGACCAAGCATTTCCTTCACCTAAATAATGTGGCTTGTGGATATTATTATGCAAAGATAAAGCATTAATTTTCAAACTTCACAAACCATTCTATTTCCTCACTGTCCTTATTATTTATAGATTTTGCACTTTTTTTTTACCTTGAATTGTCCAGATAATAATTTTAATTCTCCACATCAACCATGGCAACAAACACTGCCACAGAAATAAATAACCTTGGGCAAGTCTCTTTACCTCTCAATTCCTAATTTCTCCAACAGTAAATCTGTCTGTAAACATGTCATTTATCAGTTCTCTGAACAAATATGTATCAAACTTCCACTGAAGAGAGGCAAAGAACTGGTGTTTTCTGCAGAGTGCTACCCAAGTTCTCACAGAGTGGGTACCCAAGAAATACATTGGTAACTAACCAGAAAATATAGTTCCTACACTTGATACCTTAGCAAAATTCTGAATATTTGAAGAATTGAGAAAAAGTAGCAGGTTAAGAGTGAAACATGTTCCTGGTAAGAAAAGTAAAAGTGAAAGTCGCTCAGTTGTGTCCGGCTCTTTGTGACCTCATGGACTTTACTGTCCATGGAATTCTCCAGGCCGAATGCTGGAGTGGGTAGCCTTTCCCCTCTCCAAGGGATCGTCCCAATCCAGGGATCAAACCCAGGTCTCCCGAATTGCAGGTGGATTCTTTATCAGCTAAGTCACAAGGGAAGCCCAAAAATACTGGATTGGGAAGCCTATCCCTTCTCCATCAGATCTTCCCGACCAGGAATCGAACCGGGGTCTCCTGCATTGCAGGCGGATTCTCTCCCAACTGAGCTATCAAGGAAGCCCTCTAGTAAGAAAACTAATCATCAATCAAGAAATAAGTTTTTAACAAACATTTATCTACCATGTATGCTGTAAGATATACAGATGGATCCAGAAGAAAAATGTCTGGCCCCTAAAAGCTGTACTCCATCACAAAAGTATTACTTATTTACACAATAAAAGATGAAGCAACAGTGAAATACAGTGTAAAAATCAAGAACTAAAATATAGTAGACTGCTTCTGAATGTCAGAGACTGAAAATAGAGAAAAGTGAAGGTGAACTGGGATCAGGAAAAGTTTAGACGGATGATTTGACCCTAGAACCTGAGCCCCAAAGGAAGCAAAAACCTGGTCAAGTGTGAGCATTTGAGGTGAGAGGGGCAGAGAAAAGATGGAGACACAAGAATGTATGTACAACACTCAGAGGGAGCGTGAGATAGATGCCAGACCTTTGGAAACAGAGGGCCAGCATCACAAGGAGGCCATGCCGGGTTTAAGATTTCGTGCAAGAGAATATAAGGAGCCAGTAGAGGAACAAGGAAACCACATCGTGACTAAGAAAGATCACACAACCCTTTGTTACAAGTAAGCAGATCTGAAGGCAGGGACAGTAGATAAAGGCTCTGTCAGGGACACAGCCATGAGATGGTACTGGTGAAAATAGGAATTCCAGTGCATTCCAAGACAAATTGACAGCATTTACTGATCTGATGAAGAAGTGTGCAGAGAAGAAATCCAGATTTTTAGCCAGAGGGACCCAGAAGAACAAAGATGATAATGGCAAAACTGATGAAGGAGAGAGAGTTGATAAGTTTGATTCTGGAGATATTAGCCTAAAAAAAAATCTGTAAAAATAATACATAAAAATCATAGGATTTGATGTCTACTGATGTTAGTATTTTGGTCAGCATTATAGTCACTGCATAAACCATGGCCGCAGATGTGTTGACTAGAGAAGTAAAGGCAAAGAGAGAAAGGCAGCAGTTGAAGTCTGACAAAGACTCCTTGACCAAACTTTAGTCAGGCTCCTCTGAGCCCTCTTCCAACCATGTCTCGACCTTGAGCTGCAAGCTCTGTCTTTGCAGTGTCCAGTTTCAGCAAGAATTCTTCTAAGCCAGTTTAGGAGAATCCATCCCCACCCCTCATCCTCAATATCTGATCAAATTCCCCATCTCCCATCATCCTGTCCTTTGTATCTGATCACCCTTGACTGTCTCCAACAAGAATCCTGTGAGGTCAGTTTCGCAAGAATGACCCCTGCCCACAATTACCCTTAATAATCTCCCAGCCTCCAATCTCTCTTGCAAGCTAGCTCCCCTGACTATAAATCCCCACTTATTCTTGTTGTATTCAGAATTGAGCCTAGTTTTTTCCCACTGCAACAGTCTTGACACCACCTGTCACAATAGTCTGGATTAAAGCCTTCCTTATCATTTTGACAAGTTTCAGAATAATCTTTTCTTTAACAAGGGTCAAGTCAAATGGATTACCTATTATTAAGGGGTCATGAAGAGTCTGTGCAGAGGGGAGACAGAGCTCCATTTCTTACGAAGGAGAAAAATAATAATCAAATAGCAACAAAACAACAGCTCTGACCCCATCAAGAGCAATACTAGAATACCACTTGTATCACACTTTATAAAACAATTTCACATATATTATCTTACAGTTAAATCCCCACAGAGCATGAGACGGTCGGATGGCATCGCCCACTCAATGGACATGAGTCTGAGCAAACTCTGGGAGATAGTGAAGGACAGGGAAGCCTGGCGTGCTGCAGTTCATAGGATCACAAAGAGTCAGACACAATTTAGGGACTGAACAACAACAATAACAAATCCTCACAACAGTCCAAAAAGTCAGAATTTTTTCATTTTTCCCAAACAAATCAAAAGTGGAGAGTCAGAATGGGCCGGGGTCACACAGCTCCTGTACCATCAGGAGCTAGGGTATAAAAAACCTGCCGACTGCTCAAGGCAATTCTGGTCCAGAGTGAACATGTCTGAGGAATTCTACTTCTCAGAAGTAGATGACCACTTCTCTTGAAATTAAAACTATGCCCCTGAATTTAAACCCTATAACCATGGAAGTAAGTGCCCTTTGTTCTGCCAGTGAGCACATACTTTTGCCTATGTTCTCGGAGGCCCAGAGTCTATGCTGCAACCCCAGCTCCATCCGTCTCCTGCAAGTGTGGATGGAGACAGTTCACCTGTTCTTGAGGCTCCATCTAAGTTAGACACTATCTCCTTCAGATCTTTTTCATCATGAAGTCTCTGTAACAGTGAGGTCATTCACTTCCTCATTGGGACATGACCAGGAAAGGCATGAAGCTTGGTACTCAAGAATGTGTGTCTCACAGCCCTGACCCCTGGATTTCTAAGGGCCCTGCTTATAGAGCTCCCCAAACATACAGAATATATACAAGCACAGAAGTGCTATCACTCTGGCACAGAGTACTGCTCCTGCACTGATTCTTTCCTGGTGAGAGTTGGAAGGTTCCAGATAGTCTTGATGAGAGACTAAAATCTGTCCAGACTAAGAGCCTGAACAATTGACATTTTATTTACATGGCTGATACTGAATGAAGTTCAATACTTATTGATTGATTCTTGCTTGTTTTCTAAGGGCTATGATGTAGAAAATGTGCCATTAAAAAAAAAAGAAAATTTACTTATTGGACTATAAAGAATAAAGGCAATTGAAAGTCTGACAATCCTATATATAGAACAATTATTTTGTCCCTTTAATTCATAGTAAGACAAATGTTAAACATAGTAAGTTTTGCCTTCTGGGGCAGCCTTGGTTGCACTTGGGAATTCCTAGAGTCATTGCCAGTGGAAGGTGAGTCAACTCAGGAGGAAAGAAAGGAAGACAAAGGAAATGGAGGAAAAAGTATTATCCACCCAACAGTTAAATTATGAAAACTATTAGTACTATCACCAAGGATCATAAAGCCTAATTCTATTTGTGTTATATTCCAAGCTTGGGCACTGGTAAAGTTTCATGGGCCAATTCATGAGCCTTGGGACTAGACCAGAAAGAGCAAGCAAGTGGCCTGAGTGGCTGTCATATCTGCAGTCATCACTCTTCCTCTGGGAACCCGGGACAGCAGCCCCTCCCACTGGGAGAAGGACACCTGTGATGTGGTAGAAATTAGAAATTTTTACATGCTGCATCTGACAGTGCACTTGGAAAGTTTTTTAATGGAAGAAATCTGATTCTTGCATAGAAAAGGAGTTTTCAAGTTAATTCAGGTCACAGCACAAATGAGCTGAGACAGCAAACTTAGGTGAGCTCCCACACAAGATTCCTGCAACTCCTTAAACTATACCCTTATTTGCTTAAGTTTGTTTTTTTTTTTCCTGTTATTGTACAAGAGGAACTCAAAATATCTATGGTGACTTCAAGTTTCACATTCTGATAGAATTTTCAGAGCATCATTCAATATCCGTGAAAAGTAGCACTTGGACAAATATCTTTACATGATTTCTAAGAAAAATAGAATACAACACCTCTGAAGGTATTGATTATGTTACTTACAACACCTCTGAAGGTATTGATTATGTTACTTGGGAAAGCTCTAATAACTGTGGCTTGTCAGGCAGAATGAAGCATCCTTTGGCATCATGTTCAAAGCAACAGTGAAGGAGAGGATAAAATTGAGGCAAAGGAATAACAGGTAATTCCATCCTATTTTAAAAAGCCAGATAACTGACACTGGGAGTTATTTTAAAAGGCAAATACTGCATGGCAGGCTTTCCATGGCTACTGTAATTCTATACCTTTACCAAAAACTGTGTATGTATTTATTTCCATTTTCCCATAATTTAAATCAAATCACTGAATATTTATAAAGGAGAGAAAAAAGAAAACTGTTTTACCTTGAGCCACAATAATCAAAGAGATTTATTTTAATTTGGTTCTCTACTCTGAATGTTTCCAGTCAACCCCAGCAGTGATTTGATTCATTGTGACTATCTGAGAATAGCTTTTTGAGACAGCAACATCATTTCAGTTGGGTTCTCATCTTGCCTTACTCTTGTTAATACCCGTTTGATAAGCCCATAACTAGTATTTTGGATATTAGTTCAATTTTATTTTGTAACAATTTATATTTGTTCAGCTTGATTTTAATTTGGAAAAGGCTTATACATATATTTTTAATTAAAAGAGAACCACTAATGCTGTAAAAGTCTGCTTTTAAAAGAAAATCTTTTACAGGGAATCAGGGAATTGAAAGCATCATTTGTCAGTGGGTCACTCTGGGCAGACTTCATCCATGAGACCTTGAGGACATAAGCTGGGAGGTTTTCTTGAGTCAAAGAGCACTGTGAAATCTACTAACAACCAACAGTAGGGGGTTGCTTCAAAGAGTATGACTGCACAACTAACACTGTCTTAAAATACATTTATGGAGACAAATTTTATTTAATTAATGCCTCTATGTCCTGTACATATCTACCCTTCACACAACTGTTAAACATACTCACTTAATGCCTCCGAGCTGTGCGCACAATGGTCACTGTTAAGGGGATAGAACGATGAACAATATAGAGATCTTGTCCTCAAGGGAAAAGAAAGCTAAAATCTGTGGGACACCTACTATGTGCCATACCTTAAACTGTATCTTTGTTACAACTACAATCATTCTCAAGAATAATCTTGAGAAGTCATACGACTTTTGTCAGCTAAGTGATAAAAAGGCTTTTAAGTTTTCTTTTAATGTGTCTTCATTACTGTATCTCCATACTTGTGAATTTGTATGATTTCTCTATAAATTAATGAGAGAAAGAAGCTATGTTCCTTATGCCTTCCCTTTCATTAGTCTGAAGTTAGGGAGGAAAAGAACCTCACATTTATCCAATTTCATTTCTCCTTAACCCACCCCCTTCATTATTTTCTTAAAAGAAATCACAGTCAGAGATTTGCACTTAAGAAGCTATTTCTAGGCTTCTGTTGCTGTATCTGGGGTGAGGGAGTGTGGGTAAGCAGAGAAAACCTGACTCCAAGTACAGGCTTTCCTTTGTACCTCGAAGGACAATCAACAGACTAAGTCAGGAAAGGAATTCCAAGTACAGTTGCCTTAATAGGCTAAAATTAGAACGAGGGGTAGGACAGAGAATGAAGGAACAGAAAAGCAGGCAGAGAAGCAAGGAGAGGCAATATAAATGTATTTTGTAAACTCTTCCTCTTGGAACCTACAATTATTATTATTATATTTATTTAAGCAAATTTTTAAATAACTATTTAAATGCTAGCTGTCTCTACATTAAATCCTCTTAGTTCTGTATATCACGGTGGGGAAAGAGAGCTTAACAATCAAACTGTCCTATGATCAACAACTCAAATGACATTTTAAGAGTCAATCCAATATATTTGGTTATTAGACAGGTTTACTGGAAAAATAAAATAAAAATGAGTGCCTGATCATTTCAGTTTTTAATCCAACACTACAAGGAACATTTATGCAGATGAAATATACCTGTAATAACAGTGCTTAGAAATAAACGCTATTAAGAAAGCTTAGGGAATGATTATATTTTATTCAATAGAAAAAAAACAGTTGAACTCTGCTCTTGTCTTCTGTTTCAACATTATGTCTCTGTCCCTCCTCCTCTTGTAATAAATATTCTCTTGCCAGCCCTGTTACTGACAATAATGTAGGTGAACTCTGCACCATGGACATCTGTCATTATTAATGACCATGGGAGAGAGAAACGATAACTCACTCTTTTAGGAACCAAGAGAGCAAAACGCTATAGAAATTTCCTTTCACATTTTCTGATGCTAGCATACTTACATTTAGCCTTTCTAAATTCACCAGTAAGACACAGTAGCAGAATAGAAAGGAAAAAAACTCACATTTTAAAATGTCAATTGAAAAATATTGTTGATACACAAGACACTTGTTGCTATATGAAAGTTTTTATGAAAACAATGTTACATACACAATGCTTTAGGTATACAATATACATAATCCTTTTAAAGCTCAGCCTATAAAGAAATGTTATGGTAGGAACATTTCTTTTACTCTCAGGCTTAAATAACTTTTAATATGACTAGCCCACGGAATCCTCTTACTAAAATAAGAGCATTCCGTTTAGTAAGTTTATAAAAGGATATATTTATTTTAAATTAGGCCTTTTAGGTATTTGTACTTGAATGTTGAGAATATTAAAATACTATGTTTTTATTATCAAAATATAAACGAAATGCTATAGAAACAAAGTAAAAGATAGAGATACGTGCTGCTTTAAGAACAAAGAGCCCTTATTCACTTCTCAGAAAAATGAGGATGATTGTGCTAATTCTGTGCTGGAAAATAGCCACACGAGTCTGTATTAGCCATTTCTTACTGGAAGGACAGATAACATTCTGTAATAAAATAAAAATATACCAATTCATGCAGACATTGTATTTCAAGCTAATTCTTAGGTAACAACCTTGTCTCTTCTCAATTTTAAACTACCTACTCTTAGTATCTTTTATTTCTTAGTATTGAGGCTGACCACATGTGTCATGAGGGTTATTTTGACTTTTCCTACACATAAGGTTTAAGACTTCAATAGACTGGAGGGCTCAGTTTAAGAAACTACCATGCTCTGCTACCTCTCTCTTGTCTTCCCACTGCTCCTTGCACTGTTCTATTGACATGTGAAATTCTAGAAATGTCAGTTTTTGTCAACATTACAGTCTACATTGTTATTAATACCTTTTTAAGAAAGTATAAAGAGATACTAGAAAACAATTTTGTCTTTCAACAGATTTTTAGAAGACAGTAAAATATCCATAAATTTAAAACATTCTCTACCCAAATCCCAAACTGAAATATAGTTTTCCAAATTCAATGCCAAGTATAAATGTAACTGTATATGCCAATGAATACTGTAGTAATAACTCCAGATTTCACATCTGTTTAAATCATGCCAAATAATAAGGAAACAAAAAATAAGCAAAGAAATATGAAAAAAGGATAGCCAGAAGTAGGCCCTATACATCTCCCTGAAAAATGTCAGACTCCTCCAGATACTACATGATAGCAAAAACCAAGACAAATTTTGATCTGAGAGATATTCTACCAGCAACCTTTAAGGAAAACAATCCCTCCATTTTTAAGTGCACATATCAATGAATGAATCAATGAATCGACATCGATTAGATTCCAATTATATATTCCACCAGCCACCAAAAGGTACACTTAACTGAAGTGCTTGTCTACACACACTTTCAGAAAAAATTAAATCCAGTCAAACGTTTGGGTTTCCTTTTTTCTAATTATATGATGCCAAAATAACCAATTTGAAATTGTCATTTTCCATTTTGTTTTCAGTGCAGATGGAAATACACTAAAGAAAGGCAGCAGCCTCTGTGTTGGGAGAGGGTCTCTTCAATTTATCAAATGATCCTAGCACTTCTCATATTATTATAGAAGCGAGACTAAGGGTGTGAGGTTTGGGAGAACAAGACGGAGAGAGGATTTTCTCTACAAATTTTCCCTCATCTGAATCTCCTGTTACAAATTTTCAGGTTGAATCAAACCATTCCACCAAAGCTCACAGAGAATAAAATCAGTTTGCCTTCTGGAATATGTGGAGCTGTGGGGAACACATTTTTCCGCTCCCAACTCTATGCCTGCTCTTATCTCTCCCCACCTATTCATGTCAGATGACAGAATCAGGCCAAATGGGTTTGTTTCTATCTCTGGTACTGTTTTTGCTTAATAGACTTCCCTCATCAGAGGCCTATACCTTATTCCCACTTAAACTTTTAGTCACTAAAACTAAAAAAGAAGTATCAATAAACATTTAGGGACATAAAATCATTCCATTCAGCCAACTGTTTCAAATCAAATTAGTTCAAAACACTTTATCCTTAAGATTGCAAAAACATTGTGATACTAAATATTCAATATTATCAGTCAGGCAAATTGGCCCAGGTCAAATGAGCAAATTTTTTAAATGAGATTGCTAAATTTCTCAACTTGATAGCTTTGTAATAAATAATGTGCTTTCTATTCAAGCTGTACATTAAGTCTTTTATGTGGCCTTAAGGCACTCTCTGATGGCTATGCCCATTACAATGTAGCCATAGAAACTGACACATTTATTTCTTGGATTAGTGTGCCATTGAAAATATTAATATGATGCAGTAAATGGGGATTTAATCTAATCTACTGATGGTAGGATGAAGTTAGTAAAAGGTTGAGTGCGCTTATGGAGAAAGAAAGATTATATCTGCAGAGTGAAGCTTGTTACTGGCTACAAAGATCAACTAAACAGCCTATGACATATTATGCACTTTCTACGTTTAAACAGACTTTGTCAAACTCAGCATGGAGGCTTTCTTCAGGCCAAAGAATGCTTTTTCACACATATATTAAAGATTTCAACATCCAAGTTGAAACACCTTTTATCTATAAGCATAAACAAAATAGGACACCTCTCACAACTTACTTTGTGAAACACAGCACACAGGGTGAAACTGACATGCCCAAATCCATTTTGTTAATAGTAAAATTTGTTTTATCTTGACTTGAAGGTGTTAGCCTTTCCCCTCTGCCAAGCATTACCAAAAAAAGAAACATAGAAGAACTTAACCAAAGAAAGCCAATTTTATTTAACATATTCTGAGAAAATACAGCTAATCAATTTCACCATTCATTTTGTTAATTTCTAACTGGAAATCAAATATCGATAAATACTCCTTTTGTTGTGGGACAGATCACACTTGACTTGGATGTCTCCTAATAATTCATAGGATTTCAGGTCTGTCCCCCCCCCTTCACTCTGCAGCAAACTACATAAATTTCAAAGATATATTCTGACAGATGAGGCATTATTGAAAAGCAAAGTACAGCACTTTGTCCTTGAAAAGTTAACATGTAATGCCATAAAGTATTCAAATAATAATTTACTCAATCTTTCAGGGTAATTAATTAAAATGCTCAAGATGTTGGAGAAAATCACCTTGAGCTTATAAAACTGGAAAGCTCCCCTTTTCCTCTCTGCATGCAAGCTGCCCCTGCAGACCTACCACATGCTTTCCCAGTTATAGGGTTTGATTTCAGAAGATAATAAATAGCCAGGATCTAATTTTGCCATGTCACAACCGATTATGTTTCACAAGAAAAGGTAGAGTGCTCACCTACCAGATGAAGGTGAAACATAAAACCACTTTTATTTATGTCATGTGTCCAAATTCAACTCAACCTGGCCCTGGGTACTGTGAGTGTGTGGACTTCCATTGTCATGTGAATTTATGTACCTCAAGAAAGTGTCAAATATAAACATAAATTTAATCAAAGGTCTGGAAACCTTTATTGCAGAAAAAAAATAAAACACACTTTTGACATCGAATATAAATTATTTTAATGTGTTTTGTTACTACTTTTCAGAAGGTCACAAAGAAAGAATAAGACATTAAACAGACACAGTCTATGACTATCTTAATTCAGGTGATGATTATAGCCGAATAATTTAGACCCAGATTCATTTTTAAAGACTTTTTTTTTTTTTTAAACTTTCAGAAGTTCATGTCCACTCACTATCTTAATCAACTGTAGTGGTAAGCTGCTCAACTGGAACCACGGAAAGGAAAATTTATCATAGGAATTTATATTTCCAATGGGAATATAATCAGGCCTGAGTCTTTGACCCTCTTGAGTAAAACGAAAAGCCTCCAGACATTTTCTGGACGAGCTAGGTCACAAATATGTTTCCAGATCAAGACTATAACTGTTCCAGCAATACATTTTGGGTGCAGAATCGAAGCAAAGTGTAGACATCAGAATTCCTGTTGCTGTTCATGTCAGGAGGATAAAGCAGAAGGCTGATAACAATAGATTAACAAGGCCCTGGTATTACTCAGCCGTTCCCTTCAGTTGGGTAGGCTTTGGACAGAATTTTAATGACTAAAAAAATTGCATATGATGAATAAGGATGTCATTTTCAATTAACGTGAACAAAGGATCATCCCCATATTTGGCAAATGAGGTAGCCGTCGTGTAAGAAAAGCTGGGGCATTCACAGACAATACATCACCCTCGCGAATCAAAACAAGCTCATGACATTTGGGTACCCTTGCTCTGACGCGGCTGTTTGTTTCTAGCAGGTACTTATTACCCATAGGTTAAAGAGGCCCTAAGAGCCTCCCACTAACTAAAAATAATACTGAATTGAATATAGTTACTGAATTGTATATTGTTACGAGTTAGCGACGGGTCGCCCTAAACCTAGATGGACAGCAGGATGCGTCAGCACCCAAGTTTACTCAAGATAAAACACCTTGAGACCTAAAAACAACTTACAACTGGTATCCGAGACAAACTGAAAATCTAAATCGCAATAACGTTTGACCTCGAGTGAACTTACTTTGCAGAAGGATTTCGAAGAGCGCCTCAGGCTGACAGGAAAGGTAACGCGTTCACTTGGGACGCAGCAGGATCTCAGGGTGTAGCATGTGTGACGTGCTCAGAACGTAATAGGCACGCCTAGGACGTAGCATGCGTGCTCATGAAGTAGCATGTGTGCGTGCCCAGAACGTAATATACGTCCCCAGGACGTACCATGTGTGTGTGTTTAGGATGTAGCATGTGAGGTTGTGTGGAACAGCCCTTATCCTTCCGTCATTTCCTGTTGAGTTTCCTCACTAGGAGCCGTCTTGAGTTCACTTGGTTGCGAGACCACCATAGCGACCTCTTTCAGCTCTTCAATGGTCTGGTGGGAGATTCAGTTAGAGTTCCTGAAAGTCCCTTAGGTGTCTCCTATCTTAAGAATTGGGCTGTCAGAAGTGACTTCTCAGATTCAATGATGGCCAGGGGAATCCTTTCACTCTTTGGTGGCACATAAGAGCCTCAGGGAAGCAAGACCAGCCTTACTTAATTGTATTAACCATAAATTCTGTGGCTAATACTACCATCCCCTCTGAGAATATAAGGCTCTATGACAAGCAATCTCCCGTGATAGCACAACAAACTGAAGACCCCACCAGACTCAATTTACTGGTCATTGATGTGATCAAGTGCTTTCTGTGCACTATGGCCAAATAGCATCCCCTAGCATCTTCTACTGGGTTACACAAAGTTAAACAAATAACAATCCAGCAGGACTTCTCAGTCTTTTATAAGCTAACGTGTAGTGAATCTCTTGAGAATGTATGCAATTACGTTTGTTTTTTTTTTTCTCTCTCACCTAGGACAACTTTTCTTTCATGGAGCACCTACTAAAAACTTCATAAAACACTCATATTCTCAGCAAATAGTCTGGAAAACCTTGCTGTAGGTAAATGAACTAAAGTTATTATCAGCATATTTATTGCTCTGTAATTCAAGTTTTTCCTAGATCTGAGAGCTCTTTGTCTTTGGTAGTACCCATCTTGTTTCCAGTGCATAATATCATCTGCATCAAGAGATGGACGTTGTGTATCCTTTGTGCATTTCTAATGAAATTTGAGAGGGCAAACCAGAGAATGCCAAGAGTACCTGATAGTAACAGAAGCCTTTCCAAAGAAAGGAAGGGTCCTGGATGCCAAGGAGGATTAGACACAGCTTTCTCAAGGTTATGTGCTCCTTAAGGAAGAAATTGGGGGTATTCCTAGAACTGCTTTTAGATGAGTCCATAGCATTGTCCACAATTCCTCTTTCTTGTCTTGACCAGCTCCTTCCCTTATTTCACTGCACCTATTCACTCATCTTTTCAAAGCTGCTAACCAACTCCATCTCGCCCCACTGAGCATACGACCCTGCTCTATTCACTAAGTAACCAGGAACATTGGTGAGCACATCGTCAAGTTGGAGACCTGTAAAATAAATCAGTCACCTTCTATATTTTTCCTTACTTGCTTTCTCCAGCGGCAAAGCATTGGTGCCCCTTCTTCCACTGAAGGCAGCACCCAACCAGCTCCACTTTGGCCTCAGTGGGTCCTTAGATTGTTTCCACAAGATCTGGCTCCATCGTTTCACCAGTCACCCTGCTTATGCATCAGCACTACCTTCTCCATATAAATATACTAAAAAATAACCACTCCAGCTGCCTGCCTCCCCCAAGTACAACTCCGTCTCTTTCCTTCCTCCTCAGGTAAATGTATTGAAGAGTCACCCACACTCTCAGTCTCGACAACCTCAATTCTTCTCATTCCTAAGTCCATCATTATCTGACTTCAAGACTCATCACTCCATTAAAACTACTTTCATCAAGTTGTTGATGATGTCCATATTGGCAAATTCTGTGGCCACTTATCCATCTTTATCTTATTATAATATTCACTATTGATAATATACTCCCTAGAACTCTTTATTCTCTTGGCTTCAGTGACATCAGTTCAGTTCAGTGTGCGACTCTTTGCCACCCCATGGACTGCAGCACACCAGGACTACCTGTCCATCACCAACTCCCGGAGTTTACTCAAACTCATGTCCATTGAGTCAATGATGCCATCCAACCATCTTATCCTCTGTCGTCCCCTTCTCCTCCCACCTTCAATCTTTCCCAGCATCAGGGTCTTTTCCAATGAGTCAGTTCTTCGCATCAGGTGGCCAATGTATTGGAGTTTCAGCTTCAACATCAGTGCTTCCAATGACATCCCTCTATCCTAATTCTGATTCTTTTAAAATCTCTTCCTCTGGTCATCACTTAAAACTTGGGCTCCCCCATGATTCCATTCTTGGTCTGTTACTCTTCATTCACAATAAGCTATTCCTGGATAAGACAAACAGACAGGTCTGGGTTTTAATCTAACTTAGCTTTTTGCTTAGCTCTTTAGCCTGTTTTTTCCATCTGTAAATTAATGATAGCAGCTCTTTTATAGGGTTGTTATAATAATTACATAATCCATGTAGAGTATACATACATGCCTGGTACATGGTATCAATAAATGTTGTTGTCACGTTGGGAATGATTTTCTTTCACAGTCACTGTCATCTAACCCATCGTCCATATCTGATTTTCCCTCTTGTATACATCACAAATCTTTCCATTGATTTCTGCCATGTTAGATCAATGTTGCCACTTCATTCTCCCTTCATTTACCTGAAGATCAATGGTTTTCAAAACTTCTTCCAAGAACTCCTAGGATTCCTCTTTTTATATCTACTAAATTTATTAAATTTCAGTATATACTTTTTAAAAAAGCTTTTGTTGGTATAAAAAGTCAGAAGTCTATCAGATCTGATAGATTACTAGTTGACATTCCTATTTTCCATCCTGTCTTTACAAATCCATTCACTGCATTAAAGCCAGAGTACTCTCTCTACAATCTACACTGGATAGGCTGCTGCTACTGCTAAGTCACTTCAGTCATGTCCGACTCTGTGCGACCCCATAGGCTACTTCCTCAATAAAACATTTAAATGGTTTCTTATAAACATCAACAAATAAATGTCAACCTCTCTAACACAACCCATGAGGCCAGAATCTACAGCCAGCAGCGATCCTTCTTGTTTTAGCAAAACCAATCTGCAAGCACTTCCCCAAGGGCTCAGGATGAACCACATGAGTGCTGCTAAATCACTTCAGTCGTGTTCAACTCTTCGCAACCCTATGGACTGCAGCCCGCCAGGGCCCTCTGTCCATGGGATTCTCCAGGCAAGGATACTGGAGTGGGTTGCCATACCCTCCTCCAGCTTGACCCACACTCTATGTTGGTCTCTTGATCTGGGAAACACTTTCCACCTTTTACCTGGCTAATTCTTACTGGAGTCTTCCTTTCCCATCTTCTTCTCCAGGAAGTCTTAAGTCCAGGCTGGATCAGGGCCTCCCTTTGTCCTCCCTATGCATTGTTCTACTATAGCATCTTCTACAATACATTGTATTAATAATCACCTATTTATGTGTCTCTCTACCCTACCAGATTGTGAGCTTTTAGGGACAACGACTATATCCTGTTTATCCTGAACTCCCCATGCCTAGGTCAAGATAAGTGTTCTAGAAATGTTTGTTGTTCTAATATAAACTGTGTATTCTTGAGAAGCAACAAGGTGTAGCAGAACGAGCATTGGACAGGACCAGCAAACAGGTGGTGAGTGCCTTTCGGTAACCTCACCAAAACCAGTGATCACTGCATCTAGAAGAGGGATGGAGGCTGCCTCTGAGCTGAGCCAGGAAACCACAAGACCTATTAGCACTTTCTCCATGGGCATGGAATGGGGTCACAGTAGACCTCCTGTGATTGAGACCTTTCTGTTCTTGCTACATAGGCTCCAAGAGGAAAGTCTCCTTCCAATCCTGGCTTCTTCACTTACGAGCTACTGGTTATTTACTATGCCTGAGCTGTACCTCTCTATAACTGTGTCCACTCCCTATCACAATTGCTAAGAAATAATGTAGATACAAGCATTTACAGAAGTGGAAAGTCCTTGAACAAACTGAGTCTTAGTCTTAATTCCCAACAGAATCAAGCAAAGGTGGTAAATGCTCAGTTAACATCTAATGAATGATTATCTATCATTGTTATTATCAATCATATATATTATTCATATATATCTATCATTGTATCTATCATATATTTTATCATGATATTCATTGTATCTTGCCATTGCCTAAGTGCTCTGTCATATTTCAATTACTTCTAACTGACAAATTTCAGTCGCTAAAAGTGCTTTTGAGTCAACTATTGGGAATGGTGTTACTTCAAAAATGTTTTCTTTAAGCCTGGCTAAATAAATAAACATTTACAGTTATCTGTACACCTTCATAATGTGGGAACCCCTGTCTTCAGTTCAGTTCAGTTCAGTTGCTCAGTCGTGTCCGACTCTCCGCGACCCCATGAATCACAGCACACCAGGCCTCCTATCACCAATTCCCGGAGTTCATGCAAACTCATGTCCATCAAGTCGGTGATGCCATCCAGCCATCTCATTCTCTGTCATCCCCTTCTCCTCCTGCCCCCAATCCTTCCCAGCATCAAACTCTTCCAGTGAGTCAGCTCGTCGCATGAGGTGGCCAAAGTACTGGAGTTTCAGCTTTAGTATCAGTCCTTCCAATGAACACCCAGGACTGATCTCCTTTAGAATGGATTGGTTGGATCTCCTTGCAGTCCAAGGGACTCTCAAGTGTCTTCTCCAGCACCACAGTTCAAAAGCATCAATTCTTCGGCAATCAGCTTTCTTCACAGTCCAACTCTCACATCCATACATGACCACGGGAAAAACCATAGCCTTGACTAGACAGACCTTTGTTGGCACCGTAATGTCTCTGCTTTTTAATATACTATCTAGGTTGGTCATAACTTTCCTTCCAAGGAGTAAGCGTCTTTTAATTTCATGGCTGCAATCACCATCTGCAGTGATTCTGGAGCCCAAAAAAATAAAGTCTGACACTGTTTCCACTGTTACCCCATCTATTTCCTGTGAAGTGATGGGACCAGATGCCATGATCTTTGTTTTCTGAATGTTGAGCTTCAAGCCAACATTTTCACTCTCCTCTTTCACTTTCATCAAGAGGCTTTTTAGTTCCTCTTCGCTTTCTGCCATAAGGGTGGTGTCATCTGCATATCTGAGGTTATTGATATTTCTCCCGGCAATCTTGATTCCAGCTTGTGCTTCTTCCAGCCCAGCGTTCCTCATGATGTACTCTGCATAGAAGTTAAATAAGCAGGGTGACAATATACAACCTTGACGTACTCCTTTTCCTATTTGGAACCAGTCTGTTGTTCCATGTACAGTTCTGACTGTTGCTTCCTGACCTGCATACAGGTTTCTCAAGAGGCAGGTCAGGTGGTCTGGTATTCCCATTTCTTTCAGAATTTTCCACAGTTTATTGTGATCCACACAGTCAAAGGCTTTGGCATAGTCAATGAAGCAGAAATAGATGTTTTTCTGGAACTCTCTTGCTTTCTCCTTGATCCAGCAGATGTTGACAATTTGATCTCTGTCTAAAAATCTACATAAAGTCTTTTCTTTCTACTGTAAGGTACAAACTTTTCTGCTCAGTTGCACTTGCAACAGGGACTTGTCTGCTTGAAAATATAGTCTTGCTTCAGTATATATATGGTTAATTAAATAATAGAGTTACATGGTAACTTGAGTGTCTTAGCTACAAGTCCTATTTTATTTCAAATAATTCAACCTTTCAAAAATAATTCAGGAGGAATCAATTATAGATTTGATTAACTTTTATTGGTCTGTTGCTAAATGCCAATAACAAAATCTCCTGCAGTGAATATCACATCATTTACTCATAGCCTTGTTACACTAAACAAGATAAATAATCATAACATCAAAGTATCAAAAAAGTGATCCGAAGTTATTTACTGAAAAATTATGATAAACTAAAACACAGTATAACAGAGCATGATTCCCATTTGGTTAAAAATTACATGCTTTCCAGATTGTATAGTACTCAATATATGTTAAATGCATCTCTAATAATATAAACATTTATGCTTATATAAAAATAGTAAAACAGTGGAAAGTTACACCCTATACTGTTGGCAGAGGTTATTTCTGGAGGTAGAATTGGATGGGAAAGTGGAAATGTTTTGACCTTTTATTTTGTTTATGTCTGCATAATTTATAAACAAAAGAATAAGTTGTATAATTATTACATAATATTGGGCTTGAAAGATTTATAATCATCATAAAACTTTTAATTATTATTATCAGTGATAATAATAACTGGGTTTGAAAGACTTTGTAATTAAAATTTTAAAACAGAAAAACCAATAATTGGCATGAGTCACAGTGTAGAAGGATTTGTGAGGTAGTGCAGAATTTGGAAATAAATACACAGACTGTACTTTTAACAGGTTTGACAATTCTGAAGAATGAGCAGTGTTCCTCAAAGTTATCTATGTCCCCAAGGAGGTATACATTTTTACAGACAACTTTATAAGGAAAACACATATTTCAGTCACCTTTCATCTTGGTTTCTAAAGAAAGGACACTTAAAGAGCCTTTTTGTCTTACTGATGTCACTATACTTGGTAGCAGCACAAAAAAGCTCACTGCTACACTGTATCCCAAAATAATGGTATGAGTGAAAACTAGATCATAATTTCTTTTCCTAATATCTGAACACCATTATTCACCATTTACTAACATTTGCATTTCTTTTACAGCACCATCACTAACTTATATCCTCATTATGCAAATATCTTATACAGCCTATAATATCCTAAATGCCCAAGGGTAGGAATTATATCTAATCATAATTGTACCTCCCATGGTTTTGTCAATTTTTGTTTAGGTAAGTAATTGAGGTCACTCATTTTAGGACATGGAGAAGGCACTGGTGACCCACTCCAGTACTCTTGCCTGGAAACTCCCATAGACAGAGGAGCCTGGAAGGCTGCAGTCCATGGGATCGCTAAGAGTCGGACACAACTGAGCGACTTCACTTTTCACTTTCATGCATTGGAGAAGGAAATGGCGACCCACTCTAGTGTTCTTGCCTGGAGAATCCCAGGGACAGGGGAGCCTGGTGGGCTGCCATCTATGGGGTTGCACAGAGTCGGACACGACTGACGTGACTTAGCAGCAGCATTTTAGGACATAATTTAATTTTGCAATTAGATACATAAAGAAAATATTTATTTTAAAAGTAATTTTTTTTTTAGCTTTCCATAGATGTTTCAGAGATATATTCTAGCACATTAAAAGAATATACTTAAGATTTCTAGCATTTACTTCAAGGGGAGCTTATTGACTTTTCATGTACTTAGTTTTCCCAAGAATACCCTGAAAGAAAACTTATACTAAATATAATGAAAGAGAAGCAGATTCTTGCACATTCTTTAAAAACAAAACTTCCATAAGGTGAAATAAACTAGCATTTCCTTGAATGTTCTCCCTGAACCATGATTTGACTGTTTAGGCAGACATGCTGGTTACCTCCTAACTTCAGGAATTCAACAGAACCAGTGGACTGTAGATGTCTGGAGATGGATTTATATCAGCTCACTTATTAGTACATTCTTATTGTGTCAGGTGGCTATAGGGGTAAATAATCTGCTTTCCAACGTAGGAGATGCAAGAGATGCGGGTTTGATCCCTGGATCGAGAAAGTCCCCTGGAATAGGAAATGGCAAGCCACTCCAGTATTCCTGCCTGGAAAATTCCATAGACAGAGGGGCCTGGTGGGCCCCAGTCCATGGGGCTGCAGAATCAGACACCACTAAGCATGCGTGTGTGTGTGTGCACGTGCACACACACACACATACACACACACTTCTGTCATTTACTAGCCACATGATTTTAAATAATTCACTTAAATGCTCTGACCCTCAGTTTCCTTTACTATATAAGGGATTGCCAACTCCCTCTGTCCCCAAGAATTGTTAAACATTTTAAATGTATGTACAAACGCCCTGAAAACAATAAGGGAGAATACCAATTAAGGGATAATTGCTCATTATCAAATTACTTTAAAAGTATAAATGGAATGGTAATGTCTCTTCCACACTCTTATTATCACCTGGTGAGATGGACTAAAGGTGGTTTTAAAAATGACTTTAATTAGTTTAATTTTCTAACACCCATTAGCACTCCTAACATTAGGAGTATGAGAGCTTTTGTTCAAACCCTAATAGGCAAGTCATTACTAAGCCATCTTAACTTCCTTGTACTTTTGTCGATTCACTTTTTACTAACTTCATACCAAAGCTGAAAGTCATAACACACACACAGAGTGCATTCCTCTGGTATAAAAGTAAGTGCCTCTCACCTTTCATGGAATGTGTAATAGTCAAACTGTGACAATGAAACCCAGATTGCCCTAAAGTATCTTAGAAATAGTTCTCTAAACTCTCTTTCTCTCTCTTACACACAAAGTACAAGTCTTTATTTTAGTTAAGAAATTAAAACGCCACTAGAAATCCAAAATAAAGATAATCTGGCTCCTGCTTTGCAAACAATGGTCATTATATCATTTGAGGTAATTATGGAGAAAATAAAAAAGATTGGGAAAGGCACAGAAGATCACAGGAGGAGGGGTGTCCTGTTGACCCTTGTGGGTTTGTTGACACCTCCAGGGGCCACGGAAGGGCAAACACAACTAAGAGCCAGGCGAAGTGTGTAACTGGTGTCTTTGCAACACTTCTTTTCATGAAAGGCCTCCTGTTCTCTCCATCTGCACCCAACTGGTGTGTCCTAGGTACAACTCTAGGGGCATCTTGGGTCAGAACTTCTTTGCTTGACTTCTTGGGGCCTAATGTGGCAGTTTATTCACAGGATACATTCATCTCAGCAAGTGTATCAGGACATGAGGCTAGAGCGCCATCCCAGCTGAAAGGCACGTTTCACTGTGGCCAGCTGCAGCCCTTGTGTCAGCCTCTGTTCTGGGACCTGACCTTGCCGGAAGGTGCCCAGAGCCACGTGTGGGTAGCACCTGGGGTTCAGGAGGCCTGCTGGCACCTTCAGGACAGGTGTCCCTAACAGGATGCCATGTCTGGGACAGTCCTCTTCTCTACGAGAAGTGCACACGTGTGACGGCACTGGTGTGATCTTACAGCAGTGCCAGCAGCTTCAACACCAGTTTGAGGTACTCCAAAGGAGACTAGTTAATGAGTTTCAGAAGTGATGTTTACAAGCAGCAATAGGCCCTCTGACCATGCTGATGCTGCCGGAGTGAGTTTTGAGGCAGTAGCAATATATGTTCATTGAACACTTCTGTTCCAGGCTGGCTGGATGGTGTTTTACAATCTCTATCATTTAATCCTCACTATAAACTTTATAAAAGAAATAGTATTATTGTTTCACTTTTGCTTTTTTTTTTTTTTTACTGCAACACATGGTATGGCATTCGGGATCTTAGTTCCCTGACTAGGGGTCGAACCCACATCCCTTGTATTGAAAGCATAGAGTCTTAACCGCTGGACCACCTGGGGAGTCCTTATTGTTTCTATTTTGCAGATGAGAAAACTGAGGCCCAGAGAAGAACAGAAACTTGCCCTAAGTGTTCTCTGATGCCTCTACAAAGTTCCCTGCTTAGAATTCTTATTTGGGCACATTCTACACCAGTGTTATTTGCTCAGTCGTGTCCAACTCTTTGAGAACCCATGGACTGTAGCCTGTCAGGCTCCTCTATCCTTGGAATTTTCCAAGCAAGAATACTGGAGTGGGTTACTATTTCCTTCTCCAGTTCGACACCAGAGCTGCTGGGAAAAGCCATGTACGAAATTCAAATAAGTCCACAGTTAGCACTCACTCAATTTCTGCTGTGGCTTTGACTGCATAGCTAGACAGGTTGATACTGAAAGGCTCCAGTGCTTTCTTGAGGAACTGAAAATAAACTAATTAAAGGGTTTTAAAATAGGCAGACATTATATTTCAGGAACATATGACTTTACTAGTATGCTTCCATGTGTCATTTAAACATAAAGGTTATCTTTGGTACTTCTTCAAATACTAGTTGTCAAACCAGTTTGTCAATGCACATTTTAGTTTTCCAGTTTACTTCATTTTGATCAAAGTGTAAAATTCTTCTTTGCCTTAGCTGAGGTCAGTTACTTATGGCTCTATCTGGTCAGGGGGCAGGTACAATGAGAGGAAAAGAGCACATGAAGCAACCACTAGAAACAGATGCAGCCCACCTTATTGCAGCTAAGGTATGTGCTAAGTTGCTTCAGTTGTGTCCAACTCTTTGTGACCCCATGGACTGTAGCCTGCCAGGCTCCTCTGTCCATGGGATTCCCCAGGCAAGAATACTGGAGTAGGTAGCCGTTCCCCTTTCCAAGGGATCGTCTCGACCCAGGGATCAAACTCAGGTCTCCTGCATTGCAGGAGGATTCTTTATTAACTGAGCCACCAGGGTAGCCCAAGAGAGCTGTAGAAAATGTTTTTGTCAATTTCCTGAGACTTTTGTCTATAAGGCATTGACCTATTCATTCCTTCAAGTACAGCATCAGACATTCTAGAATATGGGCTTGTACATGTGAAGCGTTAAAGATAACTGAAAATCGAGCCCTAAGAATATATTTTCCTTTTAGTTATTCTCTCTAAATGTTTAATTTTTAAAGTATAAACTCTTCTTTTTCAAACCAAAAACTTCTTGAAGTCAGGAACTCTGCTTTCTTAAATCTTGCTGATAATTTACTGGTTAAATAGAGAGCAGACTGATAGCAAGCAGGCCCATTTGGATAGCCTGCACACTCTCCCCTTAAAACAGGAACTTTTAAGGAGTCTAAACAGCAAAGCTAGGATTTGTCCCAGTGATATAAGAACTATAACAATGATGATAATAAGCCTGAGTGAGCCTGGCAAGAAACTGAGTTCAGCAAGACCCCTGACTATAGATGCCAATGCTCACTCAGGTTGAGTTAAACCTCTGAAAGAAAGTGAAAGTGTTAGTCACTCAGTCTTGTCCGACTCTTTGTGACCCCATGCACTGTAGTCTGACAGGCTCCTCTGCCCATGGAGTTCCCCAGGCAAGAAAATTGGAGTGGGTTGCCATTCCCTTCTCCAGGGGATCTTCCCGAACCAGGGATCAAACTCAGGATTCCTGCACTGCAGGCAGATTCTTTACCATCTGAGCAACCATTCCCAACTCTCTGGGATTCTTTGACTTGTGATTCTCAAATGCCTTTCCTAACTTACCCTATTAATACAATGAAGCATCAGAGAAACATTTGTCAGTTTGCCAGTTTAATAGACTCAAGTTCCCATTAAGCCCAGATGGTTCAGTTTTTTAAAAGAAACCTCAACTTTTAAAAAGTGACATTTTCCTGCTAAGACGTCAAGTTGGAACTGGTTAAAACCATGTTCAAAGTTGGCTCTAAGGTCTGCTCCTTGGAAACTCACTGTGTTGTGTTGTTTAGTCATTAAACTGATCAGATTATAATGAATCCTCATGGTATGTTATGAAGGCCAACACCATCAAGTTTGTAAGTTTGATGTCTCTGATAAAGAGGCCTCTGGTTGCTTTTAGTCACAGAATCTCTTCATATTATAGAATTTGTTGCTATTGTAGTTTAGTTGCTGAGTTGTGTCCAACTCTTTTGTGACCCCATGGACTTGAAGCCCACCAGGCTCCTCTGTTCATGGAATTTCCTAGGCAAGAATACTGCACTGGGTTGCCATTTCCTTCTCCAGGGGATCTTCCTAACCCAGGGATGAATCTGTGTCTCTTGAATTGGCAAGTGGATTCTATACCACTGAACCACCAGGGAAGTCCATTATAGAATTTACTGTTTAACAGATCAGCAGATATCCCTGACATTTTAGGCAGGAAAGAATATTGCAGATGATGGAGCTCCTCGTTTTGGAGAAAAGATGAGACGTTAGTAACTTATCCCACACCAAGCTCTTTAATTAGCATCTACATCCTGGAATTTCTTGTCCATCTTCTTTCTACCACATTAAGCTATAAATAGACCATTTATTCAACTCATTTCATCACCATTACTAATCATCAGAATTATGTAAGAGGTTACCTGGAAGACAGACATCAAATGGTTTCAGTTCAGTTCAGTTCAGTAGCTTAGTCGTGTCCGACTCTTTGTGACCCCATGAACCACACAGCATGCCAGGCCTCCCTGTCCATCACCAACTCCCGGAGTTCACTCAAACTCATGTCCATTGAGTCGGTGATGCCATCCAGCCATCTCATTCTCTGTCGTCCCCGTCTCCTCCTACCCCCAATCCCTCCTAGCATCAGACTCTTTTCCAAATGGTTTAGTACCAAATAAATGAACAATTATGTTATTTCAAAAACTATACTGATAAATGTAATCACTGAATAAAATCCAGGCACATAATCAGATACCTGAGTATTCCTGAACACCGACATTATAGACTTAAATGAACACACGTACCCAAAGAGTATCAGCATTTGGTTCAAATCTAATTTTTTCAGAGAGGGAAGCAATCAGTCTATGGTGGCATTTGACAGCAGGAAACACATAAGGTGATTATATTTTAACTATTTCCTAGCATATATATTTTGAATGTCATAACTTTAGAAAAGATGGCCTAATGTAGTTGTTCTAATGTAAGTACAGTTTGGGAGTGAAATAAAATGATAAAGAAAAACTTCACTGAAGATGGTAACAGACCGTACCATATGGCTCTCAAAGTCAACCAAATCTCCTTTTGGAAAACTCTCAAAGACCCTAAGAACTGGCTTTCATTTTTTTAAGGCGAACATTTCTCTTTGTAATGTAAAAGAAAGGTTCTTGATTTTGTCATTAAATGTAAATGTATTCCATATTTGAATACATGGCATTCCAGTTTCCATTTAAAGACGTGGAGTAGAGTTGCGTCTTTTTTCCCCCTAAAATGCAATTACTGAGAAAAGAGCTTTTGAGTGAATTATTTGAAGTAGAAAATCTTAAACAACCTCTCCCAGGAAAAAGGAGCTCTAACATCGGGTGATACGATGCTGAGGTTGTCGCCACAGACACAAACACACACTATGATATCATGTGTCTTTGTTTGTCTTTCTTTTTGACAAAGACCACAAATAAATATCCCGACATCCTAAAACACACATGCCTAATTCTGCAAGTGGTTATAATGAAGCCCTTTGAATTATTATAAATGCTCGAACATTAAAAATTCATTGGCAAGGAGAGAGAGGTGCTTTCTATTTGTGGTGCTGAATTCAAACACAACCACTAAGAATGGCTGATTGTCCCGGGCAAGAACGGCTGACAGCCATCAGCAGGTCTGTGCAAACGGTGTATGGAAAAGGTAATAAGAGCTTTAGGAGTATATTTCAACCCATATAATAAAGTAATTGTGAAAGTGTAATTGCAGTCTGCTTCCATACCATATAAGGGTAAGGAATGAGATGGTAAGAAAATACGAGATTCGCAGAATTATATTGTAAGCAATTTTGCAATGACTGTCTCCCAGAATATGCAGTATTTGTCAGAAAAATCATTTTCAGTACACAGTAGTGTTTATCTTTGGAAATCCATTATGATGAACCTGAACAAAATGAACATTGATTAGTTCACCATTTAAAAAAAATGCTCCCTGAACTTAAAAGCAACTTCAAATATAAAAGTATTATTGGATAATACTAAGCAACTGATTTCAGCTCATTAAAAGCACTGATTAAAAAAAAAGAATTGCACATAAACCCTGTTCTTTATTTCTGAAAGATACCTAGTTTACATTTCCAAAGATTTAAATATTTGTAAGATTAGAATTTCAATTTTAAAAAATTCATTCCTTGAGCTACTTCAGAAACAATCACTATTGGCTTAGGTTACCAAGTTATCGTATCCCACAGGCTATCAATTGCTCTCATAGCAAGACTTGAGAACAGGCAGGGAATGCTGGGTCTACTCTCAGTCAAACCATCTGGACTAAAAATAGGAAAAGGAGGAGGGAAGGGAAAGGTGTGAATGAACATAGGGATGTTCAGCACTTAATAGGAACAGCACTGAGGTCAAATATGAAAGTTGTCTATTTGGTTCTCACCTCACCCATCTTCTATTAATAGGATTATTCATGTAACATCTAAGGTTATTACCTCTGTAAGTGACAATTTTTTTTCTATTCCTACCAATAAGCACAGTTCGTGGTACACAGTAACCACTTGGAAGATATTTAGTGAATAAAATAACCAATATTTGGAAATGCCATATAGTGGGAAGCTGGGTCTATAGCAACCCTGTGGCATGGGCTCTGAAACCCATGGTGAAATAGGCAATGGAACTGAATATAAAGAATCTGCTTCTTCATTACTTTTTTGTTCCACTTTTACAGGACCTTGCAAATAACTGTGTGTAAACTGCAAATGTGTATTCATTCCACTGGCCTACCATTTCAGATAAAACTTCAAATGACGCTAAATACGGGAAAAGCTCCTTGATTCGGATAAGCGAAACAGATAAAATGCTCATCTGCCTAAATGAAGTTTCTAGAAGAAAACACATATTTTTGTCATCAAAGAAAACAGCCCTTATTTACATATGCCTGACTGGTTTACAAAGAACTCATTTCAAAGGGAGGTTAAGACTTAAATGAATTTAAGGAAAATGAACAAATCAAGCCTGACTTAATGCTATGTTGTGGACATCAAGTAGATCAGTATTTGTTGAAATCTTGCATACACACATAAAATCTATCCATATTGTCCTGTGTAACTAGAACTATTGTTTTCCAAGAAGGTGATCCTAATGATGATGGAGAAGGCAGGAAAGGATGGATGCCTCAAAACAGAAGCCCATTTTAGGCAGACGAGAAAACAGGTAAAACAATATAAGTCTAAAGGAACCTTGAAAATAATGTCAGTCATCTTACAAATTCTCTGAGATGGAAGGAAGAAGGATGGGCAAAAAGGAACCCAAACTTCAGCCATCTGTTATGTTATAGGTCTTGCTCCATCCTATACCTGTCCCGATGCATCCTAAATCATCACCATAACCATTCAATTCTTCATGATCCTTTTCTTTTCTTGGATTTTCCAAATTCTTCCCAGGTTAGGCAATGTACTAATGTCTAACAGCATAGTACCACATTTGACAACCTTTCCCATCACTAAGTATATTCAGATTTTGCCAGGAACTCCAGGACCATTCTCTTCTGTCTGCGTGCGTGTGTGCATGCGTGCGTGGGAAATCGCTTCAGTTGTGTCTGCCTCTTTGTGACCCTATGGACTTGTAGCCCGCCAGACTCCTCTGTCCATGGGATTCTCCAGGCAAGAAACTGGAGTGGTTTGCCCTGCCCTTCTCCAGAGGATCTTCCCGATCATGGGCTATTCCTCCCTCTTTGCCATTCTCTCCCTTTAGGCATAAGGTCACTATGCCCACGGGACCAACAATGATTGAGCCCTAGCCACACTGCTTTCCATTTGAAACAAAGATCAAATACTTTGTCAAGCTTTCTTATCAAAAACAGAATTAGTGGAAGTCAGAAAGAGAATTAAGAGTGAACAAAATATTCTGATCTCTGGGGGAGAGATAACCTAACAAAATCAGCTTGTGCAAGGCTTCCAGTCTATTTCTTAATAAGGACAAAAGACTGTTATGCTATTTCATGCTCCCCAAATTCATACCCCTAAGAGCAAAGAGTGATATAAGAAGGCAGCAGAACTTTAGAATAACAGAGACTTGGCTTCTGGAACAGAGTGGACTCAACTGTAAGTCATTTAAAGTATTATACGAACATGAAAACAGACGAGGAATGTGACATGAAAATGTTATAAAATTTACATAGAAGCATCATCCTTCTAATAACTCTGTAGATTTCACAGGAACTTCTGGAGTCTTCCTCTAGCCCCTCAGGGTACAATTCCATTAACGTACCTCAGTAGAAAAACTACTTGAAGACTGTGAGATCCCTTTAAAATTGCTGATAGGCATTACTGAATATGTTTGGACACTTCACTATATTTTCCCAGTTTACTTATAATTGTGTGCATATCTGTCACTAAACAAGAAATTTCAGCAAAGCGACTACTAATAATTTTAGAAGTTAGTCAGTGCATTTCTGCTGCTACACACAAAGCAAAACATTCATATTAATTTCTAATTATCAGGATGATCAATTTAAAAAAGAACTTGCAGGTAGACTGCAAGACTCTAGTGTGTCTCTCAAGAAGTTACATTTAATGTAACTGAATCTTTTGGTGGACACATAAAGCCTCTAAAAGCTTGCGTGCTAAGTCACTTCAGTTGAGTCCCAACTCTTTGCGACCCTATGAACTGCAGTCCACCAGACTCCTGTCCATTGGGAGATTCCGCAAGAATACTGGAGTGGATTGCCATGCCCTCCTCCAGGGGATCTTCCCAAACCAGGGATCAAACCCGTGTCTGTCTCCTGCATTGGCAGGTGGGTTCTTTACCACAAGGGCCACCTGGGAAGCCACTAAAAAAAGCTTATTCATCTGTAACTGAGAAAGTCTTCAAAAAAATAGGTGAATATCTTAAGGTTCATTTTACCACAGAAATCCCTCTCCAGGCAGTTTTCTCTGGTACATTCCTGTAAGTGCTGAGCGTGAGCCCACTTTCAAGAAGCAACCTGAATTCCACCCCAACTGCTCCCAACCCTCTCTCACGTGGCAACCATTACCTGCCTGACTTGCGAAGCAATTCTTGTTTGCCTGGGAGTGAAGCTCTCCTCCTTAGGGCCATATTTCTCACTATAGACACCTCAGCCTCAACCCAGGCACCATATTGGGTGGGCCCTCAGACATCCTGTGATGTCACACCTCCATCTATTTCCTCATTTGATGTCTTTTGCAGTCTTTCATGAGAGGAAAACTTATGAATGATTAGGGTTCACAAGCCTCTCAAATAATCAGCATTCTGTTACTCAGTGGGTTTCCATTTTTTCCTCCATGAATGAGCAAGAGCCAAACTTAATGTTTGATTATTGGGGTAATCTGGGCTTCCCAGGTGGCTCAATGGGAAAGAATCCACCTGCCAATGTGGGAGATGCGGGTTTAATCCCCAAGTTGGGAAGGAAGAAAAGACAACTCACTCCAGTATTCTTGCTTGAAAAATCCCATAGAGCAGCCAGGTGGGTTGCAGCCCATGGGGTCACCAAGAGTCAGACATGACTTAGCAACTAAGCACAGATAGGGATCACACCTGAGCCAAGAAACACGTCGCATCTTTTTTTCCTGGCTACCATAATCTGCATTAATACTAATAGCCTTAAGGTAGGTGTTGGCTTATTTTTTTTTTTCAGTTGCCTCAAGTCATTTTGAAAAGAGTTAGGAAGTCTAAAAAATTGTTCAAAAAATAGGAGTCCCTTTCCCCCTCCTCGCTGCATGATTTCTAAGGCCTATTAAAATGCCATTTCCTCCAGGAAGCAACGGGGATTTCCTGAACTTCAATCCATTAGTACTCCTTCTGTACCACCAGCACTTTGACTAGAGACTCCATCCGCATCGCATCAGTTACACTAGACCTGGGCTACAGTTATTTGCATTCCTCTCTTGGCTAGTCACACAGAGGCAGAGTTCAGTGCTTACTGAGCTCTGTGCCTGTCTCTGCCCCTAGAACACTCAGCCTAAGGCTCAGCACACAGTTGGGTGTTCAGTAAATGCTTTTCATTTCTAAAAATGAATTAAGTGTGCCTTATTAACAAAGTCTACAGCTTTTTTACAAGTGTATTCAAAAAAAAAAAAAGTCTGCTTCTTAGGTGAGAATATCTTCATCTCATCCCTGTGCAAATATTTGTATGGAGACTGCATTAGAGCTACCTGAAAATAAGAAGTTATAATGGAAACAGTGACACAGCCTTAAGTGAGGCAACCCAAATAGGAACTACTTTAATACTTTTACTGAAATGTTCTCTGCTTGATAAAGTTCATTACCAGAATATCATCTTTAAAAGTGAAATGCATTCAGCTGAGCACTTTTTTTCATTTTGTAAATAGATTTTTCCTGCCTGAGCTCTCAGTATAAAGTACAAAATAGTCTTCCATAACATTAGAAAGATGTCACCCCGTACATAAAGCTAAATTTTTAAAAATAGGTTTTCTTCTTTAGCCTTTTAAAGGTACAGCAGTATCTTCCCAGAGCCATGACCCTGTGCTGCCTGCTATTGTTGCTATTTGGTTGCTAAGTCCCGACTCTGCGACCCCATGGACTGTAGCCCATCAGGCTCCTCTGTTGATGGGATTTCCCAGGCAAGAAAACTGATGTGGGTTGCCATTTCCTTCTCCAGGTGATTTTCCCAACCCAGGGATCAAACTTGTGTCTCCTATTTTAGCAGGTGGATTCTTTACTGCTGAGCCACAGTCGAACCCCACAGCCTTCTATACTAAAGGCTGAGTCATCAGCCTGCAATTTGACACCTTCTAAAATGTGTTGGGATGACACAATAAGCCTAGAATAAAGTTACGTCCCCAAGGGATATCCTATGGCTATAAAGTCACCATCTTTTCAACATGACCCTACTTATTACTAGGGTTATATTTGAAATGACCCTGGCACTAATCTTTTTCTCACCCATTCAAAATGACATAGAAAAGTAGGTAGGTGTTAAATTTACTACCCAAGTGCCAAATTTTCACATCACATCAAATGAAAAACTTTATATATAGCATATCCATTGCTGAGTGTTTTGTTTTTACTTTGAGTTCTTGATCAATCTGGGGTGACTGTAGCCAGTTACCTTACACAGTAAGTTTGACTCCAAGGATTTCACATGTGTTAGATTTAGACAGCTAACTAAGATAAATAGTTTATCACCACTGTTACATCTTGGCAAAGAGGTGATAGCAGAAATGAAACTTTGACCTTTAAGTTTTCAGTCTAGGAGTTATTTTTCTACGAACTGAACATTCATATATTCATTCATGTCATTTTACCATAAACACTGTATTCTTGCTCTTCTTAACCAAAATTCAGATACAGCTTCACGGTCCTTCCCCCTCTCAGATATACAGCCTTACTTCTCTTCCCTCCAGTAACCACCCCCCAAATTTTTTTCCCAAAGATTTCAAGTTAGAGAGAAGCAATTGACCTCAGTAAATTTTTCCGTCGGCTTACATTTTTTTTCTCTTTTCAAAGTACTCCTTAGGGAAAAAGAAAAAAGATAAACACACTTCATATAACAAGTGCCATAAGAAAAATATGTTCTGGCACTTTTCCCAACTTGTAACAGAAAAGAATTTACATCATCCAAGTATAAGTGCAAAGAGTAAAAGAAAGAAATCTCCAAATGGATTTCTGTTCCATTTTCAAACTCCAAGGCTAAGGGAACACAAGTGCTTCACTTCAGAAATGAATAACGAATGACTTCAGTACACATACACCTTTCTCTTTTTGGAGATATTGCACATAAAAGAGCATTTTTTTGGCACGGCTGACCTGCAGAGATGTGGAGCTAAGCAGAGTCATGAATTCACTCGCTCTGATATGCACACATGATACGCAATTAAAATCTCCATTCACATTCCTGCCGGGTTGTCAATCATGAGGAAAGCCTTTTTGACAACATTCAGCGAAGCGTACCAACTAACCGCTCAACAGGAACTTAAACAGTAACAGCTTTTGTTACTAGCAAGAACGATTTTTTTTTTTTAACCAAGATTGGGTTCAGTTTCTAAGAAATCATTATGCTCTGTATTTTATGGACTTTCATTAAAAATGAAAATGTGTCAAGATTTTGTATAGCAAGCAACGTGATGTAATATCTAGAAAATAGGAGATACATAACAATTTCCAGCCTTTTCAACTGGGCGGGGGGGAATCTTTTTAACTTTTCCTGTGTAGAACAATGAACAATGATCTTATAAAGCAGAGTTCTGGGAAGAGTTGTGACATTTCTAATTCATTCTGAAGCTTTTTACTAGAATTTTCAAACTTTTCAAAGCGATCAGGTCTCTATCTCACTTGAAGACTGACTGACCAGTTTATAAACCAATAGGAAAGTGACATTTTTTAATCATAAAGAAGAATATCTAGCATGTCAGAAATACTGCATGCATTAAAGCTTTCAATTTATAGCACTCCACAGAAAATATTATGCACATAAATTCTCTACAGATGAACCCAGAAGGTACTCTGCTCATAACTTAGTTTCTGTTGAACATCTAATCAAAGACTGTGCCCTTCCTAATAGCACATTAGTTTGCTTTAAAGTCATAAATCCATAAAAACAGGAACCAGTAAAATTGAATACAGGATGCTTGTTAATCGGCTGCTGTGTCTGTTTTGAGCAACTAACCTTGGATTATAAATTTGAAACAAGTTAATACTATCAGATATTGAAATATTTGTCTTTTTACTTATCATGCTCTGTAACTGAGAGAGCAGATGCATTCTGACCATTAGCAGTCATGACAAATTGCCTTGCTAATGAACGTTACACACTGAAAGTGCCATAACGGATTAAACTACAATTTCCCACTACCAGAGAGAGACAGAGAGAGTTGGGGACTCCAGCAGTGGGCAACTCTGATATTCTGCCAACAGGCCTTCAGGCCACTGTGTGATATTTCGAAAAACACTCTAAATTCCATATGAACAGATTCTAGAAGCCTATGTGTATACAACAGGTTTTTAAAGAACATTAGATAAAACAGCTTAGGTTGGAGCTGATGAGCCATGAAAAATGGATGCGTTTTAACTATTTGATATCTTTGCAAGTAGGTATTAAAGAATATTCTCTGGTGTGGGTTTTTTTTTTTCCCCTCTCTCTCCTTCCCTTTCCCCGCCCCCAAAACATCGCGTGTGCTTTGCATTTCACATAAAATCTTTCTTTTGTCAGTTCCTTTGTTGGTGCAAAATTGGCAGCAGTTCAAATTCAAAGTACTCCTATTCATTTACTGACCAATGTCATTCTAGTTCACATCAGCCAGCGAGCTAAGCTCTAAAAACATAAAAGACTTGCTTCACCACTGACGAATAATGTGTACATTTTTACAGAGCTTAAACCTTAATGCTTTCCCTGAAACTAACAATACAGTATATCTTATCATTCCTTTTTCACAAGCAAGCAGCTGCTGAAACGCTTGCCACTTCAAAATATCAATTGCTTGCCAGAATTTTCCTCCACACACCCTGTCAAACTCATGTATATTGTGCAACGAAAATGGTGCAGGACGGAAAGCTAGAAATTGTGTCAAATTCTGCTGTAAGGGTATGATGCGCAAAGAACAATGTATGACAACCGTAGAGACTACAAACAATGGCACTGGAGCCAGGGACTTCATAGATCACAACTGTGCCTGCACATATTTCATTGTAGGCATTATATATTTAAAGCATGACAAATGCCTCTCCTACATTATGAGCTACACAGAGGCTCCTCCCACAGATCGCCTTTCACGTTTCTCCTGGTGATGGAAACACAGTTGAGTTTCATTTCTTTTTCCTTTCTGAGAACATTTAAGGTTCTCAAGTCCTCAAGGAAGAAGACACACTCACACACGAACACAAATGAGGCTATCCAAAGGAATAATGGAAAACAGAAGACAATAATACAAGATGAGAAAAGGAGATCTTGTTCACTTAACATTTTGGCTGCTCTCTGAGGACACAAAGGCAAGGATTATCTTAAACAGTAGCCAAGGGTATCAGGAGAACTACACTATCACTGTGCCTGTAAACTGTTGTCTGCCTAATTTTAATGCAGATAAGTGCTGGCTTATTGATTTGTGCGATTTTCTAGCAAAATGGAAATCCCACGTGAATATGTTCTTTGTGTGCAGAAAATATGGTTTAAGAAGCTTTTACTCTTATTGCTTCCCTATGCCAAAAGAACAATTAAGCAAATAATATTTCACTACTGGATCAGGTCTATAAACTAACACGGATTCCTGTCTGTTTAGACTTTAAATATCCCTTCTCGTTTTCCAATTCGCTCTGTTTACTTTAAAAGCTTCTGGTTATTGAAAACTTGTTTTTCTTCCAAACGTCTCTTCAAATAACATGTAAAATCTGAAAACGGTCTCCCTTTGGAACACATTTACTTAATTATAAAGGGGTTCATGGCTCTAACAACCTCACACTAATTCAGTCAATGGCTGCAGAAAGGGAAACATGTTTATGGGAGATTAGTAGGTATCTGTATTCATCTCCTCCACAACCTCGCTTAGGTTCCAAAACCTTTATCACCCAATTAGCTTGGTGTGGAATTAACTAACTTGAAGTTAAGGAAAACTTCAGGTCAGATACGCTTTTAAGGTGTCAATAAATATTTTGGAGAGAGACTAGGTAGTTTAGGTGCTTAGGAGTGCTGACCTTTGCTGTGTTGATTACTGGGACAATGCTACATTATTAACACACAGCAGCTGTACCTGAACTGTTGCCATGAATATAATAGCCTTTTATAGCCATCAGGGGAGTGAGGTGGGAGGCCTTTATTAACCACTAGACATGATTAGCACATTATGTGAACTTTCGTAGGCAAATTATCTCTTATTGAAATATAATGTTGGTTATAACTAGCTGTAAACATGATTTTTAAAACTTCCCAGTGAACAACTCCAGATTTTACTACTATTCAGTTCATTACTGGCCAGTAATCTATGAAAACAGGTTCTACTGGGGAATGTACTTATGGGAACTGAATCTCCAAAAGGCAGACCTTGTCACCAAAGGCTGACTTGAAAACTGTTTGGCATTCCAAGTTCAGGGATATTAGCATACATGCAAACTTTCTCTCTTTAATTAAGTCAAACTGTTCATGAACTAGAAAAGCTGCTTTGGGATTTTTCTTCTTCTTTATTTCTTTAATCAGTTCTTAAAAGATTAGTTTTGCAGTAAATTTTGGAGAGTTACCTTGAAAAATAACAGCATAATTTATTTCAAAAAGCTTAATTTGGAGAGAGAAAAAGATTATCCCATCAGCCTTAGTAACTGAACACCGTGCAGAGAGTCCATTATGAACAGTCTTTTATGCCCTGGCAGAAAGTCATTAACATAAAATAAATCATTAGCTTTGATATTAAGCTTCTACTATCTGCAGGTTTCTATGATTAATGTTCATGACTGCATCTGCCAAATGATAAAATATATTTTTTGTTGAAAGGTTATCCTGCCTCTTTATTATTAACATTTCTCTTTATACAATTGTTCCTGGCATTTTAGGTGAAGGCATATTGGTGTTGAAGGAAAGAGTTGGTTTTTTAGGGCTTGGAGATGCCAATGCATGTAACACTTTACCCATCATTTTTCAAATTAACCATTTACGTGAGTTAAAGGACTTAAGAATATCAGGTGGTTCGCAGACATGCTTTCAGTGAAACTGAACTATCTTTAGATCCAGTTGGTCCACTGTTTAATTAATCTTGCACATTATATTTCCCATCTCTGGTACATATATCAGAGGAAGGGAATGAGGGGCAAGCATAGTCGTCTGAAGTCAGGAACTACAAGAGGTCATTTCCCTCTGGAGCAGGCATTCTCTATTTTATCTCCTTACGCTGCACCATAGACAACAGATTCCATCCTAACATCTCTCATTAGGTGCACTGACTCACAACGCAGAAAGGGAAAAAGACACTCCCTGGGGGCTTATCAATATCTGAGAGAGGGAGATTACAGGCTGTACAGACACACACCTCGTTTTCCCCAATTCACCTCTGACCCACTAGAAAGGTTATTCCTTTCGCTCCTTTCCTGAAAGAATCAGTAATCTATGACTTTGGGAGAAAAAGTCATTCCATGAGAATACAGTATTTTTCTAAGGTCTACCGTGGCTTGAATTTTTGAACATCTTTACTCACATGGTTTCAAAATAATCTACCTCTGTTGATTCCTTGATGCTCATAAGGATGCCTTGATACAAACATAAGTTATTTCCTCTAGTGGATGCAGGCAAGATTCGGACACAGGTGGATGAAAGGTTTTTAGTTATCAGAACTTTTACCAGATGTAGAACAGACTCAGGCTTCTAAACAGAATGGGAAACAAGTGGAGGGAACCATATCCTTTCAGGGTTATATATATTTTGCCTAGGGGGTAAGTCAACACAGGTTCAAGAGCCCAGGTTTTATCTGAAATCTTCAACAAGAGTCTTTTCTTCAGAGAGGCCTAGGGTTTTCCTCAGAAAAGATCCAGTTCTTTGGTCTTATTAAGGTATAATTTGCCCAGTTAAAGCCCTATCATCGTGAAAAACTGTCACATGTGAAATATGGCTAAGTTTCTTAAAAAAGGAGTGGTAATGAGGCACTCCTGCTAGCTAGTATGATTGCCTTTGTTGTTGCACACTCCAATTCTGTCACTTACGGTAAACTCTCATGCATTAATGGGAAGAAATATATCCAGGACAATGTGAAACACAGTAAATCACATGCTCACCCAACACACACACACAGGCATGCGTGCATGCATGCCAATTTCTCTACCAGGTAACTAATTTTCAGAGAGGGGCTCAAAGACTTGAATGGAAAAGTATTCCATGCAGCAACTTATAGTGTTACAACTGTGGATCAGATATATATAACTTACAAGCCCACATAGTAACTCAAAACACTTTATATTTTCTTGGCCACTAGCAAAGCTTCTTATCAACCAACCATGGCACTAGTTTATTTAGGAGTCCTTTCAAAACAGCTTCATAAAAGCACATAACTCAAGAATGAAAAACAATAAATACTTGGCTAAAGCTGAACCATTAAAAACTCCAAAGTGAAAAATGGACAAACAGAAACGCATTGAGAGTGACATGGGTTTCATGACCTTTGTTAGCATAAAAATAAATCAGTGATGATGTTTCATAAACACAATGGAAATCTGAAGATAGATTTTAAAAGTTAGGCAAACTCTTGATGTAGATCAAATAAAGAGATCTGGGGAAATATTGGTACCTCTTGGTAGAACAGGGGGTTTCTTTTTGGCATCACCCCTCCTCTGATCTTTTTGCTGCATCCAGGCACAGAGCAATATAATGTTCCCATTTTCAAAATGAATGCTATAGGGAGGAACATGTTATAACCAGGAAAGACTCATTTCAGGTTAATGTGAATTCCATGTCTCAAAGTATTATGGAAGAACTGCTATAATTAACAGTCTGTTGGCACTTCCATTATAAACCACATTTCTAAGCAGTTTATAACTCAACTGTTTTTAATGAGAAATTACTCTTCAGGATGAAACTTGGCATGCATGGTTTAAAACAAAAAAAATGGCTCAACTTCATTAGCGTAGATGTAAGCTATAGCATGTTGGTGGGCTACTTTCCTAGCAGGACAGTCCATTTAACACAATTCACTGTCTACTGCTGGTCCTGTCAACCCTTGGAGACCACAGGCTATCTAATTCTGGGAAATGCATCTTCAAAGAAAATGGTCAATTGAATAATAGTTGTTCTTGGGCCTCCTCAGGGGCCTGGGCCCAGGATTCCCCTCAGATACCAAACTCTGAAGTTTCTCAAGTCCCTTATATAAAGTGATACAGTCTTTGCATGTAACCTACACACATCCTCTGTTACTTTAAATCACCTCTGGATTACTTATAATGCCTAATACAATGTAAATGCTATGCTAACAGCTGTAGGCAATATGTAAATGATATGTAAATAGTTGCTGCTGGTGCGCGGCAAATTCAAGCTTTGCTTTCTGAAACTTTCTGGGATTCTCCACTCCCCCAAATATTTTCTATCTGAGGTTGGTTGACTTGCCAATGCAGAACCTGCATATATGGAGAACTGCGTGCATGCTCAGTTGTGTCTGACTCTGCGACCCAACAGACTGTAGCCCATCAGGCTCCTCCGTCCATAGGATTCTCCAGACAAGATTACTGGAGTGGGTTGCCATTTCCTTCGCCAGGGGATCTTCCCAACCCAGGCACTGAAGCAGCATCTCCTACATTGCTGGTGGATTCTTTACCACTGCACCACCTGGGAAGCCCATGGAAAGCTGATGTATATTAATAACATGAAAATGGAAGTAAATAAGAAAAAAGAAAATATCTTTAAAATTGGTAAAAGTAAACATTCCCATGTTAAAATTCTGTTTAAATTCAATTAAACAAGGCAGCTTTCATACATTCAGATGCTTCATGGGGCAGCTTCTTGCAGCCAAGATTATAGCTATATCTTTGGGGTCCATAGTATTTATAATTATGGTGTATCACAATGTTGTTTTCTCCTAAAGATATACATGCTAGATTCTTAGATTTGGCTGTATGCAACATAAGTTTATCTTTAACAGTTGATCCAATATTTTAAAAATGCAATTGTTTATAACAGTTCATTGAGTCATGATAAGTATATTACTTTTCCTTGAAATATAAGTTAAACATTCTACCTAATGACTGCTCAGAAACCTTGAGATTCACCTTTGGATAAGCTAAGATGTAGAATGACAAGTTACCTAAAAGTGATTAGTTAAATAGGTTCTTCATTTCCAACTATTCCCATCTGAGTTATCTATGCACATTCTGATGAGAACACATAAACATGCCAACCCATATAATCACTATAAGTGTAACTACCTAACTTACCATGTGCGACTAAAGATCAGAAGATCATAGTCCCACTTTCATACTATTTTAGAGTCTAAATTAAGATTTCTCACTGATAAGGGATATGCAAGGAGCTGATCCCAAGCTCTGGATACACTGTGCCTAAAATGTGCTGGAATGAACAGTGAGAGCTTAGAAATACCCACCATGGCTTTCCTCTCAGGATCACATCTGTTTTCTTAGTCTATTATTCTATGATCCGAGGTCATTTACTCAGCTGGGGAAAAGGACAGCAGCCTAGCTGAGTGGACTTGGGCCTTTGGACTGGAAGTTTCCAATTTCTGTGCCCAAAAAGGTCAAGTACTGGGGGAATGATGGACTTGCTAACACGGCTATGATGGCAAAGATGATGATGAAGACAAGCAACAAAGGTGGCCAAGGTGAACACAATGGCGAGCCAAGGATCTGAGCAGAGGGGTGTCAGGTGAGAAAATATAGACCTTCCACACTCAGAACCCAGACTGGGAATGAGGAAAGCAGGGGAGGGGGAGTTGTTCCAGGATTGGGGGTGTTTGGGAAGGGGATGAGGAGGAGGGAGGGAGGAGGCACCAGACACATAGACAGACCAATTGCTGAGGGCAGGCTTCCATCAAGACAGGAGGATCTCCAGTAGTTGAGAAATATCCCCAGGGTCTTTTTCAGCTTTCTAGTAAGTTAGCAAAATGTTGGAAAGCACGAGAATAAGTCATCCTTCGTGGTAAGATTTCCTCTATGCCCATCACCCCAGTCCCCTAACCTATCCCTTTCTTGAATTGAGCCCATCACACAAAAAAGTATGACCACAAGAAATAGCCCCACACACCAAAACCAACATTTGAGACCCATTCTGGTCCTAAGAAAACCACTGTTAACTTGGAACTTTCCCTGTTTCTTTCAGATTCAAGTGCCTTACATTTTTCTCTGTTCCTAGCCCCTTACAATCATGTCACTTAAAAAAACAACAATAAGCAGCTGATGAGATAATAATTAAATATTAGTTTTGTTTTCCCAGCTAAGAGAAATATCAAAATGCTCCTTAATATCATCACTCAGTAACTTTAAAATAAATGGTAAAATGTGAGAACAGTAAATAAACTATTTAAAAAATAACATTATGAGCTCCAATGCTCATAACTAAAATTTTTGCATAGACATTTAAAATTTGAGTTTATGACACTGAGATAGCCCACAAAATCAAGGTATTAATAGCTACATTTGAGGTTTTTGTATGACATCTTAGTGGCCAAAACCAAATGATTGCTTGGCTTAAAGTTCTTACCTATAAATTTATTTAAAACATATTTAAAGACCTCAAAACTTATGAAAGATGCCAGCTTAATAAAACTCCCATGGGAGTTTTAATTACACTAATGATGTTCAAAGTATTGACTATGAATTTCCCAAAGTCCTACAAGTTATGGGGGTAGGGAGGGAACTAATCAAGCATGATGCTCTAAATTGCTTATAATCCTCCCCGCCCTCCTCTCTCCCCTCCGCCTCCTTGTTCTTACATTTATTAAAGCAGAAATAATGACTCCATCATAATGTGCTTGCAAATCCTGTATTTTAGGAATGGTGAGTTTTGCCACATTAAAGAAAACACATAACACTCTAAACAGGAAAATAAGCTCGAAGGAGATTCTCCAGAGATGGCAATGAATCTTGTTTTTCTCAGAAGTCATCAAATATCTAATGTTAGCCCTGACATTTTAAGTCAGAGTTCATCACAAAGAGGTTCTTCCTCTTATGTTTATGTGAAAAGATGATACATTTTCCTTTCTCATTTCAATGACAAAAGCCCAGTATTCCAAATGCCCATTATTTTTCACTCTGTATATAGCCAGTATCAAGCATGGGTTTGCGTTATGAACTTCCTTGTGTCTAAATCAGTCAAAGAAAGATTCAGGGCCTGATTCCACAAAAGCAACCGCTGAGAACAGTAAAGACCATTATTTCCTCTCCCACTGCTGGCAGAGGTCAGCATCCCTGTCATTAGCCATGTCATAACATAATTGTATTACTACTCCTTATGTGGGCAGATACTGAGCAATAACTGAACACATCACATCATTGCAGAAATGAAAAAGTGCCACTTCTTTGTCCCAATTTAGCATAAAATCAGTGAAAACAATCTTCAGAAATGACACTGCACTAGAAACTGAAAGGAACTGTTATTACTCTGTGGGTATATGTTTAAACTAATGTTCTGACATCTTCAAACTAGAACAAAAAAGAGGACTCTGTTTTACTACTGAGCTCCAATTGGGAGTGCCTATAATCCAATTTCTTTCGGTAACATTTAGTTCAATTAAGGGATACAATGTTACTTAAAATAGCTTTCAATAGTTGAAACTCCAGTATGGTACCCATCTCTCAATGTCTCAAACAAAGCCATGCTTTAAGTTGCCAGAGGTAAACAGTGGTACTTTGAGCCTACATGTTCCTGCCAGTCTATGAGTTACACTGCTATTTCAAAGGCTGACCTATATACAGCAACATGCCATCCAGTTCTGGCTGTTTGTATAAGAAGAGATGCTTCTTCGCACAGTTGCCATAACCAACATCAATGCATTGTTCTCACTTTTTTCCCCCAATGGGCTATGTGAAAATGGAGGCCACTTTGCGTGATGATGTGCTCATAACCTAATGTGTTCTTGCAACAGAGCGATACTTAATTAAACTATTTTCCAAAAAAAATTGTTCCTCCAGAGTTTATTAACTGAATAATATAAGTAGTGTTTTGGCAATCTATAGAGCAGCAGTGCTGGAGAATGTCAGCAAAGTAAAACAACCTCGTTTTAGTTTAGAAAAGCTCCAGGAAGAGGATATTCATTTTCTGGATTAGGGTCTCTCCTGACATTGAAAAAAATAATTTCACTGGAGAAAGTCTAGTCACAGTGTGTAGAGCTGAAGCACAGAAAGATACTGGTTCCACTGGGATTTAGCACACTGACTTTAGTAAAGTGTCGACAGATTTCAAATAAAGACAATTAGCAATTTATGATCTTATCATCCTACTGAAAACAAATAACCTGACAAAGTGACTGTTTCTTGTAATAAAATACACACTAGTGACACCTCTGAAAGAGACAAGGTTTAATTTGCCGTCTTCTCTCTTTGGGGGGAGTCAGAGCTAACTTGTTTTTACTAATGTAGATACAGATTATTTCACCTCTTTCAAACTTCTGTCCACCTTTTAGATCCCCGCAAATCTACTTGAGTCACTGCAAAAATTAATGCTGGCTGACTACACTCTAAACAGCTCAAACTGTGGAACCGGACAGAAATTTTGTGCCAATGCTAATCACAGTGGAGTAGAAAACATTAGTGCTGGGGCTTTCTGGGGCCTAGCAAATCTACTCAGTACACTAAATATAATCAAGAATGAGTGACAAATACAGTTGATAGACTGCTACCCAGAGAAGGGCAGGAGCAGACATCCTGAGGCAAACATTTCCATGAAGTCTCTTCCTTCTATGAAAAGTGTATCTTATGACTGTGCATCTTTAAAAATCCATTATTCCCTGAATAAGTAAAATAGAAGACTTGCATCCAGTCTATAGAAAGGGTGGCTGATTTGCATTTAAAAAGAACAGTTTGCTACCCGTACACGCAGTGACTTAAAAGGAACTTCAATGAGCTAGTAAAAAAAACTCTGAAGACTTTCTAAATTAATTTATTCAATGCACAGTACAACACACTAAAATTATTTAAAGCACTTAATTGGAAAATGATTTAATATATTGGAGCAATTCTTGATTTTCCAAAGCATTTAACTTTCAAATTAAATCTGACCCTCCTATCACTAGAATGACGAGTGAAATGTGTATCTAAGACATTATAAAATCACAGATTAAACTTAATAAGATTTGTCCAGTTTCACTGACAAAATGTTTCTGACCTTTTGGTTCCAATTACTACTGCGGAATAGGTCTTTACTATCCAACTCAAGAATTCAGCTACCTTTCTATTATTTTTGTTAACAGTCGTGTTATAAGCAAAAATAAAATGTTACATACACAAAACACCTCTTTATTAAGGTAAAACAGACTTTAGAGTAAAAGAGCTACGTTACCAACAAATAATGAAACTTCATCACAGAAACTTCTCTGGTCAAAGTTCCCTTACCCTCCAACTTGTCCCTAGCTACAGAGCTGCTTCCTGCGGGATGAAAAGCCTTTCTATCTTGCCCAAGACTAGATTTCTCTGGTTTCTTACTTGCCTAGACATTATCAACACACGCACGTTGGTCTTACACTGTACACAGGGCATCAGGGAACTTCTCCACGGGATGATATAACTCACAGCTCTGTGGGGTGTGTGTCTGGAGTGAGTGTGTGTGTGTGTGTGTGTGTGTGTGTGTGTGTGTGTGAGCGCGCGCGCGCGCGCCTGGATTGACCAAGACTCGGAGTTGCGAGTCTGCAGCGTGCTGGGGAGCTCGGGGGCTGAGGGTGAAACGCGCTAAATACCTCCGGATCACGTAAAATAGCTGCTTGATGATGACTGGCCACCGGGCAAATGTTACGAGTTCCAACGCTCTATCCAGTGGAATTCACCGAGGGGCCGACACGGAATTGCTGGCAGAGGCACGGTGTCCACCGAGCGGGAGCTGGGCGTCTAAACTGCTCGCCCAGAGTCTCAGAGAACTCAGTTCTCCCCACCACGTTTCACCGGGCGGGACTGCTTAGACACGTCCAAAAAGCCCGAGGCGAGGACAGCCGTGGCCCTGCGGCTGCTCTCGGACTTAGTCCCCACGCGTCCTCCCTCCGGGAGGTGAGAGTTCGGGAAAGCGCAAGAGTCGCCCCCTTCCTATGTACCCCCAGACTGTTTCATCCTTGGGACAAGCGGAGCTCCGCAGAAGCCCCGCTCGCCCTCCCGGCCGGCTTCGCCCCGGGACCCCGCGTCCTGGGCACCTGGGGTCCCCGGGCTTCGGGTACAGTCCAGTCCGGGACCTGCTCGCGTCCCGCGCCGAGTGCTACTGCTCCGAACGAGAACGCGGCGCGCCCGCCCAGTTCCTAACAAACTCGCGGTTTCTGCGCGCACCTCCGGGCGGGAGCTGTCCCTGGGACCCGGCGCTCCCGCTGCACCCCGGCCTGCAGCCCCGAGCCGGGACACTGGGCTCTGCCGCCGATCGGCTTCGGGAAAACAAAAGAGTCGCGGAGCGCCGTTCCCGGGCGGGGGGCGTCTCCGGGTCCCCGGCACCCCGACTCCCAGCGGCTCCCCTGGCAACTAATTCCGGGCCGGGAAGCGGTGCCACGAGCCCCCGCAGCCCGCACAGGAGCGAAGGAGGGAGAAGGGGAAACGAGAAAATCAACGGAATTCTCTCACTCTCCGCCTGCGTTCCGGGACCCCAGACACACCCCCAAAGTATTCTGCGGTTCTTTCTTAATTTTTTTTTCCCCCCAGCGCCCGCGGCAACCCTGGGCAGGGCTACTGAGTCGCGATCAGCGGGAAGGGAACGATGGAGCAAAGCGCGTCACTTTCCGCACCATCGCGGTGCAGGGCAAAGCCGGGAGCTGCTCCGCAAAACTGACTCCCCGAGCGCACGCCCCGGCAGCCGCGGGGCTGCGAGCCGAGCGCGCCCGGGAGACCGGTCTCCGCGGCCGGCCGGCGGGCCTGCCGCCGCCCCCCTCCCGGGACCGAGCAGCCAGAACGCGGCGGAAACAAAAGCAGAGCGTTCACCTTGTTGCAATAGTAGGGGTCCAGGCAGGGAGAGGGTCCCAAACAGGGCGCGTCGGGCGCAGCGGCGGGCTGGGCTGGAGGTGGATAAAATCTTACGTCCATTTCACTCTCACATCAAGCAAACTCCTTTTCTGTGCCTTAAAAAAAAAAAAAAGGTGTCCAGCAAAACAAGCTTAGACGGAACAGAGAGAGGTGTCTGGACTCAGGAGTAAAAGAAACACCTTCCTTCCCTCACATCCGTTTGTGGTTTGTTTAAGAAGAAGAGGAGAAAAAAAAAAAAAGAAAAAAAAAAGAGGGGGGAAAAGCGCTCAACTCTCCCCCAAGCCGCGGCGCGCACCCGTCGGCGCCGAGCGCGCAGCCCGCTCCGCCGCCGGGCAGGTAACTTCATGCGCTCATTGTCCCCCCGCCCGCGCCCCCCTCCCCGCCTCCCGCGCCCCTCGCCGCCCGGCACACGCGCTCGGGCTCTAGGTCCTGGGCGTTTTATTGAGGTCTCTGAGTTGCTCTGCTTGGAGTTTATTTTCTCCACCTTGGAGGCCTGGAATGGGGTGGGGAGGATCGGAGAGGGGGACAGGGCGGTGTGTGTGTGTGTGTGTGTGTGTGTGTGTGTATGGAGGGGGGCGGTGAGCGCCCCGGGCCCGGCGGGGTGGGGTGCGCTGCGGGACGCGGGTTGCTTGCGGCCCAATGGCGAACGCTCGGGGCCGGGGGCCGGAGGAGGGTGGAGCGGAGAAGGACCAGGAGAGCGCGGCCGGGTCCCGGGAAGCCTCCGCTGAGCCCGGGCCGCGCTCTCCCCGCCGCGGCTCGAGGCACACAAAGGGGCCGGCGAGCCCGAGTCCGAGGCGGCCACGGGGCCCGACGGGGAGCGCGCAGCCAGGGGGCGCTGTGGCGCAGCCCGCTCCGCGGCCCCGCCCCCGGCCCGGTCCCGCCCCGCTCCCGCCGCCCCCACCTCTTTCTGGCGCCCAGCACCTCTAGCCGCGCGGCCATCTCCACCCAGCTGTTCGCTCCCCACCCCATTTCCCGCTCTTGGGTGGAGGTGACTGCTCCTGCCTCCCCGCTGTGGCCGGGGAGCGCCAACCCTCTGCGCGCCCTAACTGGTCTTCTGTCCCAGGGACCCCCAAGGGAGGGCAGGGTGGATGGGCTGGAAGAGTCTCCGTTCTCTTGCTGGCTCCTGCCTCCAGCCCTCACCTTCCCCTGGTCTCTGTCCCCCTGGAGGGTTAGCGACGGCTAAGGCTGCTTTGTTGTTGTTCAGTCGCTCAGTCGTGTCTGCCTCCTTACCACCCCATGGTCTGCAGCAGGCCAGGCTTCCTTGTCCATCACCAAACTCCCAGAGCTCGCTCAAACTCATGTCAGTTGAGTCAGTGATGCCCATCTCCTCCTCTGTCCTCTGCATCTCCTCCTGCCTTCAATCTTTCCCGGCATCAGGGTCTTTTCCAATGAATTGGCTCTTAGCATCGGGTGGCCAAAGTATTGGAGTTTCAGCTTCAGCATCAGTCCTTCCGATGAATATTCAGGGTTGATTTCCTTTAGGATTGACTTGTTTGATCTCCTTTCAGTCCAAGGGAATCTCAAGAGTCTTCTCCAACACCACAGTTGAAAGCATCAGTTCTTAAACACTCAGCCTTCTTTATGGTCTAAGTCTCACATCCATACATGACTACTGGAAAAACCACAGCTTTAACTCTACGGACCTTTGTCAGAAAACTGATGTCTCTGCTTTTTAATATGTTGTCTAGGTTTGTCTGAGGACAGTTATAATAAGGAAGGATAAAATGAACATCCCTTGAGGTCTATACATGGCTCCTTTAGGAACATTTTGTTAGGCGTTGCTTTATATTTCTTACATCATTTTCATCTTAAATCATTGTTTTCTTTCTTCCCTCATCATTTTTTAAGTGGCAAGAATACAGCTTCCTCTCTACCTCCAGATTAACACGGTGCAAATTGGTGTAGGGAGCGAGAACTGTAAGGTAAAATAATTTTTCTCTACTGGGTTCAGAAGAACCTCTGTGTTTCCAGGTCCTTCAAGGAGTGACTGATCGGTCATATGTGATGATGTCTCCATAAAAATCCCAAAGATCGGGGTTCAGAGAGCTTCCAGAGTGATGAACAGTAGAGGCGCTGGCCTCTCTCATACCTTGCCCTCTGTAGCTCTTCCATCTATTTGTTCTTCTGTGTCCATTATTATGCCCTTATATAATCAAGTGATAGACAGTAAGTCAACCTTTTCCTGAGTTCTGTGACCCACTCCAGCAAATTAATCAACCCCAAGGAGGTGTCATAGGAACCTCTGATTTATAACTGATTGGTCACAGGCATAGGTAAATAGGGACTCCTCTAGTGGTCCAGTGGCTCAAGACTCTGCGTTCACAATGCAGGAGGCCTGATTTCCATCACTGGTCAGGGAACCGGATCCCACATTCCACAGCAAAGATCAAAGATCCTATGGGCTGCCACTAAGACCTGGTACAGTGAAATAAATAATTAAAAAAAAAATGTTATGTGCCTGCCTGGAGAGAAGGGGGGGTTGGGGGAGAAGGGATACATATGTATGTATGGCTGAGTCCCTTAGCTGTTCACCTGCAACTACCGAAACATTGTTAATCAGCTATACTCCAATACAAAGTAAAAGTTTGAAGTTTGAAAAAAAAGGAGAAGCACAAGTAACAACCTAGACTTGCAATTGGAAGTGTGTATGTCTTTGGGGGTGTGTATGTCTTTCGGGGGGTGGCAGTCTCGTGGGACTGAGCCCTTATCCTGTGGGTTCTGATGTTATCTCCGAGTACATAATAGCAGAATTGAGTCCAATTGTAGGACACCTAGCTGGTGTTACAAAATTTCTTGATGTGGAGAAAACCCACATGTCTGGCGTCAGAAGTGCTGAGTGTCTAGTAGTGTAAGAGCAAAGGAGAAAGACAGGAAGCAGACCAAGTTTTTCCCAGCTCAGGTGCGAATTTGAGCTGTTGGCAAAAAAAATTTTAAGTTCTTAACTCTAATCACTCATATACAGAGAGTAGACCAGGAATGTCATCTCCAGGTAGTCTGAAAAAAGACTCTCTTGATAATGCTTCACCCAGGACCGGTCATGATCATGTCTCAAATGGGTGTTGGTGCGCTTCTACCAAGAAAAACTTGGGGAAATTTGAAAAGCGAGACCTCTGAGTAAATCTTATTGATTTGAAAGATAAAATAGAAAAAAAAAGAAAACCTTTTTATTTTATATTGGAGTATAGCCAATTAACAATGTTGTAATAGTTTCAGGTGGACAGTAAAGGGACTCAGCTATACATCCACATGTATCCAATCTCCCCCAAATTCCGGCCAAGTCATTATATTACTTTTCAATTTCTGCGGCATTTAACTCTATGTCATGGCTTTTTGTTGTTGTTAGTCGCTAAGTCGTATCTCGACCCTTTTGTGACCCCATGGACTGTAGCCTGCCAGGCCTCTCTGTCCGTGGGATTTCCCAGGCAAGAATATTGTAGTGGGTTACCATTTCCTTCTCCAGTGGATCTTCCTGACCCGGGGATCAAACTCCTACATTGTCTCCTACATTGGCAGCAGATTCTTTACCACTGAGTTACCAGCGAGGCACTCATTTATTTGTCCATTTATTCATGTGTACATTCTTTATCAAAGGTTTGTGAGCTGGGGGGAAAGCACTATGCTGTATGTTGTGTGTAGGTTAACATATAAAGACAGATTACTTTAAAACACTTTCTTCTCTACGTGACTTTATAGTCTTACTGAGCAGTGTTTCCAGCACTGTTTGTTTAGTGAAATCACCTTAGAAGCTTCAAAAAATACTTGTGCCTTGGATCTTCCTGCAAAGAATCTGATTCAGTTCATTTGGGGTAGGGCCTCGGCATAGGACTTTTAAAAGCTCTCAACTTTTAAAAAGATTGAGGCCAGTTGGTCTGGAAGGAAAGATAAGATGGGCAGAGAGGGAATACTAAAAGTGTGAAATTTTAGTAAAATTGACTGGCTGCATTTTTCTTGGGGTTGAAAATCACAAGGGGACACTGGGGACCCTGACTCCCAGGATCCCATCACCTGCACTGCCTTTCAGAGACTGAGAGTGGCAACAAGACATGAAAGAATTGTTGTATAGTCCAGACTACAATTTGGTCATCTGAACTGGGAATTTTATATACCTGATTGCCAGAAAATAGGCTTCCCAGGGGCTCAGTGATAAAGAACCCACCTGTGATGCCGGAGACATGGGTTTGATCCCTGGTTTGGGAAGATCCCCTGGAGAAGGAAATGGCAACCCAGTCCAGTATTTTTGCCTGGGAAATCCCATGGACAGAGGAGCCTGGCAGGCTACAGTCCATGGGGTCACAAAAGAGTCAGACATGACTGAGCAACTGAGCCTGTGCACCAGAAAATATGTGTCTATAAGCAAAACATCTCCCCACTAGAATGAATGTAATAACATGGATAGCTGCAATTTATAAAATGCCTCCTCTATCGTAGACCTGGTCCTCATTTTTTTTACATTTAACTTCACTGTCTCATTTAGTTTTACAAATGACATTGGAAACCCTAACCAGTAATTACAAACCACACTTAGCATTTGATTTGGTTCCCTAAACATTACCCATCATCATTTTAATTATGGTTTCATACATTGTAGTGTTTTCAAATTTGCAGTTGCTTTCCTTGACCACATTTTATGTTTACTGATTCTTTGTACTATGCTAAGTCCTAAATCTTGAAGTAAGATCTCCAAATTACACACAGGATGTGTCACTTTAGGGAAAATATCCCCTAGAAAGTTCATCCTATCCATGATATATTAGAGTTTGATTAGAAATTATTCAACAATAAAGTGGTACTTCCTGAGGGACATTTTTTGTTAGTTTACAGAGTTAGTTTTTCTTTCAGGAAGATCCCCTGGAAATGGAAATGGCAAACCACTCCAGTATTCTTGCCTGGGAAATTCCATGGACAGAGGAGCCTGGCAGGTTATAGTCCACCACAGGGTAGCAAAAGAGTCAGACATGACTTAGCAACTAAACAACTACGAACACAACAGACTACCTCTACAGATAGACTATGAAAAACACCTTGTAGGCATTCATTTTGAAATACCAAATTTTAAAGCTAAAATGGAAGTATGCCATACTTTGTAACTAAATTAATATTCAGTCTTTCACTGGCCTCTTATGTAAGGGTGAGTTTTCCAGCAAAGCTAATGCCTCAATCTCTCCTATAGAAGAAAACCTCATTTTTTTAGAAGACCATTCATTTGAATCTCATTGGGCCACCTTCTATTTTAACCCATCTCATTATGCACGCATATATAGGTTGACCATCCTAACAAGGTTATGGGGTGAAATAGCTATGCTTGTCTCCTTAGAACCTAACCAACTCTGAGTCCTACATGTTTTAAAGTTTCAAAAAACATCATTAAGGGTTTTGTTGGGAAAGGTTTACATTTTCTCAGCTTGCCAGTTAGAATTTAGTGTTGTCCAGAGTCATTCACTATTTTTCTAAAGTAATTTAAATGTAAACTAGGCTGATATGCAATATGTAATATAATGCCACAGAGAACTCAGAGTACTGAAGTTTATTTCCTGGGGAGACTAGTGAGAAATGACTAGACTGGAAGCCTTTCAACCAGAAAATAAAGGATTTTGGAATGATGAGGAAAGTTTGAAGGAAATGATAGAGGGTCCACAGATACCTCACATGGTACTCAATGACTCATAAAATGCAGTATTTTTTACATAATATGGGAAGTGCACCATGCTTGTACATCTCACCATTGAGTCTGGTACAGTACTTTGATCTTCAACAATATACAACATTTGTGGCATAATAGCCATAATAGGACTATTCAGCTATTTCACATGGCAATAATACAGTTCTCTCTCATCAGGATAAACTGTGAGGACAAATCCTTTCAAAATCAGAATTAGTTCCTTGTAGAAGAGGGAAGCTACAATTATCCTTTAAATAGGAGCAGCTGCAACATGGTATCGGCCTGGAGCGTGGCAGTGAAGTGTTTTTCCAATGCAATTAAATGGATTTTTTTTCATGCAAACTAATGTTCTATAAAAAGTCAACTGCAAGGTGAGTAGGTGTGGAATTGCTGAGATGAAAGGAACAAGCATTTTGCTTACCTGAGTTAATATCACTACCTTGGTAAAGGATATTTTGCTGCAATCGAATAATCAAGGCTCCTGCTTTCCCATGAAGTGGGCCCACAAGGGGACCAGAGTAACACAAAGGAAAGGTAATTCTGGTTCACTTGTACACTCTGTGTCTTTTTTTGAAATGTGTTCAAAGCTAGATTTTGTTATTGTTGCTTTTCCAAAAGATATGATGAGTCAACAGCAACATTTTGATTTAAACAAGAAAGGTAGCCCTTGGGTGGAAAAATACAAATATAGGACTTAAGGCTAGCCAGCGCCTACCTCCATGGCAAGACAAAGAGGGAAGGACACTTCAGTTTTGACCATAAAGATGATTAAAGGATTGGAAAATAAGATCTTTAAGAAAGATGAAAGGACCAGAGAGGGTAATATTGAGAGGCAATGTAATATCTTCAAATTGTGTATCTTCAGAGTTCTTTCAGAACAACCAGACAACACCTCAACTGGAGATATGACATGAGGAATTGTATGTAATTCTAGAACAGTGAGCATTTCATATCACGTGAAAAGAATTTCCCCCGGTGATCCTGAATGTACTGCCAAAAGAGAGTATGAGCTCTCCTTAGGACTGATTTTAAAATCTCGGCACCCAATGAATACTTGTCAAGTCACCCAAGCATCTCCTGACACCCCTCCTCTTCTTGAAATGTTCCTTCTTTATAAAAGACCTAGTGGGCAGAGGGTTTGAACTTAGCTCTAATTATCTGAAGGGTTTCCGTGCTCATAAATTTTAGATAGGATAAAGTTCAGCCAGACAATGAACCAAGATGTCTCCTGTGGCTCTTTGAAATCTGAAAAATGCTTTCTTTAATGTTAGTTCTCGTTCGTGAGTATTGTCAAGGACATTGGTCACAAAGGAAAATAGCAACATCTGATTTTGTAGGCAAAATTTAAGATGTGATGTAAAACAAGGCATTACAATCTTTCATGTACTTTTAGAAGGTTACTTTTTTAAAAAGAACACTCTCACATGAGAGAGATGGCCTTTTTAAATGATCCCTGAGCCAAAGATGAAAGAAAAGGAATCCTCCTGCTTCACTAGACTGGATTATAATGCGTAGCCTTCAATTCACTAATTCAAAAATCACACATTTTCAAGATAGCAAGAGACTCTTCAGCTCCAAGTTAGGCTGATGGCTGCCAAATCCCTACTCCTCCCATGAAATCTTCCAGGGTTGATTAGGAAAGTGACTCTACCCTCAACCTGCCCTATTTCCACAGGTAGTCCCTGATCTCTGCCCTGATTAAGTGCGCCCTGCTTCCTTCCACTATAAATTTCTTTACACTTGACCTTTATGTAATGCAATTACCTGTCTATCCATGTGTTGTTTTAATGTTTCCATTTTATTCCTAGTGGCATTCCAATAGACCTGTCTGTATTAATGTGTTTGATGCTGATTCTAAGCTCCTGGAGGGAAGGGACAGAATCTCTTTAGATGGGATTGATGGTCCTCAAATATCAAATGCCTAAAAAATGCTCTCTGCAAGAAAACAACTTAGCATATTTTTTCTTGGTCTGGAGAGATTTAATTCAGGAAGCTATTGGTAAAGATTCAGGATGTCATAATATATAAACACTTCCATTTTATTAAGACAAGTAGGAAAGAGTTACAGTTGTACTATATTATCTATGTTGCCTTGTCTCTATTACTGCATTTGAACATCACCTATAATTAGGGTTTCCTGAGCGGCACAGTGGTAAAGAATCCTCTTGCCAATGGAGGAGATGCAAGAGATGCAGGTTTGATTGCTGATCAGGAAGATCCCCTGGAAAAGGAAATGGCAACCCACTCCAGTATTCTTGCCTGGGCAATCCCATGGACAGAGGAGCCTGGTGGGCTACACAGCCTGGGGTCACACAGAGTAGGCCTGAAGCGACTGAGCATGCACATCATCTATTAATATAACTAAGGAAACAATTATTAAGGTCCCTTTGCATGTTAAGTGCCCCTAAGGAATAATACATTAGTTCTTGTGACTCCTTCTCCTCTTCTTCCTCCACTCTCTTGGCTGCTTTACCCATTTATGTTTTTGATGTGGTGTCTCTAAACACCTATCATCTCTAGACTCCCAGAGAATTGGGACCTCCCTGGTGGTCCAGCTTGCTGATACCCAAATACACCAAAACATTGACTCTCCCGAAAACACCCTCATGTCTCTGGCCTTATTTTCAAGCATTTACACCTAGTGCTCCCTTGGTCTAGAAAAAGCATCATTAGTACCACATAATCACATCACTTCCAAAATCCAAATCAAATATTACCTGAGAAGCCCTGCTTCTCTCCCTACCGCCCCACGCCCCAGGCATGATGTGAATTCCTTCATTACTGTGCTGTAATCTTTAGTTTATAAGCTATTTTTCTCCTGCTTTAGATTATATCTCAATCATCTTTATACTTCTAACATTTGGTGTAGAAATGAGTACAAAAGTCTAGTACGACAGGGCAAGATTTTTGTCTCTTTTTTTTTTTTTAATGTGACCCGCTTCTGTTAGGTGTTATTTGGGAATTCAGTTCAGTTCAGTTCAGTCGCTCAGTCGTGTCCGACTCTTTGTGACTCCATGAATCACAGCACGCCAGTCCTCCCTGTCCATCACCAACTCCCGGAGTTCACTCAAACTCATGTCCATCGAGTTGGTGATGCCATCCATCCACCTCATTCTCTGTCGTCCCCGTCTCCTCCCACCCCCAATCCCTCCCAGCATCAGTCTTTTCCAGTGAGTCAACTCGTTCCATGAGGTGGTAGTGCATATATTTTATGGTGAATACAGTTTTTTAAAAAAGATTTATCCACTCCCTTAGCAGTGGTTTATCTCTCCCTCAGAGAAAACCAGAATGAGTTTTTTAATAAAATGATTGAAAAGGTACACTGAATCTTCAATTTAATTATTTCAATTCCTGCAAAAAAACAGGTCTTTCAGAAAGCCTGCTCCTTGGTAAAATGTGATAAAGTTCCAACACATTCTTAAAAATTGTAAATTAATTTATAAATTTCCATTCAAAGTTTAATCTGCTATTTTCACACAAGAAAGCTCATAAGGTTGCTTCCTATTGAGTTACTATCTTTGCATCTAGACTTAAGCCAATATTTAATCTCTTTCTAGAAGTTTCCAGAGGTGCTTGGTACATACGGGTGAATGTTGCCCATTTTTATTGCTTTTGGAGTTAAGCAAGAATTCCACACCCGTCATTCCAGAGCCTGGCTTACTTAGGTTTCTAGTTTGTTTCTCTCAATTTTTGTATTTCTCCCAGAGCAGGTCACTTCATTTTTTTTTTTTTAAGTGCTCTGACTCTTTCTGGCTTCTGCAGGTTTGTTCCTAAGCAGTGTCCTACCCTCCACATCCTCCCATCAGCTTCATCACCCTCTTGCTTTTGTTCTTAACAGCCACTGCCACACTGAAACCACTACTGATTCTTCTGTCTCGATCTAGGCTTGTGCTACTCTCATTCCTGGAGCAACTATTGGTGATTCTTTCATGGGACATCTCTCTTACCCACTGTGTTACCATTCTATGTATTTTATCCCATCTCCCTTCTCAATAAGTTTTTGGGGCAGTATTACCATACCCTGTTCATCTCTGAGACGCCTGCAATGCCAAACACAATTTCTTGACCATAACAAGGACTCAAAAGCTATTTGTTTAACTGAATTGAATTCAAATATGTTCAAACAGCTCTCTCCTCACTATGTTTGACAAAATAATTATAACAAGTCCATATTCACATTCAATGGGAAAGCCAGGATTTGGATATGAGCAGCTTACTGCACTTTAACCCCTACAACTTTGTTATCCCTACAATAGACAGAATATGTATTCAAAATCATTGGTCTGGCTATATAATTTAGCTCTAATCATTAAAGGGTAAACATTTTCCTGATACTACTAAACATGTTTTCTCTGACAGTGGGTGACAAAAAATGATTTTATTTTTTTGTGACACTAGTTTCACAGAATGGGAACATAAAGCAATTTAAGAGCATCCCTTTCATAAGTTTATTATGATATCATCTATTGCCTCTGAGTTCTTTCAGGATCTATAGATACAATGCACAGATGTATAGATACTATCAAGTTTATTATATAATATTGGATTATGCATGCGTGCTCAGTCACGTCCAACTCTTTAAGCCCCATGGACTATAGATTGCCAGTCTCCTCTGCCCATGGGATTTTCCAGGCAAGAGTACTGGAATGGGTTGCCATGCCCTCCTCCAGGGAATCTTCCTGACCAAGGAACTGAACCCACATCTCCTGCATCTCCTGCATTGCAGGTGGATTCTTTACCATGAGCCATCAGAGAAGCACCCATAATAACAGATTGTCTGTCCCCACCTGGAAGACTGTTTGGACTTCTGTGCACTTCAGTGGCTCAAAGGTAGCACTGGAGGATTTGGAGCCAAGGATGTGGGCTTTATAATAAACTTGGCTTAGCACTCAGGGGTTTATTCTGGGTTTTGGGTCTTCAATATGCTGGAAGAAATATGGAATCTACAGAACATCTTTTTAATCTCAGTGATGGGACTTGAAAATTTAAAAAACAAGTCTAAAAAAATAACACCAACTTAATCTCTCCCCACATAAAGGAACCACTTGTTCTAGTAGAAAGTACTGTTGAATTTATTTTTAGAATAGGAGAAAAAAAAAAAACTGAGGGAAGCAATGAAGCAACAATGAATTACCCTTCTGCTCTGGTGATATATTTGAACTGATTTTTCCTTTGTGGCTGGGCTTTTTCTGGGGGACAGAAACAGCAGAAATTGTTTTGCAATGCCCTTCAATAGCTGAGTCAAAATTCTCCTGAATTGTTGAAATTCTTCCTAATTTGCAGTTGAGTTTACTTTACTTTCACCAGTAGACGTTTCAGGTCAATGTGCATTTCACCACCATCTTCTGGATGGAAAATTGCCTTTCCGTTCAGCACCCTTCTCTTAAAATATCTAAAGTTTAAGATTTTCTACTTTATAACCGTGTAGTTTCCTTTCTAAAATATTTAGAGAATGTGAGGTTCTTGCAGGATCAAGTGACTACAAATCAGATTAAACAACACCCATTGCCAAGTGATTGGACAGAAAAAGAATTGTACAGGTGAAAACTAATGACCACACTGACCACTGCTAGGTGGCACTCTGTGGGATGCTCACAAGGAGTCCAGTTCCAATGGCCGTTGAACACTAGCTCTTGGGCTGTTTAGAGGAATGTTGGTCTCCTGCTTCAGTCCAAGCAAGATTCCATCAAGACAATTTCAGCGATTGTCTTGATCGCTCTTATATTTGCACTGTGGAAACTGGCAAATAAAGGCTGGTGTAGGGTTTCATTTATCTGGATAATTATATAAGCTTGGGAGAATATATTGTGAACATTTTATTTTTTTCCCCACTCTTCTTTAGTTTGCATGATTTGGATTTGCTCTTCTTAACTTGAAAATACCCCAATGCAAGCAATAATTTTTTGCCAAGGGTTTTGAAAAACCTCCTCTGCTGTCTGGGGTAGTGCGTGCTTTCTGGTGGTGTAAGAGGATGCTGTGGGAATTAAGAGCCTATGCTTGGGGATCCACCAAGCTGGGTCTAAATGCCAGTTCTGCTATTTGCCCAACTCTGGAAACGGAGTCCATCTTTTCCTGCTCAATTTCCTCATCTCGAAGACAAGGATCCCAATAAGAGTAAAAATACCTTAGGATTGTTGTTCAGTCTGTAAGCCATGTCTGGCTCTTTCCACCCCGCGGACTCCAGCACCTATGCCAGGTTCCTCTGTCCTCCACTGTCTCCCAGAGTTTGCTCAAGTTCACGTCCATTGGTTGGTGATGCTATCTAACCATCTCATCCTTTGCTGCTCCCTTTTTTTCTTCACTCTTTCCTAGCATCAGGGTCTTTGCCAATGAATCCACTTTCTCACAAAGGCTGTAAAATAGTAATTCTGATATGTACTAGGCATCAGTTCAGTTCAGTCGCTCAGTCGTGTCCGACTCTTTGCAACCCCATGAATCGCAGCACTCCAGGCCTCCCTGTCCATCACCAATAGGCACTGATTAAAGTTTCTTATAGATATTATCCCACTTCATGTCTTACCCCATGAGGTTGGCTCTATTAGTAATCCCAGTTCAAGGGAGAAGGGGATTCCCTGGTGGCTCAGCAGTAAAGAATCTGCCAACGCAGGAGACACCAGTTTGATCCCCGGGTCAGTAAGATTCCTTGAAGGAGAGCCTGGCAACCCACTCCAGCATTCTTCACTGGAGAATCCCATGGACAGAGGAGCCTGGTGGGCTACAGTCCACAGAGTTGAAAAGAGTCAGACATGACTGAAGCAGCTGAGCAGGCAGCAGGTAAGAGAGAAGAGACGGGGGCACAGAGGGTAAAGTAGCTGAGTAGAGACGCCCCGCTGCAGGGAAGCGCCAGCTGGGATTCTGGCCCAGACACGGTTGTACTACAGGTATAGTCTTCACTATGCAAAGCTACTCTTTCATGGGCGTGGCCAATGTGACTTATGGTGCCTGCTGGGCAAGTGGACACATGTGTGTTTAATTCACAGAGTGCCCCTGAGCTGTGAGGCAAGAGGTTTCACGGTTCATCACCTGCCTGTGCAGGCCTTGGGTTGGGGTGTTTGGGAAAAGGTGGAGCCCAGAGCCCAGAATTAGGTCCCTGCCACCTTGCTGAGTCTGCTCTGCTCTGATATTTTCCTCAAAGCCTGAAGGGGGATCAATTTTCTTTCCTTCAGATTTTTTTTTTCTTAACATTTCTGTTATTTATTATTATTATTTTTTTACATTTTATTCCCCTCCCCTCATATTATCCTTAAACATCACCAGCCAAAGAATTAAAGGAATACTTCTGGGGTTGCTATTTTGAACTTCTGTGGTTGGAGAGGATTCAGTAAACATGCCTCTAGTATTAGTTAACATGTTTTATTGGCTCACCTCATGTTTAAATATGCGCCACACACACTGCTCTTTAAGTCTTTCTTCACCTCTTTTGCCCCAGCTTGAGTGTATGTTCTCCTTTCATGATGTCTTCCTTATGTGGCTATGGTTGAGGACAGAAATTCTTACTTTCTTATCATGTTATGTCCTGTAGCAGCTAGCATGTTGTTGTTGTTTAGACACTGAGTTGTGTCTGCCTCTTGTGTGACCCCATGGTCTGTAGCCCTCCAGGCTCTTCTGTCCATGGGATTCTCCAGGTGAGAATACTGGAGTGGGTTGCCATTTCCTTCTCCAGGGGATCTTCCCGACCCAGGGAACAAACCTGCTTCTTCTACATTGGCAGATGGATTCTTTACCACTGAGTCACCAGGGTAGTCCAGCATCCAGTGTAGTATCTAACAAACAGAAGTTCATGAAAACAGAAAAATGTAAAGCGTATTTAAATTTAACCACCTCATAAACCAACTCAAAATACAAATAGCAGATTGGGAGCCAAAAGATGTGGCCTTAAAATGTGGCTCATTACCCCCTTACCCTAACTTTGTCTTTTCTTGGCAGCTTGTTGAATGCAGAGGACCCAGTGAAGGAATTCTGAGGCCACTCTCTGAGGTGGCAGAGGCACACAGTGAACGGATCTGGGGTTTCTGAGTATTTCAGAAGGAGAGCAGCCCAAGATGGCTGCCTGACCGATGTCTGACTTTCTTTAAGTCATCATGTTTTAAGGTTATTTGTTGCAGCAACTGGTGTTATCTGACAGATACATCACCAATAGCTTCTTTTGAAAAAGTAAATTTTGTTCATTAAAATAAAAAAGGTGTATACCCTTGGAACCAGAAATTACTCTTTTAGGAAACAAAATTTTAAAATTAAAACATAATAAGCACACAAAAATGGGCTTGTAAAAATATGCTTGCAACAGGAAAGTAAAAGTCAAGTATATTTTCATCCATTGGGAAATGGTTAAACAAATCATGGCACATTGATTCATTAAACTCTATACAGACATTTACAGGCTTCCCAGGTGGCTCAGTAGTGAAGAATCTGCCTGCCAGTGCAGGAGACGAAGGAGACTCAAATTCGATCCCTGGGTTGGGAAGATCCCCTGGAGAAGGAACTGGCAACCCACTCCAGTATTCCTGCCTAGAGAATTTCATGAACAGAGGAGCCTGGTAGACTATAGTCTATGGGGTCACAAAGAGTTGGACATGACTGAGCATGAGACATACAAACCTTAAAAGAAATGGTCTGGCTAAATGTGCTAACCTAGAAAGATGCTTGTAGTAGTGTAGTGTTAGTCACTTAGTCATGTCTGACTCTGCAATCCCATGGACTGTAGCCCGCCAGGCTCCTCTGTCCATGGGATTCTCCAGGCAATAATACTGGAGTGGATTGACATTCTCCTCTTCAGAGGATCTTCCTGACCCAGGGATTGAACCCGGCCTCCTGCATTGTAGGCAGATTCTTTACCATTTGATCTCCGGGGAACAAAGATGCTTATCACATAGTTATTTATATAACAGACTTGGAAATGACTTGTTTTTATTAAAGTTACACTTAAAGATGCGATACACTTGAGAAAAATTAGGAAGACTAATGTTTACAACTTTATTCTAAACGATTGTTATCTATTGGGTAGATCATTTTTTTAAAAGTTGTCCCATTTCTTTGCCTCTCTCTTATCTGTACATTTTTGCAATGGTGGTGATTTAGTCATTAAGTCATGCCTGACTCTTGCAACCCCATGGACTATATCCCGCCAGGCTCCTCTATCCATGGGATTTCCCAGGCAAGAATACTGGAGTGGGTTGCCATTCCCTTTCTCTAGGAAAACTTCCTGACTTAAGGATTGAACCAGGGTCTCCTGCACTGCAGGTGGATTCTTTACCGAGTGAGCCACCAGGGAAGCCCCCTCAGGAGGTGGAATCCATTTCTTTATTCCTTAAGTCTGGACTAATACTGAAATGGCTTTGGACTATTACAAACAGTGGAGGCTACTGCATGCTAGTTTCAAGACTAGGGCTAGAGTGACCTTGGCACACATGTATTATCTTTTTTTTTTGTCACTGCACCACCACCATGAGAGGAAGCTCGCGTTAGCCTGCTGAGACCCCCACATGAGCAACAGGACTGAGTCGAGATGTACCAGCAACACCAGCAGAGGCCGGAGGGCTGCCTGGTCACCCAGCAGACTCTTCCTTTGGTCTTTCCCCACTTCCTTCTTTCCATTACATCTTTTTTCCCCTCATCCCTCTCTTTTTCAATGTATATAAGATTTTCTTTAAAACTGCCATAAATGATGTAGGGTACTCTGCTAGCCCATCACATCTACTAGGATTAGGCCTGCAGTGACTGAGAGTAGGAAAGAGACTCCTCTTTTTTTTTTTTTTTACATTTATTTTTAATTGCAGGATAACTGCTTTACAATGTTGTGTTGGTTTCTGCCATATATCAACATGAATCAGGCATAAGTATACATCTGTTCCCTCCCTCTTAAACCTCCCTCCCTCCACCTCCCACCCCTTTCCACTCATCTAGGTCGCCGCAGAGCACCAGGCTGAGCTCCCTGGGTTATACAGCAACTTCCCTTTGGCCATCATTTTACAAATGGTAGTATACATATTTCAATGCTACTCTCTCAATTCGTCCCACCCTCTCCTGCCCTCACTGTGTCCATAATTCTGTTCTCTATGAGGAAAGACACTTCTTAATTCTGTAACCTTCAAAGCAAATGGATTCTTCATGACGCTAGTGCACTGGGGAAATTAGTGTAAAAATTATCCTAACTAAACAAAAGATATTTCCTAAATAAAACAGTTTCTTGGTTTTAGACATACTGGATATACTCTACTTTTTTCCTGCATTCAATTTTATCTGGTGCTAGTGTTTGAAGTGGAAATATATATATTTCCCTTTTGTCCTCTGGTGCTGGTCACACAGACAAATGAGCTGTGTGGGCATGTTTTTATTCTTGCCTGAAGCATACATGCTCAACTGACCCTCTGTCTCTGGATGAAAAGGGAATGAAGAGGTGTAAATCCTTTTATCTGGGGTTTGAAGAAATGTCCTGGTGGGACTATCACACAGTTTCATCGAGATGGACAAATTTTCATGAGTGGCCTTCACTAGAATGAGAAATTATTATAAACAGTAATACAACAAGAAGACAAATGGATGACTATCCCAAGGGATGTAGCCCATGGAAAGAATTTTTTTGAAGGAAAAGGTTAATTTCATAAGAATGTGACGAATACAACCCAGAAAAAAAAAAGCAAATGGCTTCACCATCATATTACATTGTTCATTAAATAATATCTCAGAATTACCTCGTTTTTTTAGAGATGCATTTTTTAATTTTAAAATAATTAGTCACACTTAATAAACATTAAATGAGACAAAGTAGGTACTAGGGGGTCTCTGTTATATATTTTAAATATAGTCAGGTATGGGTAGAAAACGTTGAACAGCTTGCTAGAGTAGCTCATTTCAGAGTATTTTCAGTTTTATTTTTATTTATATATATTTTTTACTGAAATATAATTGCTTAGGTAACAATCAGCAGATCCCTTCCCAGAGATAATGGAAATAAGCAATAGAGTTGAAATAGATGTTGGTACAGACAATAGTGAGTGCTGAATGGTTCCAAAACAACTCTGGAGTGGAAGAACAATATTAACTGTAAAATAGCCAAATTAAAAATCATTTAAAGTCAGATTTCAATATGGCATTTTTGTTTTCAATAGAAAGCAAGAGATTATACTGAGGCTCATTTTGATTATTCAAAACAGGGAAATAAAGACCTTTCCCTTTGTACAGAGGGTTGGGTGAGTAGAAGTTCTCATTTGCTGCCACAATTCCTTACATCATTACATAATTGTTCCCTTGTATGCCAGTTATTCCATGGGTATTGAAGTATGCAGGGCTGTTGAGCTAATCCTTAGTTTTAATGCAGTGCTATGCTTATAGTAGATTCACAAATATTTTGAGTGAAAAAATGAACAAATCTCCAAAGTGGATAATTAAAGTCACCTGATACTCTTACAAGTGAATTGGTTAAAAATATAGCACAGTCAGTTAATGTTTAACCTCATGTGTAATCAGGAAATGCACGTTAAATCATCGATGATACATTGCTTTTCACCTATCACACACTGCAGTGAATTGTAAATTGCTACAAGCTTTCTAGAAAGCAATTTGGCAAAATGCACTGTGAGCCCTCAAAGAGTTCATACCCTTTGTCAGGATAATAACACGTCCAAGAATCTATTCGACAGAAACAATCAGAGATACGAAGATTTTTATTCAAGGATATTCATTGCAGCACTATTTATAACTGTAAAAATATTAAGATTTTTGAAATCTTGAAGTCTGAAAATAGAGTTAGCTAAATTATGCTACATTTCTATGATTAAATGCTGTGGAGCAAAAATAATCACATGCTTGCAGAATATTTAATGACATGCAGAACAGTTCAAGTTAAGTTTGCATTGTGTGTATATGTGTGTGTGTGTGTGTGAAAGAGAGAAAGAGAGTGATGGTTTAGAAAATCTCTCTTGCTCTAGGCAAAAAATAAGTGCAGATATATAACATATATGAACAAATATTCTTAAAGCATAATAAATCTTCTGTAAAAGATAAAGGATTCTTTTACAGAATCTAAAAACTGAATTTTACAGAGAAGGAAATCATGCAGTAAATAAGCACGAGTGTTAGGTTTACACTTAGTGTTAAGAAGTCTTGTGGGCTTAAGAAATAAACCTGAGGACTGAGCAGGCTGACTCACTGGCAAAGAATCCACCTTCCAGCACAGGATACATGGGCTCGATCCCTGGGTTGGGAATATCTCCTGAAGGAGGGCAGGACAACCCACTTCAGTATTCTTGCCTGGGAAATCCCATTGACAGAGGAACCTGGTGGACTATAGTCCACGGGGTTGCAAAGAGTTGGACATGACTCAGTGACTCAACAACAAATAAGTCAAATTGCAGCTCCCATGAACAAGGGAATTCCTAAAGGTTTACAACCCCTTCCTCAGTGGTATATAGGAAAAAATATGCCATAGAGAGATGGTGGGAATGTATGTCTATCTTATCTTTGAGTGAAAAAGAAAAATGAATGAGGGAGAGAGAGAGAGAGAGAAGCATTCACTGAGAGAGGTATAAACTTTTCTCACACTTTACTGGAGATTTGGGCCAGAATTTACATTAAAACCCTGGTGGGCTACAGTCTATGGGGTTGAAAAGAGTAGGACATGACTGAGTGACTAACACTTTACATTACAAGATGCATCTCTAAACTTAGATGAAATGCGTTATATGTTGGTAATGACCTCAGAACCCATGTTTTATTTGCTTCCTCTTCATTCTGTTGGTGAATGAGGGTTTTCTACTTTAGGGATATGAGGGTGGTTGAACATAGGACACTCAACACTGGATGTGAAGATGGGTAGCCACACATATTCACAACCGTGTCATGCAGGATCACTCAGAGGTTGCCCTTACAAACAGAGTGAACATATAGGGGATGTGAGAGGCAGTCTCTGAGGTATTAAGAGGCTGAGCGGACCCTTGGTTTTTGTGGGAGGATACCTCAGATAGCCGATCACCGAAGAATTGATGCTTTTAAACTGTGGTGGTGGAGAAGACTCTTGAGAGTCCCTTGGACTGCGAGGAGATCCAACCAGTCCATTCTAAAGGAGATCAATCCTGGGTGTTCATTGGAAGGACTGATGCTAAAGCTGAAACTCCAATACTTTGGCCACCTCATGTGACGAGTTGACTCACTGGAAAAGAGTCTGATGCTGGGAGGGATTGGGGGCGGGAGGAGACAGGGACGACAGAGAATGAGATGACTGGATGGCATCACTGACTCAATGGACATGAGTTTGGGTGAACTCTGGGAGTTGGTGATGGACAGGGAGGCCTGGCTGTGATTCATGGGGTCACAAAGAGTCTGACACGACTGAGCAACTGAACTGAACTGAACTGAACCTCAGATATGCAGATGACACCACCCTTATGGCAGAAAGTGAAGAGGAACTAAAGAGCCTCTTGAAGAAAGTGAAAGAGGAGAGTAAAAACAATGGCTTAAAACTCAACATACAAAAAACTAAGATATAGCATCTGGTTCCATCACTTTATGGCAAATAAATGGGGACATAATGGAAACAATGACAGACTTTATTTTCTTGGGCTCAAAAATCACTGCAGATGGTGACTGCACCCATGAAATTAAAAGACACTTGCTCCTTGGAAGAAAACTATGAACAACCTAGACAGCATATTAAAAAACAGAGATATTACTCGGCCAATAAAGGTCCATCTAGTCAAAGCTATGGTTTTTCCAGTAGTCATGTATGGATGTGAGAGTTGGACCATAAAGAAGACTAAGCGCTGAAGAATTGATGCTTTTGAACTGTGGTGTTAGAGAAGACTCTTGAGTGTCCCTTGAACTGCAAGGAGATAAAACCAGTCAATCCTAAAGGAAATCAGTCCTGAATATTCATTGGAGGGACTGATGCTGAGGCTGAAACTCCAGTACTTTGGCCACCTGATTCAAAGAGTCAATTCACTGGAAAAGCCCCTGAAGCTGGGAAAGATAGAAGGCAGGAGGAGAAGGGGCAGCAGAGGATGAGGTGGTTGGATGACATCACTGACTCAGTGGACATGAGTTTGAGCAAGCTCCAGGAGTTGGTGGTGGACAGGGAAGCCTGGTGTGCTTCAGTCCATGGGGTCGCCAAGATTTGAACATGACTGAGCAACTGAATTGAATTGATAATTGGCTTGTTTGAATAATTCTGCAGGCTGGTGGGAAATGTAAACCTGCTCTTCAGGGATCAATAAGCACTGTGCCTGGTCTCCATCATAAGGAGGTTTATTTAGCTAGAGAACCTTATCTAGACAGTACAGTGGGAAGGTGAGCTGTGATTCGTCCATTTGATGCCCTCCAGTCTCAGATGTTAAGGCAGTACACACTATTGAATCTTAATTTCAGACTTTAACCATTTCCAGACAAAACAAAAGCAAATCATCTCTGGAAAAATGCAGCTAAAACTAGCCCCAGGGAATACCCACAGCTGAAATTCCGGAAGTATTAATATATCTAGACACAGGAGAAACCAAGCTTTCTAAATGAAGTCATATTAAACAAAGAACTACAGAATCAAACCCTTAATCTCTAAATGTTAGAATTATCTGATAGAAATATAAAACAATGTTTAATATATCCTTTAAAGGATAGCATAGAAATATGACAGAAGAATAAGAGATTATGAAAACTGACCAGGGAAATTTGATAAATAAAGTAAATAGAGATTCTAGAAATGAAATTAGAAACTGAATGAATTGACTAAACAGTAATTTAGAAACAGTTGTAGAAGGAATTCACAAACTGGAAGAGCTCGCTGAAAAAATGAGAGGTTAAGAGACTTGTATGATAGACCGAGATACTCCAATAAATATGTAGTCAAGGTTTCAAAATCTAACAGGAAGAATGAAGGAAAAGAACTTTTTAAATGTATAGATGAAACAGATTCAGAAAATTCAATGGCTCTCAGTGAATCGTAAGAAAAAGAGGTTTAAAAGATTTTTTAAAAAGACTTAAAAAGCCAAACAAAGGTTGCTTAACACAAGCCAGACAGAATTCAAAACAATTTACATGTATTAACTCCTCTATCCTCACAATGTGGGAGATAATTTAGGCACAGAAAATTTAACTAATATGGCCAAGGTTTCATAGCTAACAAATTGTAGGAGTAATCTGGCTCCCGAGTTCATGCTATTAATCCTTATATGAGACTGTCTCTTGAAGAGAGCTTCAAGTAGGAACATCTTAATGTGATGGCAAAACACAAAAAGCAGTGAGATCTTAAAAGCAGCATGAGAGAAAAGTCAGATAACTTACAAAGGAAAGATAACTAGATAACTGTCTTTTCAATGGAAACAGAAACCAAAAGAAAAATGCTTGGAAAAAATAACCCTCAATCTGGAATTATCTTTCAAGAGTGAAGGTAAAATAAGACATTCAGGCCAATAAAAATGAAGAGAATTTATTACTAACAAGCATACAATAAACACACACACACAAACCAAAAAAATAAAAAGCCCCAAACGACAACACATTCTTCAAGATGGATGAAGGATAGTGATGAAAGATGGTATATTTCTAAACTAGCAGAAGGAAAACATGGGGTGAAGGCAGATAGTACAAAAATAACTCAATAAATCTAAAATAACCACATAAAAAAATTTAAAGATACAAGCATTCATTCAGGGATTATCAGACCAACGACAAAAACAAAATTATAGGCAATATAGGATATTGCAAAAAAAATTAAAAAGTCAGCATCTTAATCAGAAGGCACAGAAAGATGAAAGGATGGAAAAATATAAACCAGGCAAATCTAACAGTGCCGAGAAACAGCTTGTTTGCTCTTGCATCTGATCCTTACTCTGTTGCCCTGCTGTTTATCACACAGCCCACTATTCCCAGGTTCCCTTGCCTTCTGGTTTTGTGTAGTTGTGGCCAATGTGAAGCTTGACAGAGGACAAGAGGGTAGAAAGAATGGGGAGAGAGTTATTTCTTACCTGTGCTCTAGCAGCTTTCTCTTCTCGGCAACTTCCTTTGGAAAGACCCTCCCTCTGTGTTTTCATCTCCTGATGGACAGCTCCTGCTGTGATCTAGCTACTGCTCTGATAGAACCAGCTTCTGGGCTCCAGAGCACCAGCTCCTCTCCTTATCCTTCCAGCCCTGGGGATGCTAACACCTTGCTACTGCTGCTGCCTTAAGCTGCTCACTGGCCCCACTTTGCTGCTCAGTTCTTCAATCACGTGTGTAAACAATTTTAAAGATTAAATATCACTTGATTGGAATAACAAGAATGTTTTTGTTTGCTCATAAAAATCACAGAGAGTAGCTTTGTTAACGGAGGAAATAAAAGGACTTTAAGGCCAGAAATGAAGAAATGATAACTAGTAATAGCTACTAAATTTAAGTAAATTGACTTGAAATAAAAATTATATTTGTATGAACCCGCAAAGAGTCGGACACAACTGAGCGACTGAACTGAACTGAACTGAATGAAACAGGAAAGATTGAAGGCGGAAAGAGAAGGGGATGACAGAGGATGAGATGGTTGGATGGCATTACCAACTCAATGGACATGAGTTTGAGTAAACTCTGGGAGTTGGTGATAGACAGGGAGGCCTGACATGCTGCAGTCCATGGGGTCCCAAAGAGTTGGACATGACTAAGTGACTGAACTGAACTGAATAAAACAGTAGGCTTCCCTGGTAGCTCAGCTGGTAAAGAATCTGGCTGCAATGCAGGAGACCCTGATTCAATTCCTGGGTTGGGAAGATTCCCTAGAGAAGGGATAGGCTAAACACTCCAGTATTCTTGAGCTTCTCTGTTGATTCAGTTGGTAAAGAATCTGTCTGCAACGCAGAAGACCTGGGTTTGGTCCCTGGGTTGGGAAGATCCCCTGGAGGAGGCCATGGCAACCCACTCTAGTATTCTTGCCTGGAGAATCCCTTGGACAGAGGAGCTTGGCAGACTGCAGTCCATGGGGTCACAAAGAGTTGGACATGACTGAGTGACTAAGCACAGCATAGCACAGTAAAACAGCATCAAGTGAAATCAAATAAAAATCAACAGAACCTCAAGGAAAAAGTACAAATAAATTGTTATAATGGGAAATTTTAACAGTCATCTTTCACAATTGGCCAAAACAAAAATTTGGGATATAGAAGATTTAAACAACATTAAGTCACAAGCTTGAATGAATGAACATTTATAGATAGAACCATGGAGAACAATTACAAAATTTAAGCATGTATTATGCTAAAAAACATGCTTTTGTAAATTTTAAACACCATCTTTTCCTTTCATTTTACAGTTCTGTCTCAATTTATAGTTTTGCTCATTTAAATAATTCTGGAATTAATTAAAATTTCAAAATTTTGTTCACTTCCTTAATAATTTGTGGAGAGTCCATGGACTTTTTAAAACAAAATATAATATTTGAAGAGCACAAAATTTAATGCAAACATTTGCTACAAGAGCAAATTCTGTATCACATCCGTTTCATTTGTTTCCTTTGTTTGTTTTTTGATCTCACAAAGACCAAGAAAATCGGTTAAAGTCTTCCACAAAATTCATTTTTCAGATTTTTTTCCTCTGAGACAAGAGTCTTACTCTGAAGTGGGATCTGTGGGGAGAGGGGCTGGGTCTGAGGGGGCGGGGTCTACTTATTGAATTGAGGTACAATTCTATTTAATATATAGTGTATCTTGTGCATATATTTTAATATTGTGGTCAAGGAAGCCCTCTTGGAAGAGGTGTTGTCTGAACTGAGATATGGGTCATGAAAGGAGGCAGTCACGTGAGGATCTGAGAGAAAGGGGTCAAAGCTAAGATCATAATTAGGGAGAGAATTGGGGAAGTTTAAGGAAATGAACGAAACAAATGAAGGAATGAAGCGAAGTCCTACCCTTTTGACGTTGCCATTGGAGTCATCACCTACTATAGAACATGACCTTTTTCCGTCTATATTAGTGGACTCTCTCCAAAGGCAACTCTAAGAGGGTAGGACTTTGCTTCATTCCTAGCTGTATGTCCAGTATCCAGAACAGTGCCTGACATATAATATTTCAGTAAATAAATATCTATAGATATGCATCAAATTGACAAAAGAATGATAGTCTAGGATCCCTGATTTTTTTTTCCTATGACTAGTGTGGACTGGGAATATAAGAGTTAATATCATTTTTGAAATGAAGATTCTTCTTTAATTTAGCTACAGGGTTCCAGATCATCAGTATGTGTATAAGGCACAGCCAACTCTTTCTTTCTTTCCAGTCATATCTTATCAGTATCACTTCAACACAAAGCCCTATTGTTGAGATATTTTTCAAGACAGTTTGCCTCTAGTGATAACGAAAACATGAAAAGGAGAATGCTATCAACTTCAAGACTTTTCTTTGTGAGAATGCATCAAAGTCTAGGCTTTGTTTCAGTATAATTATTAATTAAAACTTCCAACCGAGGAAGTAATTTTTCCCTTGTTAACCATGATTGAATTAGGAAATGTAAGGAAATCACTTAAGCCATAATAAGAATGTCACTTGGTAGTTTATTAAGCTTTGGACTCTGATGTGAAGCTCCAAGAAGTCATTCTCTGTCTTCATGGATGAAAGGACTGGAACTGACAGAATTCATGAGCATGAAAGTGTCTGTATCATGTTTTGAGGAAGGCCGGTTACTTTGTCCAATATCTAGTATTTTTAGGCAGTAGAAGGTAATCATTTTGAATACCTGCAAACACTCATCCCTCTGTTCTTAGTATATGCCTGCATTGAACTGTTGTTGTTCGGTCGCTCAGTCATGTCTAATTCTTTGTGACCCCATGGAGTGCAGCATGCCAGGCTTCCCTGTCCTTCACCATCTCCTGGAGCTTGCTCAAACTCATCCATTGAATTGATGATGCCATTCAACCATCTCATCCTCTGTCGTCCCCTTCTCCTCCTGCCTTCTATCTTTCCCGGTTAGGAAAGATAGCACGTGACCTAGAAGGAAGTAGAGACAATCTCCACTCTTGGTCTAAGCAGAGTTACATGCCCAAACCTTAAGAAACACACTGTTGTTCAATAAGATCACACTGTTGTTCAATAAGGTCACACTGTTGTTCAATAAGATTTTTAGCACTTTTGTCTTCAGCCAGATCACTTACAAAGTCTTATGCTGACCAGCTGGTGGAGGTGGTAAAGAACGCACATGTCAATGCAGGAGACACAAGAGACGCGGGTTCAGTCCCTGAGTCAGGAAGATCCCCTGGAGTAGGAAATGGCAGCCCACTCCAGTATTCTTGCCTGGAGAATCCCATGGATAGAGGAGTGTAGTGAACTACAGTTCATGGGGCCGCAGAGTCAGACAGGACTGAGCATGCGCACACACTCACACATACAAATGCTGTCAAAACCAAAAGTATTCCATTAATGACTGACATTAAAAAGAGTTTAGTATTTTTTCAACACAGCTAATATTCACTGTGAATCTGCTTTAAAATCAGAGTTTTGATACATTTAAAATAATTTGTTTATTCTTTTTATTTATACAGATGCCAAGTGAACATGAAATAAATCTTTGTTGATAATGATAAAACAAAAAAATTTTTAGATGTGAAAGACACTGTCATGATTGTGATGTTAGTTTTAGCATATGAAATTCTACCTGAGAATTAAGATGAAAACTAAACAACCCAACTGTAAAAAAGCAAATGCTTCCAAAAACATACAGACTTGGTAAAAGCAAACTTTTCAACTTAAATTGAGTGCTGAAATTGGTATAGATGTGAAATGTTCTTCCAAGCATTTTGGGACCTTTTCTTTTGTAATAATAAATGTGGTTCCTATTACATTGCTTCTCTTTTGGGACTGTATCACTATGACTCATGATAAAGTCAAGAAAATACATAATAACTACAGATGGAAAAACACAGAAGCACTCATTATACTGTTAGCAAGTCCATACTGAGAATAAAAGCTTAGCGGTGGAATCTCTTTTCTAAATTTTAATGTTGAGGTAAAAAGTTATCACTTGTCAAAATTTATTTGAATATAATTTTCTCTACTTTTGCGGCCAAGAGTCTCTACCACCTCCACAGCAAGAGCCATTCAACTTGTCTTTTCCTCCACTTTTGTCTTTCTACTGTCCAGTCTCCAATAGCAACCATGTTGTAGTGATTTAGTTGCGCAGTTGTATCTGACTCTTTGGGACCCCATGGACTCTAGCCAGCCAGGCTCCTCTGTCTTTGGGATTTCCCAAACAAGAATACTTGAGTGGGTTGCCATTTTCTCCTCCAGAGGATCTTGCTGACCCAGAAATTGAAACTGTGTCTGCTGTATCTCCTGCTTGTCATGTGGATTCTTTACCTCTGAGCCACCTGGAAGCCAACTCTCTGCAACCCCATGGACTGTAGCCCACCAGGCTCTCTGTCCATGGGATTCTCCAGGCAAGAGTACTGGAGTGGGTTGCCATTCCTTTCTCCAGGGGGTCTTCCTGACCCAGGGATTGAACCCAGGTCTCCTGCATGGCAGGCAGATTCTTTACCAACTGAGCTACTAGGGAAGCCCCAGCAGCAACCATAGTGGTCATCTAAAAACATGGTTTGGAACAAGTCAATTTCCTGCTTCCAACTTCCCCTAATATCCCCTTTATACCAAAACACAAGCTCATATCCCTGCCCCTGGCCTGGAAATCTCATCTGATCTGGCCCCTGGTGAACTTTCTTACCAGCCAGCATCTCCTGCTCACTAGACTCCAGTCACACCTACCTTCTAATCCTAAAACACACCAAGCTCTTCTATGTCTCAGGGCCTTTGCACTAACCCTCACCCCTGCCTGAGAGATTCTCCTTCTGTCCAGAGATTCTCAGAACTGTCTCTTTCTCTCCATTTAGCTCTCAGCTTAAACATCAACGCTGCAGAGGGGTCTCCTGTCTTCTCCATCTCAAGTCACTGCTTTGCCACTGCCTCACATCACCCGGAAATATTTTGTCATAGCCAGAGTGCTACCTGATTATTTCTTGTTTCTCCACCTCATGCGAAGAGTTGACTCACTGGAAAAGACTCTGATGCTGGGAGGGATTGGGGGCAGGAGGAGAAGGGGACAACAGAGGATGAGATGGCTGGATGGCATCACCGACTCGATGGACATGAGTTTGAGTGAACTCCGGGAGTTGGTGATGGACAGGGAGGCCTGGCGTGCTGTGATTCATGGGGTTGCAAAGAGTCGGACACGACTGAGCGACTGAACTGAACTGAACTGAACCAGTTTGCTTGTTTACTGTGTAACACATAAGAGAGAATGAACTCTGTAAGTCCAGGGACATAGTATTCTCTTATGAACCTTCTCAAGGCTGCAAGACTGGTAGTGATATCCTCTATTTAATTCCTGATGCTGGGAATTTATATCTTCTTCGGTTTTAGTCTTGCTAGTCTTGCTAGAGACTTTACTTTTCATTGATTTTTTTTCCCAAAAAAAATCAGCCTTTAATTTCCCTGATTCTTTGTTATATTCTTATAATAGGGGATTTCCTATTCCTAACAGGAAATTTTCAGTTTCCCTAACTTCTGCTTTAATCTATGCTCTTTCCTTTTCCTTTCTTTGAGTTTATTTTGCTCTTTTTCTAGTTTCTCAGTAGGAACTTAAGTTATTGATATAGTTTTCCTTTGTTTTAACGTAAACACTCACTGCTATAAATTTCCCTTTCAGCATCACTTAAGTTCCATTCCATATATTCCATTTATCAAAATAAATTTTGTTTTCATTTTCATTTCATTCTATGTATTTTTAAATTTCTTTTGAGACTCCATCTTTGACTGGGGAAGTGTGTCTTTGATTTCCAGGGGTTAAAAATTTCCTCCTGTCTCTCTAGTTATTGATGTCTAGTTTCATCCTACCGTGATCAGAAAGCATATGCTTTTTGGTTTCAGTTTAAATTTGAGGTGTGTTTTATGGCCCAGGCTATGTTCTAACTCAGTGAATGTTCCATGGGCTCTTGGGAAAAAAATATGTATTCTGTTGCTGTTTGGTGAAGTGTTCTATATATTTTAACTAGACGCTGTTGGTTGATTGTATTGTTCATATCTTTTGTACCTTTGCTGATTATCTGTCTAGCAGTTCTCTCAGTAGCTAAGAGTAGGTTGGGAAGACTTAGAATTGTGGATTCGTGTGTTTCTCCTTTGAGTTCTATCTGGTTTTGCTTTCTGTATTTAAAGTTTATTTTTTGATGTGATTTATTTTTAAAGACTTTATTGAGTTTGTTACAACATTGCTTATGTTTTTATGTTTTGGTCTTTTGGCCATGAGGCATGTTGGATCTTAGCTCCCTGACCAGGGATCGAACCATGTACCCCATGCACTGGAAGGCAACGTCCTAACCACTGGACCACCAAGGAAGTCCCTCCTTCTTGTATTTCAAAGCTCTGTTTTTCATTTCCTACACAGGATCATTATGTTTTCCTGGTGGATTAAACTTTTTATTATTGTGTAATGTTCCTCTGTATCTAGTTATTCTCTCTGTTCTGAGATCTATTTTATTTTAGACCAGTGTAGTCACTTCTTTTTTTTTTTCTCCTTTTTTGCTAATTGCTCTAAAAGATGTAATTCACACATCATACAATTCATTTGATTCAATAGTTTTTGGTATAAACTGTTGTACAGACATCACCACAATCATTTCCAGAACATTTTTGTAGTTCCAAAAGGAAATCCCGTATCCTTTAGACATCACCACTCAGTAGAAAACCCTTAGTAGAAAACATGGATAAATCTTTGTGACCATGGATTTAGTTCATCTTTCTCTTATCATCTTTTAGAGTTCTCCTCTGGTTATCTCTTGCACTGTATCAAGGATTTATACTTGTGCTGAGCAGAGAGGAGCAGGGGAACCTGGTTTAACGTTATCTAGTCTAAACTGAAAATTCTACCTGGTAAGTACTTCTGAAGTGATCTAATAAGTTCATCTAATCTTTGGGTCTACTTACCTGAGCAGTCTGGGCTGGGTCATTTCAATGTAGTTCTGGGGGCTTGATCCATCCCATTTATCTTCTGCTTAATGGACTTTAACTCAGGTCATGAACGGGGGTAGCAATGAGTTATTAAGAAACATCTCATTTCTAGGTTCCAATCCAGTTAGATTCCTTTGACAAAGGGAAGTGTCATCAGTCACCACTTTGTCAGGAGCATGGGGAGGGGAAAGCAGTGATACTCACTCTAGAATGAGAGCTAGGGTTTCCCAATGCTGCGGCTCTTCTCAGGTCCCCATTACAATTGTTAGGAATCTGCACTGCCAGTCAGTGTACTGATTCCCAGGAAGGGGTTTGTCAGAGAATCCATTGCCTTAAATTTTGCTGGGCTGTGATTCCCTTATATGCAATGCTGAAATCTTGTAATAAGGGTGAGTATCCATTGTATGTGTATTTGACAGAAAAAGATGAGACAAGCATGTTTGGAATATAAAGACATTATCTTTGCATTATCTGCAGATTAGCACTGTATTCAAAGTAGACATTTTGTGCTATCTTGGGCTTATGTGTCATTTGGAAAAGTGATGCCCGGTACAGGATAAAACATTTATTCCTTAGTGTACAAAGGCTTTTGTAATCTAGACTGAGCATATCTCTCCAGCCTCTACTTGTTCATAATCCTACTTTCAGGAACTGTTTGCATTTCCCACACTATTCTTTGACCTCAATCTTTCCCCCATCCTATTCCATTTCCCTGAAATATCCATCCACACATCTTTATTCAGTCTCAAAAATGATCTATCTTGCCTTGTATATATTTTGTGTAATTTCCTCATTAACAAATACATTAACTATCAAAAGTTAGAACCTTTTTAGTGAAATTATTTTCTTGGATGACTTTTAGAATATGATTAATGTGATCAACACTGGCTTATTATACAATGATATGGGGTCATCTTCAGGCAATGCCTACAGCAGACTATCAAATGTTAGTATAATATCTGATGGTTTTCATTCTAATGTATGAACCAAAAGGAGATATTAGGTCTAACAATTCATGGGAAGTCATGAAATTGTATCTGTTTTATAGTAGACTACATAGATGCGCACCAAACCCATTACTTATTTTTGAGCACCTGGTTAACTGTTAAACTACACTTCCTAGCTTCCTAGCATTTAGGGAGGGGGGGAGTGCATAGGTGAATAGACCTAACCAACTGAGTTTGAGAAGTGACATAAATCACTTCTAGACGGAGGCAGATAACAGTGATGGCCCCCCTCTGTCAACTCTACTCCCACCACTTTCCAGATTACTGAAAAGAGGCCAACTTTTAAACTATATGATGGAGATGGTGACGATACAGTATGAAACAACCTTGGACGGATTGGCTCGCCCATCCCCCATCCTTTCAGTTCACACTGAAATACACTGAGTTGGTTATTTTCAGCTATTACCAGATTTTAATTAATACATGTTTATTATTGAGCCAAGTACCCTCGTGATTACTGTCTCCCTGGGCATATAACATGATTTTGAAGAATGATGAATAACTAACAATTCTCTTATTCTTTTTTTATAATCTCTACATGAATGAAGCCATAAATATTTATTAATTCGTAATTCTATGTGGGATAAGCAAACTCCATGTAGTGGGTATGTATTCCCTAAGGAGTTCTTAACTTCTAAATAATAGTGAAAATGTCATAAAAATCTATGTGTGCTCATTAATTTTACCCAGACTTCTCTGAAAATGCCAAAAGTTGCCTGGAAACTAGTGACACACAGCATTTTGAGTCTTTTAGAAAAGTCTCTTGCACTAGACCCCGTTTCCTTTTCCCAACTCATGGATACTCTCCTACCAATTCTCTCCTTTCTTTTCTGCATCATCAATATTTTTAGACTTGATGGACCTTCCTATCATTATACCAACATGCTAAATTATATTCCCATATTTCAGCTCCTTTTGGAGAGAGAACTTTTCAAAGAGTTGCTTATATATGTTTTCCTTCATTTCTCCTGTTCTCATTTTCTTTTAAGCTCCCACCAGTCAGGCTTTTGTTCCTACCTGCCCATTGAGCTCTTGTCAAGGTTAGTAATATCCATGTTAGTAAATTCAGTTGTCAGCTCTCTGTGCTGTGATTCCATTCCTAATTGATACACTTGTATGGTTTTGAGGACATCAGCCCTTTTTGATTTTCTTGCTAAGTTATTGACTTTGTTGTTCAGTCTCTCAGTTGTATCTGACTCTTTGCGACTCCATGGGCTGCAGCATATGAGGTTTTCCTGTCCTTCACCATCTCCTGGTGTTTGCTCAAACTTATGTCCATTGTGTCAGTGTTGCCATCCAATCATCTTGTCCAACCATCTCCTTTTTTAAATTCTTATTTTTTTCCCCACACAGTGAGAGTCAATCTTTTTTTAAAAAAACTTTTTAGTTTGTATTGGGATACAGAATCCACCTGCCAATGCAGGAGACATAAGAGACGTAGGGTCAGGAAGATCTGGAGCAGGAAATGGCAACCCACTCCAGCATTCCTGCCTAGAAAATTCCATGAACAGAGGAGCCTGGTGGGCTACAGTCATGGGGTAAAAAAGAGTCAGATATGACGGAGCAAACACATGCACAGAGTCATTTAACAATGTTGTGATAGTTTCAGTTGACCAGTGAAGGGCCTCAGCCAGAATGTACACGTATCCATTCTCACCCACACTCCGCTCTCATCCAGGCTACTGGCTACTCCTTTTCAGTCTTAGTCGTTCCCCGCTGGGCTCTACAGCGTCTTGGTAGCTCAGTACCTTAATTTTAGTTCTTGACCTTCTTTCCTTCTCCATTTATACTCACATATTTACTCACATATTTGTTGTTCTCACCTAGTCTCATGTCTTCAAAACCACCTAAATGCTGAGGCTTCCCAGGTGGCACTAGCGGTCAGGAATCTGCCAGCCAATGCAGGAGATGCAGGAGAGAAGTGTTCAATCCCTGGGTCGGGAAGATTCCCTGGAGGAAGAAATGGCAACCCACTCCAGTATTCTTGCCTGGAAAATTCTTGAACTTATAATCTTGTAATATACTCTATAATTTGTCTGTTTAGTATATGTATTGTTTATTTACAGCTTCCCATCTCCATTAGAAATATAATTTCTGCAAGAGCAGAAATTTTAGCATATTTTGTTCACTTGTCCATTCAAGAACCCAAGACAATCCCTGGCACAAAATATATGCTAAATATATATTTCTTAAATGAGTGAATAAATGAATCTTCCATTTGAAAAAATTAAAATCATCATCACAGATACTAAGAATGATCATTTCTAAGTGTTACAAATTAGTGACTTTGATCTTGTTTATACAAAATAATAATAATAATTTATCATCTAATAGATCATAGAAAGATTCAGAAAACAATAAAATATGTAGACTGACAATAAACTTGTGAACAGCCAGCATTATTTTTCCAAGCTAAATCAGAGGAACTTTACTGAAAATAGAAGGTCTTTGATGCTGAGACATAAATAAAAGCCAACACTCCAGCCTAATTATATTTTGCAATTCAGAATATCAGCAAATCAAGTCTTTGTGACTATTTTCAATGGTTATTAAAATACATGATTCATATTAATGTCATAAATCATACTTGGAATGTATTCTTGATTTGCTTTATTAGCCCTGTGGTTGCATAAATGTAACTATTGATTGCTTTTAAATTATTATCTGAAAATTGCTTAAACTTGTAGCTACTAAGCTCATGTTTCTCAAAATGTTCCAAGAAATGTTAACAGGCATTTTGTGAAAATGTGGATTCCAAGCTCATGTAAGTTTGGGAGCCTCTGAATAAAGCAGGTTTCTTTACTATGGGATTGCATCATGGGTTTCAATTTTCAAATTTGGCATACAGAATTTCCTAAATGTGCTTGATCACAGCACCTTTTAGTCAATGATCATTTTAACTTTGGGAAATCATGCAACTCACTAGTAGTGCTGCCATCCAGGATCAGTTTGTGGTCATTTATGATTGAGTCATTAATTTTTTCACAAATAATTACTTGCCTGCTTGCAAAACTGCTTTACTCGTGTCTGACTCTTTGTGACCTTATGGACCTTAGCCTGCCAGGCTCCTCTGTCCAGGGAAGAATACTAAAGTGGGTTGCCATGTCCTCCTCCAGGGGATCTCCTGACCCAGGGATTGAACCCGTATCTCCTGCAGCTTCTGTATTGGTGGGCAGGGTCTTTACCACTAACGCCACCTGGGAAACCCTAATGATTACTTAGTGATAGCAAACTGTAGAATATCAGCAGAATGAGTAGAAAAGGTTGAGGATGTCTGGCTAGAAGACATGTAAACCTAGGTGGAAAAATAAACACTTTACACTAAAGAAGAGGGCCTGGGGTGTTATGACAGACAAAATTTGAAGGAAATGGTAAATAGAGAAGGAACAGAGATTGAGGAAAGGATGGAGAGAGGCTTAAGAAAAAAACATAATTAATGCTTTCATTCCTGATATGCACCCAGAATCCAGATTTGTGTCTTACTGCAAGTGAACAAGAGTGGGAGCCCCTACTCTATTCCTTCCTACACTTGTATGGAAATGATTGAGAGTAAGCAAAATGTGCACGTCATACAATACAGTTGCTTTTTTTTTTTCCTAAGGAAAGAGAATAAAGCCTTAAGAAATCAGATTCTCGTGACATTTGTTCCTCCTTATCACTGAAATAGTGTGCAGTCTCAGATTTTAAAGGCCATCCGATTAACAACACATGGATGACATCATTGAAAAAGCACAACTTACGGGTCATGAAACATTTCTTGAAAACAGTAATAGAAAAAATGAGCATTTTTCATTTGGAGAAAGATGTCAATAAATCTTAGTTACTAGTTGCATTTATTGGCAAAAAGGGACACAATTTTTCTAGTTTTATTTTTATTTTGTTTTAGTTTGATTTAGCTTTATTCAGTACTGAATAATTTTGTTTGGGGCTATAAAATCGCACAGCATTGAGATATCATTTAGCTTTTGAAAATGATCACTTATCTTTGACTACGTTGCCAAATGATCTATAAATAATTATATAAATTTGATGTTTAATATGTTCAATTAACTTACCCTGTTCCTTGCATGTATGCTAAGTCCTTCAGTCATGTCTGAATCTTTTCCACCCTATGAATAGTAGCCCGCCAGTCTCCCTTGTCATGGGATTCTCCAGGTAAGAATGCTAGGGTGAGTTGCCACTTCCTCTTCCAGGTGATCTTCCCAACCCAGGAATCGAACCCACCTCTCTTATGTCTCCTGCATTGGTTCTTCACCATGTTCCTTAGGATGACCCATTTTAAGCAGGCGTGCTCAATATTTATGGAGAGAGAATGTTTAGGAGTGAGGTGTATCATTTGAATAAGAGTTCTACTCTGATCAATTGATTCTCTCATCATCATCCTATAGTCAACTGTTGTAGTTTAGAAGGTTATTTACTTAGTTTTGATGTCTACTTTTGGTTTAATATCTTCAGCACTCTGTGTAGATGCTAGGGAGAGATAGAGTCAGGTGGGTGCCTTTTCCTGCTTGGGTGCTAGTCTTGACAGTAGCTTCTGCAAAGTCAGAGCTTGCGATGGAATGGAGCGTTTTTCCAGCCCACTGGCTTCTGCTGGGTTGTAAACTGTCGGCTTGCTTTTAAGGGAGGGAGTAGAGCCTATAATGAGGACACTAGTCCCAGCTTAGTTCATTGCTTCTGCCACCTGCCTTCTGGCTTAATGTTGGAAGCAAGAAGCATGCAATTAAGTATGAGGAAATGAAAATAAATGACACCGTTCATTGCACATTACAAAGTGCCTGGCAGAAAGAATGCTGTTTGTAGAGACCCAGTGGCCCTACAGAAAATGCAGTTCTGCCTGAGAAAATGCTGGGGACTGAGAAGTGACCCAGGTTCTCCCTGTAACCTATTGTGACCATAAACCAAATACATTACAGGTGCAACTCTACAAATGCCCAGGACATTCACTGTTTAATGATTTGCAGAGAGTCAATAATTAAATTTGAGTATAAGGGGATATACTCACAGTGACACGTTTCAGCTGATTTTGTAAGGTAAATCCTATCAAAGTAATGACTTTGAGGTAAATAATTTATTCCTTTTGGAAGATCAATCACTTGGAAATTGTTTTATAAAATAACAAATACTGAAGCCCAATTTATTTTCGAAATCATTTCCTTTTCTTTTGATTTACTGATTTTATTTTTGGTTGTGCTGAGTCTTTGTTGCCGTGCACAGGCTCTCTCTATTTGTGGCACAAGCAGGGGTTGCTGTTCGTTGTGGTGCTTGGGATACTCATTGCGGTGGCTTCTCTTCCTGCAGAGCACAGGCTCTAGTTTTGGTGCAGGAGCTTAGATGCTACCGGGCATGTGGAGTCTTCTTGGACCAGGGATCAAACCTGTGTCCCCTGCGTTAGCAGGTGGATTCTTATCCAGTGGATCACCAGGAAAGTTCCTCAAAATTGTCTCTTAAAAAGCATTTAAGTAAGCTGTATTGAGCTCACTGAGTAAAGGAACATGCGGTTCATTCATGCTAAATGGACATCAAAAATAGCTTCAGGATATTGTCCACAGGCAGTTCTGCTGCTGCTGCTGCTGCTGCTAAGTCACTTCAGTCGTATCTGACTCTGTGTGACCCCATAGACGGAAGCCCACCAGGCTCCCCCGTCCCTGGGATTCTCCAGGCAAGAAATGGGGTGCCATTTCCTTCTCCAATGTGTGAAAATGAAAAGTGAAAGTGAAGTCGCTCAGTCGTGTCTGACCCTTAGCGACCCCACGGACTGCAGCCTACCCAGCTCCTCCATCCATGGGATTTTCCAGGCAAGAGTACTGGAGTGGCTTGCCATTGCCTTCTCCGACAGACAGTTCTACCTCCTTTCTAATGAAGAGTTGAGAGTAGAAGGCACATTACTCTTGGACACAGAGCTTAGGAGAACACCGCTGAGCTGTCCAAGAATCTCAGAAGCCTTCAGTTTCGTACTAAGATTTAATCTAGTTAATAAAGGCATCTTTTGGATGTGTATAATCATTTCAAGAAGAGAATAGTGTTACAAATCATTCCACCATATACGTTTAATACATGGTGCAGAGAAACTGCAGAGCAATCTATTATGTGTGATATTTTAAAAACACCATGAGGGTTGGGGGAATTTGCAGAGTATTCAAGAAGCTGAGGGATGGTTCTTACAATGAGCCAGTCCATCACTGCTATCTGGAGGAAGCCCAGGTGACAATTTTGGAGCTGGTAGGTCTTTTCATTTTGTAGAAATCTGCCATTGGCGGGGTGGGCAGGGCAGAGTGGCGGTGGTGGTGGTGGAGAGGCTGGAAAATAAGCTCTGGCCAGCATTCCAATGATGATTGGTATGGGAAACTGAACAACATAAGAGGATAAGAATTACAGGAATTAACTGATACCTGACTTTTAAATATTATTTTTTATAATTCAAATCGCTGATGTCAACCTTGTTCATATAAATAGCAACCTAATAATTTAAGTTATGTTAATTATTGTTTCTTCTAATTCTCATTTTGATGTCAAATTTCTCAGCAAGTAGCGAATAGAAGTTAAGGATCTAGATGGTGGATGCCATGATGGCCTGGGATGCACTGCCCCGACCCAACCCCTTGTTCAGTGAAGAGTTTATTCCCTCGTCTGCTAGGAATGCTGCAGGAAGAGGGCTCTCTGTATAGCTCCTCACTGGGGTTGCCTTGGTTCAAGACAATGGCCTCCCTGAAGAACATATCTCCTTCCAATGACTAATCAACATCGGTGCACGAGGGCCTGGTTTTCTCACCCTAAGGCAGATCTAGGGATTTGGAAGGAAGGCAAATAGAAAATTGGTGACAACAATGTTTGGGAAAATATGTGGATAAATATCTCCAAGTGGTCCCAAAGTGTAAAGACAGCTGTGTCCCACATGATGTCAGCTAAAGTGGACAACAGGTTTTGTTTCGCTGCTATCAGTCACCTTTCCCTAGCTACTCGCGTCAATGTCCAATGGCTCATAAACAAAATGGCTGTGGTAGAAGGGATCAAGGGTACTCATGGGCACAGCAACATAGGTGTCTACTCACCAAGGCTAATCTGGCCACGGCCACTGCTGAGCACTCTGTCTGCCAGCAGCAGAGGCCAGCACAGAGCCTGCAATGTGGCACCACTCCCCAGGTGACCAGCCAGCAACTCAGGTGCAGGATGGTGATGCTGGAGCTCCTCCATCACAGAAGGGGCAGCGTTTTGTTCTTGCCAGAATAGGTTCTTACTCTGGTTATAGATTTGCTTCCTCTGCTGCAATGCTTCTGCCAAACCCACCTTTTGTGAATGGAATGTCTTATTCACTGTCATAGCATGACACACATTTTCATTTCCCAACAAGGAACTAATTTGCAGCAGAAAAAGGATGCCCGTGGGCCCATGATCTGGGCTTTTCTGGTCTTACCATATTCCCTACCTTCCTGGAGCAGTTGGCTTGATCAGATGGTGGAGTAACCTTTGTTAGACTGAGTGATGGCCTCAAGTAGGTGACAATGTTGGGGGAGGGGTGGTGCCCTCCAAGAGGTGATATATGACCTAAATTGGCATCCAGTACACGGTGCTGTTTCTCCCATAAGCAGAAGTCCTGTATCTGGAATCCAGGGGTGAAGATAGAAATCCTCTACCCTCTGTAACACCATGGTGTCCACTAGCAAAAGCTCTGCTTCTCTTTCTGCTACTTAAGGTCCTGCTGTCTAGAGGCCTTAGTTCCAAAGGGAAGAATGCTTTCACAGGGGGTCCAAGAAAGGTTCTCTTGAACCGGAAGTCAATAGTGTCACTTGGTTTAGAAAGGATTTGTGAAATTCTAAATATATGGCCTTATCTAGATGCAAAAGTGTCTTCCATCTCTCTGACCTCTAAGTAACACGTCTGTTTTCTAACGCTATATTATCTTTACTTACAGTACAGAGAGACAAAGACAGATGGAGAGACGACATGAGAGTAGCACACTGCTTTGTCAATTTTTAAGAGAATGACACGATTTCTGTAACTCATAACAGGCAACAGCATGGCAAGAAAAGCCTAGGCTTTGAGCCAGATGGGCAGCCGTGTTCAAATCCCAGTTCCTCGATTTACTAAATCACTCAATTTTGCTGAGACTTTGTTTTCTCATCTGTCAAATAGGGATAAGAGTACCTGCTCTCCATCACTGCTGCGAGTGTGAAAAAAATAAATATGGCAAAGTGCATCTTGAACTCAGCATAGTGCCTCCAAGGTCATCACGAGGGACAGGCTTGACTTATGCCTCTTGTCCTACAGTGTTTATTCTTAATGATATTAATTAGTACTTGATTATTATAATAATTGTTAATGCTTTCTCTTTCAATTTAAAACATCAGGATGATAAATTGTAGGTTTAGTCTAAGCATAATCAAATTTTAGTTGGGTAGGATGATGTCAAGGTTATATATTGTCACCCTGCTTATTTAACTTATGTGCAAAGTACCTCATGAGGAACGCTAGGCTGGAAGAAGCACAAGCTGGAATCAAGATTGCTGGGAGAAATATCAATAACCTCAGATATGCAGATGCCACCACCCTTATGGCAGAAAGTGAAGAGGACTAAGAAGCCTCTTGATGAAAGTGAAAGAGGAGAGTGAAAAGGTTGGTTTGAAGCTCAACATTCAGAAAACAAAGATCATGGCATCTGGTCCCATCACTTCATGGGAAATAGATGGGGAAACAATGGAAACAGTGTCAGATTTTATTTTTTTGGGCTCCAAAATCACTGCGGATGCTGATTGCAGCCATGAAATTAAAAGACACTTACTCCTTGGAAGGAAAGTTATGACCAACCTAGATAGTATATTAAAAAGCAGAGACATTACTTTGTCAACCAAGGTCTGTCTAGTCAAGGCTATGGTTTTTCCTGTGGTCATGTATGGATGCGAGAGTTGGATTGTGAAGAAAGCTGATCGCCGAAGAATTGATGCTTTTGAACTGTGGTGCTGGAGAAGACTCTTGAGAGTCCCTTGGACTGCAAGGAGATCCAACCAGTCCATTCTGGAGGAGATCAGTCCTGGGTGTTCATTGGAGGGACTGATGCTAAAGCTGAAACTGCAATACTTTGGTCACCTCATGCGACGAGTTGACTCACTGGAAAAGACTCTGATGCTGGGAGGTGTTGGGGGCAGGAGGAGACGGGGGCAACAGAGAATGAGATGGCTGGATGGCATCACCAACTCGATGGACATGAGTTTGAGTGAACTCTGGGAGTTGGTGATGGACAGGGAGGCCTGGCGTGCTGTGATTCATGGGGTTGCAAAGAGTTGGACACAACTGAGCGACTGAACTGAACTGAACTGAACTGAGGATGAATTGGGAGAGTAGCATTGACATGTATACACTACCATATGTAAAATTGGCCGCTGCAAGGAACAGCAAAGATGGAGAAGCTCTATACAGTCGGCAAAAGCAAGACTGGGAGCTGACTGTGGCTCAGATCATGAACTCCTTATTGCAAATTCAGACTGAAATTGAAGAAAGTGGAGAAAAACACTAGACCGTTCATGTATGACCTAAATCAAATCCCGAAATGACAACCCACTCCAGTATCCTTGCCTGGAAAATCTCATGGACAGAGGAGCCTGGTGGGCTGCAGTCCATGGGGTTGCAAAGAGTCGGGCACGACTGAGCGACTAACACAACTAACACTATGATTATACAGTGGAAGTGAGAAATAGATTTAAGGGACTAGATCTGACAGACAGAGTACCTGATGATCTATGGACGGAGGTTCATGACGCTGTACAGGAGACAACAATCAAGACCATCCCCAAGAAAAAGAAATGCAAAAAAGCAAAATGGCTGTCTGAGGAGGCCTTACAAATAGCTGTGAAAAGGGAAACGAAAAGCAAAGGAGAAAAGGAAAGATATACCCATTTGAATGTAGAGTTCCAAAGAATAGCAAGGGGAGATAAGAAAGCCTTCTTCAGTGATCATGCAAAGAAATAGAGGAAAACAATAGAATGGGAAAGACTAGAGATCGCTTCAAGAAAATTAGAGATACAAAGGGAACATTTCATGCAAATATAGGCTCAATAAAGACAGAAATGGTAGGGACCTAACAGAAGCAGATATATTAAGAAGAGGTGGCAAGAATACACAGAAGAACAGTACAAAAAAAGATCTTCATGACCCAGATAATCACAATGGTGCGATCACTCACCTAGAGCCAGACATCCTGGATTCTGAAGTCAAGTGGGCCTTAGGAAGCATCACTATGAACAAAGCTAGTGGAGGTGATGGAATTCCAGTTGAGCTATTTCAAATCCTGAAAGATGATGCTGTGAAAGTGCTGCACTCGATATGCCAGCAAATTTGGAAAACTCAGCAGTGGCCACAGGACTGGAAGAGGTCAGTTTTCATTCCAATCCCTGAGAAAGGCAATGCCAAAGAAGGCTCAAACTACCGCACAATTGCACTCATCTCACACGCTAGTCAAGTAATGCTTAAAATTCTCCAAGCCAGGCTTCAGCAATATGTGAACCGTGAACTTCCAGATGTTCAAGCTGGTTTTAGAAAAGGCAGAGGAACCAGAGATCAAATTGCCAACATCAGCTGGATCATTGAAAAAGCAAGAGAGTTCCAGAAAAACATCTGCTTCATTGACTATGCCAAAGCCTTTGACTGTGTGGATCACAATAAACTGTGGAACATTCTGAAACAGATGGAAATACCAGACCACCTGATCTGCCTCTTGAGAAACCTGTATGCAGGTCAGGAAGCAATAGTTAGAACTGGTCATGGAACAACAGACTGGTTCCAGACAAGAAAAAGAGTATGTCAAGGCTGTATATTGTCACCTTGCTTATTTAACTTATATGCAGGGTACATCATGAGAAATGCTGAGCTGGATGAAGCACAAGCTGGAATCCAGATTGCCGGGAGAAATATCAATAACCTCCAATATGCAGATGATACAACCCTTAATGGCAGAAAGTGAGAAGAACTAAAGAGTCTCTTGATGAAAGTGAAAGAGGAGAGTGAAAAAGTTGGCTTAAAGCTCAATGTTCAGAAAACTAAGATCATGGCATTTGGTCCCATCACTTCGTGGCAAATAGATGGGGAGAAGTGGAAAAAGTGGCAGACTTTATTTTGGGGGGCTCCAAAATCACTGCAGATGGTGATTGCAGCCATGAAATTAAAAGACGCTTACTCCTTGGAAGGAAACTTATGACCAACCTAGACAGAATATTAAAAAGCAGAGACATTACTTTGTCAACAAAGGTCTGTCTAGTCAAGGCTACTATTTTTCCAGTGGTCATGTATGGATGTGAGAGTTGGACTATAAAGAAAGCTGAGCACTGAAGAATTGATGCTTTTGATCTGTGGTGTTGGAGAAGACTCTTGAGAGTCCCATCCAGTCCAACCTAAAGGAGATCAGTCCTGGGTGTTCTTTGGTAGGACTGATTTTGTAGCTGAAACTCCTACACTTTGGCCACCTGATGCGAAGAGCTGACTCATTTGAAAAGACCCTGATGCTGGGAAAGATTGAAGGCAGGAGGAGAAGGGGACGACAGAGGATGAGATGATTGGATTGCATCACCGACTCAATGGACATGGGTTTGGGTGGACTCCAGGAGTTGGTGATGGACAGGGAGGCCTGGCGTGGTGCAGTTCATGGGGTCCCAAAGAGTTGGACATGACTGAGCGACTGAACTGAACTGATGTGTAAAATAGCTAGCTAGTGGGGAAGCTTGATCTAGAGGGGTGGGATGAGGGAGTGAGAGGGATGCTCAAGAGGGAGGGGATATATGTTTACGTATAACTGATTCATTTTGTTGTACAGAAGAAACTAACACAACATTGTAAAGCATTTATACTCCAAAAATAAAATAAAATAGTGTTAGTTTGCATTCACCACTATTTTATTGCTTATTGTTGAGAAGATAGGCATAAATTAGAATTCAGAAGTTGTGCTACCTGTTTCTGGTAAACTCAGATTTTAGCTGGTGACTGGAACTCCTAGTTTTATTTGGAATAGAAGAGAGTATAGGTATTGAGATTTGATTGATGATGAAAGTGCTAACTGATTGTCACCTTTTAGGAGCTGGCTTTATTTAGGGAATGATAAAGCAGATACCTTCTATCCCAATAGAGTTCTTGAGAAAGACAAGATAAATACAGTGTAACCCATCACTTAAACACTGTGATGTGAAAGGCTAAAAATATTCAGGAGGACCATTGTGGCCATATATGTTTAATCACTTTTCACCTGGGATTTCTTGGGCATTGTTGCACACAGGATATTCTAGCAGGTAGAGTCTTCAGTGCATTTATAACCATACTCACCAGAGAAGGGAAATAGACTGATGGCCTCCTTTGCAGCCTCTGATGACACATTTCTTGTCCTCTCTTTGTTGGACAATTTAGAGAAGAATGATCTGTTGGAGTATTTATAGAAGCCATTAGCATGATGACTGAAGACTACAAGTAACTGATGGCTCTTTAAAAATATGGCCTTAAGAAGAGAAAAGAGAAACTTGTAGGGTGTCCTTTCCAAATAGCCGAGTGCTATATTTGGGTGGTCTGAGGATTATGACAAATGTCAAGGACCACACACCGCAGGAAAGCAGCTCTTTAGAGTTGCACACACCGAATGCCATGTTCAAGGTTGAGTGCCTGATTTTGCTGCAAACACTAATTTTCAGATTATACAATTTGAAATTTTTAATTAACCATGAATCCTTGTAGGGATAACTTCCTACACCTCTTTATAATACTGTAAAAATAAGTCAGGCTCTGCTTCAGCAACCTGAGAGCTCAAAATAAGGGTTTTTGTGAGATAGTGACTGTTTCCTCTTCAAATGTTAATTTTGAAAATTCATATTTCAGAAGAATTAATGGCCCAATTCTGTGGCCATTCTGCATTTCTAAATGTCATTAAAGTTAATGAATTCAGAAAATGAAAGGAATAAAGCTGATCTTTTCAATTTGAATGAGTTTTTACTGTTTAATAACATCAGATCCAGTAAATCACTTAAATATGTTGGTGGTTTACACCTTTTAAATGACTGTTGGGTTCAGACACAGCACCTTTATTGTTGGGAATGTGGTGTAAACCGTATGGGGGGCTCATTTAACATACTGGGCTATTTAGACTCAATGTAGATCCTATTTAGTGAAAGTGAAAATTCGGTGAATAGCCAAAAATACAATCCTTCCTAATGGTGGTGTTGTTTAGTTACCAAGTTGTGTCTGACTCTTTTGTGACCCCATAGACTGAAGCCCAGGCTTTCCTGGTAGCTCAGGTGGTAAAGAATCTGCCTGCAGTGCAGGAGACCCTGGTTTGAAGGGATAGACTACCCATTCCAGTATTCTTGGACTCTCCTCATGGCTCAGACCATAAAGATTCCACCTGCAATGCAGGAGACCTGGGTTCAATCCCTGGATTGCGAAGATTCCCTGGAAGAGGGCATGGCAAGCCACTGCAGTATTTTTGCCTGGAGTTTCCCCATGGATAGAGGAGCCTGGTGGGCTATAGCCCATGGGGTCGAAAAGAGTTGGATACAACTGAGAGAATAAGCACAGCACAGTCTGTAGCCCACCAGGCTCCTCTGTCCATGGGATTCTCCAGGCAAGAATAATTGAGTTGGTTGCCATTTCCTTCTCCAGGAGATCTTCCCCACCCAGGGATCAAACCTGCATCTCCTGCTTCTCCCGCATTGGCAAGCAGATTTTTTACCACTGAGCTACCAAGGAAGCCCTTGCTAATGGAGTGTCAGTGTGTGTGTGTGTGTGTGTCTTAATCGCTCAGTCATGTCCAACACTTTGGGACCCCATGGACTGTAGCCCACCAGGCTTTTCTGTCCATGGAATTCTCCAGGCAAGAACACTGTAGTGGGTTGCCATTTCCTCCTCCAGGGGATCTTGCCAACCCAGGGATTGAACCCTGGTCTCCTGCACTGAGGGCCGCCTGATCATCTGAGACACCTGGGAAGCCCTGCTAATGGAGACAGTTCCACAGAATATTACATTCTTAGAGATGATGCCCTAAGTATATGTGTATACAATAAAAATACATAAGCTAGGCAAACAAAAATACATAAGTATATGAAATATAAGTATGTAAAATATATACTATATATGGATTTATATATTCATGTTTGTATATGTATGCGTGTGTGTGCCCGTAAAGTTGCTTCAGTTGTGTCCCACTCTTTGAGACCGTATGGACTATAGCCTGGTGGTCTCATCTGCCCATGGGATTCTCCAGGTAAGAATACTAGAGTGGTTTGCTATGCCATTCTCCAGGGAATCTTTCCGACCCAGAGATTGAACCCACATTTCTTACCTCTCGTGCATTTGCAGGCGGGTTCTTTACTACTAGATCCACCTGGGAAGCCCTTTGTATATGTATACATTTCCATATGTATATTTAAAATTAGAGCTTTGCAAAGGACACAGAAAATATAAGTCTATGGGATCTTAGTTCCCCGACCAGGGACTGAACCTGGGTCTCCTCAACTTACACAGGCCACCTCAGTTGTAAAAATATGCAAGATTTTTTTTTTTCTGCCTCAAATGGCATTCAGTTTTGGTTATAAACTATACCTTAACTATTAAAGTTAACTAGTCCTTCAAAAATTTTGGGAATTTGAATCTGTACTTACCCATGTATTCCAAAAGTATCTATTTGACTCAGCACAATTATTCCCTCTTTTAAAACCATGTGAAATTGAGGGCCAAAGTTATGTAAGTATTAGAAGGCCCTGTGCTTTTGATTTTCTTATAGTTACTTACATGTCTCCCCAGCATTGCAAGCAGATTCTTTATTAGCTGAGCCACAAGGGAAGCCCAGGAATACTGGAGTGGGTAGCCTATCCCTTCTCCAGCAGATCTTCCCAACCCAGGAATTGAACTGGGCTCTTCTGCATTGCAGGCAGATTCTTTACCAACTGAGCTATCAGGGAAGAATCTTGTAATTACTTACATGACTGAAATAATGGAATATTGCACATTGATTAATTTTACTTAGGGTTTTCATACATTTCCTTAGAAATGTTAACATTTTGTATGTAGAAAACTTTTATTATAAATAATTCGGATACACTTACAATCAGAAGAAGAGAATTGCTTTCCTAACTGGGTATGTTTTCTGCCATGGTGTAGGTGTCTTATAAGAGCTAAATAAATAAGAGTAACATCTTATATTTACCTTGCTGCAGGTGAATAAATAAAGTGACAGAGAAATAAATTATTTTCCCTGCTAGCTAAGCACAGAGTCAATCTTCCTTAATAAGGTGATGAAACAACAGAGCTATACTTTATTTGCTTTTTATCTTTATTGTGGAAGAATCATATCTCAAGGGAAATCAGCTTTCAACTCTAGAACTGAAGGAAACGTAATATTATTGTCTGTTTTTAATTCATATAGTCAACCTACAATTACTGTTTTAGTTCCTACTTAAATATTCCTTGTCTTAAAAATGCTTTTGGTCCAAAATATAAGGCCTTAAGTTCAAATTGTAAGACTCTAAAAGATAGGTTATATTAAAGCCTATGGCACATCACATTATATATATGATATATTTATTAATATATATGCATATAATCTTCTAGCACATTTTATTTTTTTAATTGTCTTTGGACACAAGTTTTAAAAGTTAAGTATTTTTAAAACTTTTTTTAATTTTTAAAATTGTGTCCAAAGACACAATTATGAAAGATAAATCTTTGCATTGTCACATCTGTCTGTGGTTATTATTTTTTAATGTGTTTTCCAAATATTTTTTATTATGATAAAATATATGTAATATAAAATTTGTCATTTAAGCCATTTTTAAGTGTACTGTTCAGTGGCATTAAATACATTCATGTTGTTGTAGAACCATCACAACCATCCTTTCCAAGAACTTTCTAATCTTCCCAAACCGAAACTCTACATTCATTTAAATAACTCTTCATTTCCTCTTACCCCAGTCCCTGAAACTACCATTCTACTCTCACTGTCTATAAATTTGACTAATATAAGTACCTCAAATAAATGGAATCATAAAATAGTCTTCCTTTCATGACTGGTTTATTTTATTTAGCATAATAGATGAATGTCAAGATTCATCTTTATTGTAGCATGTGACTCAATTTCCTTTCTTTTCAAGACTAAATAATAACTAACAATAGTAGATGATTTAAAAATAACTATCAGAGATTTTCATAATGACTTCCAACATCATATTCAGAGGGACATAAAGGAACTTAACAATTGGATGGAGGTCGGAGGAACATATGCAGAAAATATCTCTTTCATATGCATATTGACTCTCTGACCACTCTGTAAATACCCATAGCTTAGCAATTAACAAAGATGATTTTAATTGCTTATTTACTTGTTGCCTTTGAGCACTGGAGAGTCTACTTGGAAGGCAGGATTATGTCTTATTAGCATGATATCTCCTAAAATTAGCACTGGGCTTGGTACAAAGTGGGCATTTGTTATTTCTTTGCTTAAAGAATGGACTGAGGAAGTCAGAGAGGGACTAGTAAATTTACCTCTAACTGGTGGCTCAGATGGTAATGAATCCGCCTGCCAATGCAGGAGACCTGGGTTCATCTCTGAATCAGGAAGATCCCCGGCAGAAGGAAATGGCAATACACTGCAGTATTCTTGCCTGGGGAAAACCCATGGACAGAAGAGCCTGGTGGTCTACAGTCCATAGGGTCACAAAGAGTCGGAGTCGGATACAACTGAGTGACTAACACTGTGTTTGCAGTGCTTCCTGCTGATATCTTGATCACTGTTAGATTTGAAAATAGTAGTATCTTATATTTTTTGTATCTGTCAGAATTTATCACATTTTTGAACATGCTTGTCTAAATAAATATGCTTTGATTCATGGTTTGGGGGAGGCGGTAAAATGTGGGCAATATACTTATTTTATAAGGATGTGATAAAAATTGTGGTGGTTGTTGAGTTGCTCAGTCGTGTTTGACTCTACCATCCCATGAACTACTGAATGTCAGGCTCCTCTTTCCTCTGCTATCACCTGGAGTCTGCGCAAATTCACGTCCATTGAGTTGGGGATAGAAATACACACACATAAACCTACGTAAGTGCATATATGAAGGTTTTGGCCTAACCTCCATATATGTTGTTCAGCACCTAAGTTGTGTCCAACTTTTTGCAACCCCTTGGACTGCAGCCTGTGGATTCTGTACCACTGAACCCCGAGCGAAGCCCATCCCCATTTATAGTAACTGTTATTTTTATTGCAACTGCTGAGTAGGCTGCAATAATGAGAAAACTCAGCTATTTCTATTTTTTACAGTTACCTTCCTTAGAAAATTCTACTTGGGACCTTTTGATAAATAATGTAAGGAAAACAAAATCACTTTAGCCCTAACCTCTTTGGGATGCCGTTCTAATTGTGACATATCTTAAAGCAGTGGCAAGGAGAAATTTTGGACTAAAGAATCTTATATTTCTCACCCTTTGTTGTTGTTTTCTCAAAGTAGGCATAAAAAGGAGGATCAAGAGATGGAAGTAGGTACCAGTCCACTCACCATCCAGAACCTTAATGTGCCAGATATTTTTGGTTGGAAGTAATATGAGAGCATGGACTTGCCCCTGTTTTGTTCATTTCCAAGTCCCAAGAGCATGCCTCAGAGTAAGCCTTCAATTCATAATTTTCCAGCAAATGAGTGCATCACTGTTTTTTAAATTTTAATATTTTATAATATTACCTGCACTAATGTTTGTGGGATTTTCTGGTGGCTCGGAAGTAAAGAATCCACCTGCCAATGCGGGAGATGTGGGTTCGATTCTTGGGTCAGGAAGATCCCCTGGAGGAGGAAATGGCAACCCACTCCAGTATTCTTGCCTGGAGCATCCCATGGACAGAGGAGCCTGTCGGGCTATATCCATGGGGTGGCAAAGAGTCAGACATGATCTAGTGACTAACCTATAAAAACAACGCTTGTAGGCTTTTATTTCAGAAAATGATGTTGTACAATAAGAAATGTTAGAAAAAAAAGAAAGAGAAAAGAGGGGATTGTGATGATGGGAGGAGCAGCCACAAAGAAGTTTATGTAACCAATAGGGAAAATATCAAAAGGCATTTTAAAACATTTTGTAAAACTTGTGTTACTAGTATAAAAGTTGGCTAAATGGCAGTGGTGCCCAAGGGTTGGGAGGAGTGAGAGATGAAAAGGCAGAGCACAGAGACATTTTAAAGCAGGGAAAGTACTCTAAATGATAATACAGTGGTGGATGCTGTGCTGTGCTTAGTCGCTCAGTCGTGTCTGACTGTCTGTGACCCTATGGACCATAGCCTGCCAGGTTTCTCTTTCCATGGGGATTCTCCAGACAAGGATACTGGAGTGGGCTGCCATGCCCTCCTTCAGAGGATCTTCCCAACCACGGGATCGAACCCAGATCTCCTGCGTCACAGGCAGATTCTTTACAGTTTGAGCTACAAGGGAAGCCCATGAATGGAGTGGGTAGCATATCCCTTCTCCAGGGGATCTTCCTGACCCAGGAATCGAACTGGGGTCTTCTGCATTGCAGGCAGATTCTTTACCAGCTTCCCTGGTGGCTCAGATTGTAAAGAATCTACCTGTGATGCAGGAGACATGGGTTTGATCCCTGGGTTGGGAAGATCCCTGAAGAAGGGAATGGCTTCTAGTACTCCAGTATTGTGGCTTGGAGAATTCCATGAATAGAGGAGTTTGGCAGGCCACAGTCCATGGGGTGTCAAAGAGTTGGACACAACTGAATGACTTTCACGTCACTTCTTTACCAGCTGAGATACCAGGGAAGCCCCACAATGGTGGATATACTTGTTAATACACATTGCATGTACAGTACCAAGAGTGAACCCTAAAGTAAACTGTGGACTTTGGGTGAAAATAATATGTCAGTAAAAGTTCATCGATTGTAACAAATTTATTCCTCAAGTACTGGATGTAGATGGTGGGAAGTTTATCCACGGAGTGGTAGGGGTATTTCGTGAAATCTTTGCATTTTCTGTTCAATTTTGTTGTGAATCTAAAACTGCTCAAAAAAATACAGTCTGTTAAAAAAGAAAGTTAACCTGATGATAACCTCATGGTAAATCTTCCACTGAACATTATAAAATAAAACCACTTCCCCTGGAAAATTAATAAACAAAGTCTCTTTTGCTTTCCATCTTTGGTATAATGGCTTAATCATTTCAGCTACAATGGAAAAATTTGTAACTTTTATTTTCCCAGAAATTATAAGTTTCATTTTATAATAAATGCATAAAATGGTGTATGAAACTATAGTACATTTTCGCTACATAAATCCAGCTATTAATTAAATAATCAGTTTGTTTCATAAACAATAATTTAGAATCCAGCTTGCCCAGGGTCCCATGCCAAGTGTTCTAACAAATGCAGAGATTTTTAAAAATAATAATCTGCTTAATTTGTAAGATCGCTTGCCATTTTCAGACATTTATAACTATATTTTTTCACCTGGTCCTCACAGCCACAGGCAGTCAACAGGGAAGATCTGAAACTTATACTCAAGAAGTCTCTATTGCTTGAAAAAAATTATATTTTTTTGCATAATAATAAAATGAAAGCAAAATATAAGTTTAAAATGAAAACAATGTCCTTGTACCCAGTTATCTTAAAACATCTTTAATGAAAAAAATGAAAAAGAGACTTTCAGACTGTTCTTATATGAAAAGTAATCACTATTGGTTCAAAGGTGGTATTCATAGAAATGACTTACCACAGCAGAAAAAGTTATCAAAGTTAGATGCTAAAAATAAAATGTGCTGCTATTCAGTTTGGGGAAAGGTGCAGGGATCAGCAAGACCTTAGCAAGTAACAGGACACAGGAACAGATCTGGTAAGAACACAGTTGTTAAAACAACCATAATATCTTTTGAAAGTCTGAATTTTGGATTCCTAATGCTAATGGCGTTTCCCTTGTTAAGATTCCCTTTACAAACCTCTAGCTTACAGCAGAAGCAAATAGGAAAAAGAAGAGTGATCCTGTGTCTAGTTCTGCTCTGGAGAAATCCAGGGAGGAGCTTGAAAAGAATGGGTACAACTTCCTATTTTCCTGTGTTTTCACAGCTCTCCATGCTGTCTGGGCTGTCACACTGCTAACCCTCCTTCTCTTCCTTGTTTGTTTCAAGTTCCTGGCAGCCACGTTCAGGTTACAATGAACCAAGATACACTAGAGCAGCTATCTAGTTCAGGTTCCTTTGCTGCCTGATTTGAGTGGATGCTGTTTCATTCTTCTTGGCATTGATCTCCTTCATACTCTCTGCAGACTCTAAACTGAGTTTATGAGAGCCAAGGCTCTATCTGATGCTGTTTCCCATTGTGTTTCCAGACACCATCTCACTGCCTGAAACTCAGTCACTATTTATTAACTTAATAAATGAATGCATTTCCAATTCAAATGGGATCATGTTCCCCTAACGTTCAAATCCTTTAGCTGACCTTCATTGTGGTCAGAATAGTGTTCAAATCCCTTAACATGGCTTGTGATTCACCTCATGCTCTGCTTCCTGGTCCGTCTCCAACCTCATCTCGATTCGGTCTCATTGCATGCATATTTGCTGAGCACCTAGAAAGAACCACACGGTGGTAGTGAGAGGATTCAACAATGAACAGGATAGACGCTGTGTTGATGCTTATGGAGCTTATGGTCCAGGACAGACGTTAAATGAACAATGACAATTTTGATGAACTGAGTGTCATATAAGTAATAAAACAGCTCTTCCTTCACACTTTGTGTGCCAGCGGGCATCGCAAGTTATTTTTATTTCCTGCCCACACTGCAGGCACTTGTCTTGTGGTCTTGGCACATGCTCTTCCTTGTCTTTCTTAGATCAGCACCCTTGTGCTTTCCTTGTTGTCCTTTCCCCACTTCCCACCCACCTTTGCCTGACTCGCTCTTCTTACTAAAATTAATATCTTTCCAATCTTCCCTTTCCTATGAGATCCTAGAGCACCTGTGCTTCCACTACCTTCACACCCACAGCTCTGTGTCTCTTACTTGAGCCCTAGGAGGACAGGCTTGCATCTGCTTTGCTCCTCTGTCAAATACATGATAGGTGTTCATAGGTGCTCAATAAATAAATCTTGATCGAGTGAATGGCTGAGTGTCAAATGAATGGGTGAGCCAAGTGGGATGGGAATTCAGAGTCCAGGGATGTTACCATGAGAAGAATGATTTATGAAGCAGATGTCTTCTTTTACCAGAAAAAAAGAGGTTGCTTTGAGCTATAGCCTTGTCAAAAGCAGATTTACAATTACCAATATTTGATTTCTCCCCATTGGAGGCCATTATTACTGTCAGCAAGGACTCTGCTATCAGCAAACATCCTCTCTATCACATTCCCACCACCACCCTTCCAGGCTGGGTATTAGAAAAAGGCTAGAGATTCCTGGGTAGAAACAATTTAGGGACAAATATTTTGGTGTTCCTATCCCTGACTGCCTAGGGTCACATCATATCTCATTAAAACCAGGTAAGGTAGCAAATTGAGATTTGTTGGAAGCATGGGTGAAAGCCATCATATTAATCACCCAGTCCTGTGAAATGGCCCTGGAAATGGTTTTTCTCACTGATAGAGCCTGAGAGGGTCTGGGAAACTTGAGTGCAATTTCTCACTTGAAAAACACCAAGATACCCAAAATAAGGTGTCTATGAGACAGGAAACAGGTCAACACATACCGTATAAGTGTCAGTAAGGAAGCATGGGCAGAGGAGACTCTAAATAGTGCTGGGAGAATTCTTATAGACTTGGGTACTTAGATTTGGGAAACTTGGCTCATTTCACATTTTTTTTTTTCCTCTGATCATTTTCACTTTATTCCCCATTGATATTTAATGATGTTCTCTTTGAAAAGAAGTCTTCCCTGGTGGCTCAGATGGTAAAGCGTCTGTCTGCAATGCAGGAGACCCGGGTTCAATCCCTGGGTTGGGAAGATCCCCTGGAGAAGGAAATGGCAGCCCACTCCAGTACTCTTGCCTGGAAAATCCCATGGATGGAGGAGCCTGGTAGGCTACAGTCCATGGGGTCGCAAAGAGTCGGACACGACTGAGTGACTTCACTTCATTTTGAAAATGCCAGCTGGTCCAAAATGTATAATGAGGAACCCCAGAAGAGTGTGTTTTGTGTTGTTAAAAGGTAAACTGGGGTAACTCAGATTTTTAAGGAGTTTATTTGAGCAAACATTGACTGGATTAAGCAGCACCAGAATGAAAATAGTTAGGGTCCACAGCCAACAGGAGTCTGGGAAAGGCTTTTATAGAGAGGACAAGGCAGGTGGCATTTTGACTGGCTGCAGCCATGTCGCCTTCTCTGGGAAAGCTTGGTTGGCTGTTTGTGATTGGTTGTTCTTCAGCTATGGTTTCTCAGCCTGGTGGCATTTATAGGAATTGACTCTGACTGAGTTTTCAGTTTGCATCCCTGGGCTGCTGGGGTGTTAGAGCCATCCTGCTCTAAATGACATCCTAATTTAGTTATTTAACAGTGTTTTCTTTTGTTTGTTATGATGTGAGTTATCAGATCTGGGCATGATATGAGAAGTGGTGTGTTTTCCTGGGTGGTCAAACAGAAGGACAGCAGTAAAAACTAAAGCAAGTGACTAGGACACAGGGAAAGAGTAGAGAAGAGTAAACTTTACTTGCTCCACCAAAATGTGTACAATTTGAGATAATTCGTGCCTCCCAGTTAATGAAAAATTTGATCTCTGTAGTCTGATGTTGAAGCATAATCTATGAAGACCACATGCTACAGTTTGCCACCTTATTTTCTTCACTACAAAGAAGGTTCCCAGAATGATGATGATGAAATTAGATAACTGCACAATTGCACTCATCTCACACGCTAGCAAAGTAATGCTCAAAATTCTCCAAACCAGGCTTCAACAGTATGTGAACTGAGAATTTCCAGATGTTCAAGCTGGATTTAGAAAAGGCAGAGGAATCAGAGATCAAATTGCCAACATCCGTTGGATCATAGAAAACGCAAGAGAATTCCAGAAGAAATTCTACTTCTGCTTCATTGACTATGCCAGAGCATTTGACTGTGTGGATCACAACAAACTGTGGAAAATTCTTAAAGAGATAGGAATACTAGGCTACCTTACCTGCCTCCTGAGAGATTTGTATGCAGGTGAGGAAGCAACAGTTAGAACTGAACATGAAACAATAGACTGGTTCCAAATAGGGAAAGGAGTACGTCAAGGGTGTATATTGTCACCGTGCTTATTTAACTTATATGCAGAGTACATCATGTGAAATGCTGGACTGGATGAAGCACAAACTGGAATCAAGATTGCCAGGAGAAATATCACTAACCTCAGATATGTAGATGATACCACCCTTATGGCAGAAAGCGAAGAAGAACTAAAGCGTCTCTTGATGAAAGTGAAAGAGGAGAGTGAAAAAGCTGACTTAAAACTTAACATTCAAAAAGCAAAGATCATGGGCTCCAGTTCCATCACTTCATGGCAAATAGATGGGGAAACAATGGAAACAGTGAGAGACTTTACTTTTTGGGGCTCCAAAATCACTGCAGATGGTGACTGCAGTCATGAAATTGAAAGATGTTTTCTCCTTGGAAGAAAAGCTATGGCAAACCTAGACAGCATATTAAAAAGCAGAGACATTAGTTTACTGACAAAAGTCCATATAGTCAAAGCTATGGTTTTTCCAGTAGTCATGTATGGATGTGAGAGTTGGACTATAAAGAAAGCTGGGCACCAAAAGATTGATGCTTTTGTAATGCGGTGTTGGAGAACACTCTTGAGAGTCCCTTGGACAGGAAGGAGATCAAACCAGTCAGTCCTAAAGGAGATCAGTCCTTAATATTCATTGGAAGGACTGATACTGAAGCTGAAGCTCCAATACTTCGGTCACCTGACGTGAAGAACTGACTCCTTGGTAAAGACCCTGATGCTGGGAAAGACTGAAGGCAGGAGGAGAAGGGAACGACAGAGGACAAGATGGTTGGATGGCATCACCTACTGAATGGACATGAGTTTGAGTGGGCTCTGGGAATTGGTAATGGCCAGGGAAGCCTGATGTGTGCAGTCCATGGGGTCGCAAAGAGCCAGACAAGACAGAGGGACTGAACTGAAATGATGATGAAAATTACTAACAAATTACTGATGTTTTTAGTTGCAACTGAAATGTCTGACTGGAGTACATTTAACTGTCACTTATTCAGCAGTTTTTAATCACCTATATTATTGCATGCACCAACACGGACCAGCATGGAGATGTTGCATCTCATTTGATGCTTTTGATATTTTGGAGGGAAGTCACAAACCATTCAGGAAGAATTTAGTGTGCCATTAATTAAAAAAAAAAAAAAAGGAAAGAAAAAGAAAGGAAGAAGGGGAAAAAAGGAAGAAACTGTCTTTCTCCAAAATGAAACGTAGCAACTGTGAGCCAACAGGAGCATGACAAGGTCTTCACCTTTGGGTTCTTGCTTTGCATTCAAATGCTCATAACTGTTTTAGCAAGCTCGACTCCCACACAGCGGGCTCTTGCTCCTCTTTAATTTTCTCTAATTTGTGTAGTGAATAACCAAATACTCATAATGTAATTAGAAGATAATCAGGCTTGTAATTATGTTAATTGCTGGAGAGTTACATCAATCCTCCAGCAAAGTGATAGGATTTCAGGGGAACTATTAACATGGCAAGTGGGTGAGGGTGAGACCAGGATGGGAGCCGAGCAGAGTGATGAGCACCTGGACTAGCATCATTTAACCACACGATGGAGAAGATGATGGAGCCTTCAGGAGAGATGCTTAGAAACTTGAGCTTTACGTTCCAGAACACCACCCTCTTCAGTTGGTTTTCTTCCCGTAAATAATCACATGGCTCACCTATATTTATTGTAAGAAGCCTATTTCAAAGGAAACAGGAAAATAGGTGAGAGAGGAAAAGTGAGAAAGCGAGAGAGGATTACTACTTGCCCTTTATCCTCGTCTTCCAGGTTACTGAAAAACAAAACAAAACAAGACACAACTGCCAACCCTTCTGCACTGGAGGGTTCCTTTCCTCATGTCGTGATGATCGGTTGTCACAGCATTACTTAAATGGAACCATCTTTAGATCGCCATTCACCCATTCAATCTGCACAGCCCTGACAATGCGTTTCTCTCTAAATACAATGCATTAAAATATTCATGTGGATCTTCACATTTCTTTTAGAGATGGGGAGAGCTAAGCTGGGCACCCAGGAGCCTGCTCTGACTAGCTTTCTTGCTCTCTTCATGAGTACCAACAGTCTGAGAAGCTTACCCTTTCTTTAAGCCACTTTCTTTTCCTTTCTCTCACCTCCATCTGCTGTGTGGTGTGGCAGGTGAGAAAAGCCTGTAGTGTGGTTTAACTGTTACTTAAAAAAGATTTATACCACCACATTTTTACCACCTCATGAAGTTAAAATTAAAATTACCTCACAAAGGGAGTAGAGAAAGGGGAATCCCTGTGCATTGTTGATGGGAAGGTAACCTGGTGCAGCCACTGTGGAAAATAGTACAAGGGAAAAATTAGTTTTCCTGAAAAATTCAAACATAAAACTACTATATAGATCCAGCAATTCTTTTTCTGGACATATATCTGAAGGAAATGAAACTGCTATTTTGAAGCTGTATCCATACCCCCGTGTTCATCTGAGCATTATTTATAATAGCCAGGACATGGTAATAACTTAAGTGTTCATAAATGAATGAATGGAACATGTGAAAAAATACACACACACACACACATTCAGCTATAAAAAAGGAGGAAATCCTGCTACTTGAACAACATGGATGAAACCTGAGGGCATTATGCTAAGTAAGATAAGTCAAACAGGGAAAGGCAAATACTGTATATCACTTATATGTGGAATCTAAAAAAAAAAAAAGAAAAACAATTTCATAGAGAGAGCACAGATTGATGGTTGCCAGGATAGGCAACCTGGCAACCAAACGAATGAAGGTTGTCAAAAGTACAAACCTCCAGTTATGAGTAAGTTCTGGGACATAACGTCCAGCAGTGTGACTATAGTTACCAATACTGTATTGTGTACTTGCAAGTTGCTAAGGGAACAGATCTTAAAAGTTGTTACCACAAAAAAATTTTAACTCTGTGAGGTGATGGATGTTAACTAAACTTATTATGGTAATCATTTCACAATATATACAAATATCAAGTCATTATGTTTTATACTTGAATACAATGCTATATGTCAATTATATCTCAATAAAACCAGGAAAAAACAAACACATGGAAAAGCAAAAGGACCACAGGGGTCCTCTAGGCATGGAGTAAGGAGCTTGGTTAGAGCTGATGTTAAAATATGTTTAATTACCATCAACCTCCTTGGTCAAAATGGAGGGGAGGAGAATTCTCTCATCCAGGTTTTGTTTATTATCTGTAAATAAAAGGACCAGGAGATCCTCTGTATATTATTTAATTGAATGCCACCTATCAGTTATAAGGTAAATTAAAAAGCCTCTGTTTTACAAATGCACACAGACTAAAATGACCCTATGCAACAAAAGTAAGATCATAAACATCAAATCTTTACTACTGCTACTTAGTGTGAATACACACAAATGCTCATTTCCATCATAACTTATATTGAACAGAATGTCAAAATAAAGTGACAAATTTGAATTTGTACTTCACCATATGTTTACTGCTTCTTGGCCATTTGGGAAGCGTATTGAAACTATATGGTATATAATGAAACTGTAAGAATGCTGTGAGCTGAGTTAAATAAGGTGTGTTACATAACATTCACTCATTTTCTATTGTATTTTTGATAATTGTTAACCATTAAAACAAACACAGGTTTTTTTCAGGTTTGTGAAAAGTTGAGTCATTAAAATGACCCACATGATTAGATTTTCCTGGTCACTAGAAAGACAGACAGACAGGATAAATCTATGATGAACCCACAACTATTTTTAAAGGATGTATGTGTGCTCAGTTGTGTCCAATTCTTTGTGATCCCATGGACTGTAGCCAACCAGGCTCTTCTCTCTATGTAGTTTTCCAGGCAAGAATAATGGAGCAGGTTGTCATTTCCTTCTACAGGGGACCTTCCCAACCCAGGAATCGAACCTGTGTCTCTTGCATCCTCTTCATTGGCAGGTGGATTCTTTACCATTGCACCACCTTGGAAGCCCATTTTAAAAGAGGTAGTTCCATAAAAGGTGCCGGTCAACCATCAGTTTATTTTGCAATAACAAGATGATGCTGTCATCAATAAAAGAGTAATCACCAGTTAAAGATATTCAAGAGTAAACGAGGAATTTGAGAAAAGGTCAAATTTCATGATATGGAAGGATAGGAAAATATATTACTCACAGAAACTAGAAATTTTTCCTGTAACTTATTTACAGTTGGCAAATTGTCCAAAAACCTAATTAGACAAGCAAATGTTCTTGGAAGAGATCTCAGACTAGCTCATTACATTAACTCCATAAATTTGTTCTTTCAGTAGGCAACTAATCATACAGAGAGTTTCTTACTTTTTCTCGTTCCTTAATTTCAACTTTTGTCATTGAATAGAATCGTAGTTTTACTGAGCATTGGAGTAATTGACCCAGAAAAATTCATTTAGCTTATAAACCATCACTTCAAATCAGATGTAGATTTGAAGATAATTTAGTTAATATTCTACTATGATTTCTCATCAATATAAAAATATAGATTTCATCTCCAACCTCTTTAGTTTATGAGAATAGAATTTATGATAGTCTTATTATATAAGGAAGGAAAAGACATTAATCCTAAAAACTGTACTCCTTAAGATTAAAATTGGTTTTATAAACATTTTTTTTTTTTCTTTTCAGTCTCTCTCAAGGCCATGGAATGATGGAAATTCCAATGGTGGAAGACGAATCCAGTAATTGTGGTCAAACTCACGATGAATAGACAGCATACATTCTAATTGCATGTAGGTAAATGCACCATATACTACTTATAAATAACTTTTATGTATGAGGTAAATGGGATACAGTATTTTCTATATTAAAACATATTTTAGTCCAATTAGTTTCATACGATGCTATAAAAAGAAATAAAAAACACATTTTTTCTTTCACATTCCTTCCTTTCCTTTACCAATGTGCTTTTTCCTATGTTCCAATTTCTCTTATAATTAACAAATTTGGGTCTGTGCAGATTTTCCCCAAATTACATCCAGCTTTCTATTAATTCTATAGCAAGATTTTAGTTTATTCCACTTCATGCTGATTTATTTCCTTACTTGTTAAAATACTTCAAATGAGTGATTAATGCAACGGTGAGTAGCTAAACCTGTATTTAAAATTTAAAAGATTATTGGACCCAGACATCCTGAAAGTATTAAAAAATTGAAGGAAAGTGGCTAGACATGAACACTGAAATTACTTAAGAACAAGTATTTGTCAAAATTCAAGCTTATGGCTCTGGACAGGGACATTCAAAACATGTTTTAAAAGAAAATATTCCAGCTGTATAGCCTGAAGTCCTCTGTGAACACTTTGGAAAGAATTGCCTTGAGGTACAACTAAATTATTAAAGACTGGTTCATTTTGAAGTTTAATTTGTATCCCTAAATGGTATTAACAGTCAAAAAGAGATTCAGAGTTGAAAATGGATATATGCCATTTATGTGATGAAAAAACAAAACTAGGAGTATGTTTGTGTACTTACACAAACATTAACTTTACATGCTTTAAATGGAAAAAACAAACTAAAAGAACTGAGAAAAATAGGGAATTTGTTTTCACAAGCTCAGTCCTGTAATCATTATTCTGGTTAAGAAAGGCCTCAAGGGAAAAAGCATGATCTGAAAAGAAACATGCACCCCAATTTTCATTGCAGTACTGTCTACAATAGCCAAGACATGGAAGCAACCTAAAATGTGCATTGACAGAGGAATGGATAAAGATGTGGTACAGATATACAGTGGAGTATTACTCAGCTATAAAAAAGAATGAAATAATGCCATTTGCAGCAACATGGATGGACCCAGAGAATGTCATGCTGAGTGAAGTAAGTCAGATAGAGAGGGAGAAATATCATATGATATAGCTTATATGTGGAATCTAGAAAGAAATGACAGAAACGAACCTACCTACAAAACAGAAACAGAGTCACAGACTTCCAGAACAAGCTTACAGTTGCAGGGAGGAGAGGGTAGGGGATGGGATAGTTAGGGAGTTTGGGATAGGTATGTAAATGCTGCTGCTGCTGCTGCTAAGTCGCTTCAGTTGTGTCCGACTCTGTGCGACCCCATAGACGGCAGCCCACCAGGCTCCCCCGTCCCTGAGATTCTCCAGGCAAGAACACTGGAGTGGGGTGCCATTTCCTTCCCCAATGCATGAAAGGAAAAGTGAAAATGGATAACCAACAAGGACCTGCTGTATGGCACATGGAACTCTGCTCAGTGTTATGTGGCAGCCTGGATGAGAGGGGAGTTTGGGGGAGAATGGATACATGTGTGTGTGTGGCTGAGTCCCTTCACTGTGAACCTTAAAACTAACAACATTATTAATAAGGTATGCCTCAATACAAAATAAAAGGGTTTCCTAAAAAAGAAATGCCTCAAAGATTATGTCAAGTATCTGAGTTCTTGAAGAAGAGTATGGTTGATCATCACCTTCTCTATTAGGGCTAGAGAAAAATTAAATATGTGGTTTCCATTTACTGAATAAAAACTGTTTTCGGGAAAAGAATGTAGAAGTAGTAAAACAAACTTTTGAGGATATTTGATAAACTATTGCTACTGTGTGTGTGTTTGCGGAGAATTTTAAAAGTAATTTAAGCATCCAACTGTAGATAAAGGTCAGCCTTGAAATGAATCTTTAAAAATTTGATCAAAGGGGCATATTAGTTTAGAGACAAAAACCTTTTAGTGTTTATATGGTCATGGAGGTGAATATATTGAAAGATGAGATAGAAAATTCGATTTAAAAATATACACAGTAAATGTGAGTTCATTAAACTCACTGTTGATGTTATTGGGAAGGTTGTAAATCTTTGATGAAGAACCATTATTATTAATACAAAAAGGGCATATAAAATTACAAAAAGCAAATTTAAACAAAAAAAATATACATAAGCTGGAAATAAATCTTATATACCAAATTACATATAAAGGCTAATATATAAATCAAATATGATATTTCATTTCACAAAATGTTCAGAATATGCCATTGTGCAAATGGCATTATAACTATGGAAAGGTGTACCCTCTGCTTTTCAACAGTTAGAGGCTTAAAATAACACATTGATTGCTATTAATCATCTGTTGGCCAGTTATGTTAAAACCAAATGAATGCTGGGTTACAAAAGTGTATTTTTTACAGGAGTGAAAATAAAAGTGCATTTATCAGTTTGCTATGAAACCATAAGTTATATGGAAGTTATTTAAAGTGAAGTTGCCAAATGATACCTAGAGAGAAATTCTAAGTAAATGGAAAATTAAGAAACTAATGAAATAATTAAATTATTATCATGGCACCTTTGAGGAGTAGAAATTGCCAAACAAGCTTGGCCATTAACAGGTTCTCCTTAAAGGGACAGAAGAGAAAAGCCTCCTTTTGGTTATTCAAATGAATACTTTAATTATTATTTTTGTTAAAGCATCATACTGTTATGGGTATGGAATGAAGAATCCATAAAGCATTTGATTAAGAACACTAAAATTGTGTTTCTTCAGGTAATATATGAACTGAATTAGAAATTATTGAAGATAAAAATGTCACTTTAGATATGTAATAACTCCTGCGGTCTCAAATGAATGGTAATATCTCAAATGGATGATAAAAGATTAAGTCCATTTTACATAATAACTCATGTAATTTAGAAAGCAATTGACTGGGTGGAAAAGGGCTCTGTTTTTAATACTTCCAATTTTCCTATAAATGGAATACAGTAGAGGTGCGAATATAATCCCGAATGGTAAATAACTTTCTTGCTCCTCAAATCTATACTTTACTTTTCAGTGAGTCATGATTTATATAAGTCACTCTTGATCAAATTTTAGGACAACTGGTAAATGGTATCCCCCTTCTCCGATACCTCTGGGTATCTTTTTCTTATCTGATTTGTAATATTCCTAAACAAGTTCATCATAATCATGATATAATTTTATATTTATGGAAGGATCTTCTTTTTCTCCGTCTCACCAAAAGTAAGTCACATTTCACATGAAATAAAATCCTTTAAAATGTCTGCAATCTGGCACATGTGGGTATTTAATAAATGCTCACTAAGCAACAATTGATTGAATAAATAATGAATAATTTGTTATTTTAAAATTAATTTATTTGGCTGCATTGAGTCTCAGTTGCAGCACATGGCCTATTTGTTGTGGTGCACAGGCTCTAGAGTGCATGGGCTCAATAGTAGCTTAGTTGCCTCATAGCACATGGCATCTTAGTTTCCTGACCAGAGATTGAACCCTCATCCCCTGCATCCAAAGGCGGGTTCCTGAGGAAGATGTTTCTGATCCATGTTACTCTTGGGTAAATGTTACTTATAGGTCATTGGATACTTACTTTGTGAATGACAGTGTGTTAGGTGTTCTAGGTGAAGCAAAGGTGAGAAAATTTGAAGATGTCTAGCTCCCTTTGCTCTCTCCAGGTTGTCTCTTGATTTGTTCCTCAGTTACAGAGAACCCCTGATACTAAGATTATGTGCTTGGTGATCATCATGATTTTCTGTATTCATCTTGGGGAAGATATTTAACTTCTCTGATGGCAAGCCACTCCAGTACTCTTGCCTAGAAAATCCCATGGATGGAGGAGCCTGGTAGGCTGCAGTCCGTGGGGTCGCTATGGGTCGGACACGACTGAGCAACTTCACTTTCACTTTTCACTTTCACACATTGGAGAAGGAAATGGCAACCCACTCCAGTGTTCTTGCCTGGAGAATCTCAGGGACAGGGGAGCCTGGTAGGCTTCCGTCTGTAGGGTCACACAGAGTCGGACACAACTGAAGTGACTTAGCAGCAGCAGCAGCAGAGCCTGACACACAATGGGAATAATGATACCTCTAGCACAGATTATAGTGAGATTATACGAGGCAAAAATATGGGAAGGGCCAAGTCCAGCACGCTACCCTTGCTTTCACTTTAAGCCTTATTTATGTTTAATTCACACATATTATTACTCCTTTGTCTTCTAGTACCACGGTATCTTTACTTCCATTTCCCTTATTCTTTATCTTGATGATATCAGTCTGTGTGTCCTTTGCAAGCTTTGATTTATGTATTTTTTAAATACAATAACACCAAGTTAATTCAGCGAAAACCCTCAAGGATCTAGGATGCCAAATAAAATTATTTACCATGGCTTTCAGAAGAATTGTGAACTTCCAGCTCAGTTTCACAGTTTGTTGGTGATGGCATAAACCAGATTCTGTAGGCTTACTGAATAGCTACATGATGAGGAAATGCAAGTAGACATTGTGGATTACATGTTACAGATGATCAGAAAAAGGAAGAAAGAAAAGGTGTTATGAGGTCTCCAAAAAATGAGACTCTACAGAACAAGGAAATGGGAGCCAAGTAGGAAAGTTAGAGCAGGCAGGGTTCACATGGGAGAAAGGACTATAAGAAGGAAACGGATTTGAAGGCACAAAGAGAGGAAGTTAATTATTTGCTTTGGAAGTTCTTACTTAAAAGTTCACTGCAGAAGTAGTCAACTTCTTCTTTTTTTAAAGATTCTTCTTTCATTGTAAAAATATGCAGACAAAGATGTAACTAACTTACATGAAGCCCAGTAACGTGAGGACCAGTCAATTTCTTTTTAGTCTTTCAGTTATTTCTTCTTATTTATTGTAAAATATACATAAAATAGAAAAAAGCAAAGTATATATTTGTTGTTGTTCAGTCTCTCAGTCATGTCCGACTCTTTGTGACCCCATGGACTGCAGCATGCTAGGCTTCCCTGTCCATCAGCAACTCCTAGAGCTTACTCAAACTAATGTCTATTGAGTCAGTGATGCCATCCAACCATCTAGTCCTCTGTTGTCCCCTTCTCCTCCTGCCTTCTATCTTTCCCAGCAACAGTCTTATATATGTGTGTGTGTGTGTGTATACATATATATATGCTGCTGCTGCTGCTGCTAAGTCACTTCAGTCGTGTCCGACTCTGTGTGACCCCATAGACGGCAGCTCACCAGGCTCCCCCGTCCCTGGGATTCTCCAGGCAAGAACACTGGAGTGGGTTGCCATTTCCTTCTCCAATGTGTGAAAGTGAAAAGTGAAAGTGAAGTCGCTCAGTCATGTCCGACTCCTAGCGACCCCATGGACTGCAGCCTACCCAGCTCCTCCATCCATGGGATTTTCCAGGCAAGAGTGCTGGAGTGGCTTGCCATTGCCTTCTCCAATATATATATATATATATATATATATAGTTAAATGAATAATTATGAAAAGGCTACTCATGTTACTATCATTCACTTTAAGAAATAAAACTTTGCCTCCCCAGGGTCCCCCTGTTCCCTCCCCCATGGAGAAGCAAAGATGTTATTACTTTCAATGCAATTAAAAAGTATTATCTGGCTGCCTAAAATTTTTTGCATCATCTTTGGTGTTTGGTAATTTCACTAGCATGCATCTAAGATTAATTTTTTTATTTTTTAAGAAATTTTTGTTAGGGTTTGTTTAGCATTAGAATCTTATAGATTGGTGTTTTCCTATGAATTATTGGAAAATTCTCAATACTTACTTCTCAAAACATTACTTTAACTTTTCCTCTCTTCCCTTCTCTTATCTTTTGTTTCATGTTGTCTTCTCCTCTGTCCCCTCTGTGTCTTCTCTTTGAGGAACTTGTATGAAAAGTATGTTAAGTGAAAGGTATTCCATGTTCATCATGGGAAGATTCAATATTGTTAAAATGTCAATTCTTTCCAAATTGATGTATAGATTCAATGCAACCTCAGTCAAAACCCCAAGGTTGTTTTGTTGTTGTTGCTGTGTTGAGTGTGCGTGTGTTTTAAATGATTAAGGTTTTACTGGGGATCACATGGGCTTCCCAGGTGGTGCGGTGGTAAAGAATCCACCTGCCAATGCAGGAGATGCTGGTTTGATCCCTTGGTCTGAAAGATCCTCTGGAGAATGAAATGACACCCTACTCCAATATTCTTGCCTGGAAAATCCCGTGGACAGAGGTGCCTGGTGGGCTACAATCCGTGGGGTCGCAAGGAGTTAGACATGACTGAAGAACTGAAAACACCCCACAGGGATCAGACAGGACTGGGTAGGAACCACACTGGGAAGCAGGGCCTGCACACCAGGCCAGTTCTCTCTGTGCTGGGTGATCAGAGCAGAGTTCTAAGGCCGAAGGTCTGGTTGGGCTCCTCACAGCAGAAGCAGTTAATTCCTCCATTGGCAGAGTACAGACTCGGAGAGAAATCAGTCCTTCGAAATTCTTAAAACTTGTTCTATAATGCAGCATATGGTTATTTGGTAAGTACTCCATATGTAGATGAAAAATATGTATTTTGTGGTTAGTGCTGCAATGTTCTATATATTTCAATTAACTTAAATTTGTTAATTTGTTAATTAGTTTTTCTGCCTATTTATATCTTTTTATCTTCCTGTTCTATCAGATATTGAGAATGTTTTGTCTCTCACTATAAGTGTGAATTCGTCTACCCCGTTTTAATTCATTAATTTTGTTGCATATATTTTCATTTTGTTATGGAATACATACTGATTTTTAATTGCATAACTTCCTGGAGGATTGATGCTTTTATCATTATGACATATTTCTATTTCTCTCTAGAAATGCTTTTTGTACTAAAGTAGTCTGTGATATTTGGAGAAGGAAATGGCAGCCCACTCCAGTGTTCTTGCCTGGAGAATCCCAGGGACGGGGGAGCCTGGTGGGCTTCCGTCTATGGGGTCACACAGAGTCGGACACGACTGAAGTGACTTAGCAGTCTCTGATATTAAGACAAAATTAATATATTTCTTTTGGTTAGTGTTGTCATGGCATGTATTTTTCATCTCTTTTCTGTTAAATATTTTGTTTTTTATACTTAAGATATGTGTCTCCTAAGGAGCAGTCTAAAATTTTAATTAAATGTATCTTCATTTTGTTATTAAAAATCAGCATCATCAATTTTTTTTAGTATGGTTTTGCTACCGAGCAAAAATTTCTCACATTTTTTATCTGAAAATATCTTTATTTTCATATTTCTATTGAGAACTTGGCTTACCAAGTTATTGTTTCTTCTCTGAAGGCTATTTATCTTTATTCTTTTGCTGCTTTTTAAAACAAATTACTTATTTTTAATTGAAGATAATTGCTTTACAATCTTACTGCTTTTAAGATATTACTTTCTTTCTGTCTGTGTCTCTGCCTCTGCCTTTTACCTGCCCCATCTCTCATCTCTTATATTGTGATACCTCAGAAGAGTGTTTTGTCCTTATCCTCCTGAACTTTACAGAGCTTCTTCAACCTGGGGTTGATATCCCTCAACAATTCATAAATGTTTCTGGCCATTATTTCTTCAATTGCTGTTAAATCCATGTTAGATATGGTACATTTTAATTTTTAATATCCATTTCTTTTATTCCAGACTTCTGGTGAAATTCTCCCTCTTTTTATTTATTTTCTTCACCTTTCCCCACATTTTAATGAATATGTTAAACATGGTTATTTTAATATTTTTGTTTGTTCTCAGCATCATTATTGTTTGTAAGTCTGTTTCTATTATCTTTTTTTTTCCCCTGTTGATTTTGGTTAATTTAGTCTTGGTATGTAAAATGGTAACAGCTCCAGAAGATATGAAAGACCTCTTTCCTAGCTTGGATGATGATCTTAATCCATTCAGGGATGGTGGGAGTCAGTCCAGGATTGAATTTTGGGTTAGGTTCAGTCTTCTGGCTTCTGCTGTGATTCTAGGGTGTAGCTCTCCAGGATTTTCGTTCAGTTGGCTAAATGGTGCAATGAATGAGTCCCTCCTACAGTGGGGTCTGGAATCCTATTTTTTCAGTTTATTTATTTGCCTTCTATCTGTACTTCTTCATAATTTTGTAAAAATCCTGAAGGAAAAATGGCTGTATGTTTGATGCTTCTCCAATCTTCAGTTGACTCTCTCACCCCGTGAAACTGCCCAAAGCACTGATATTTCTCTCTTCCCAGAGCTGGACTCTGCTGGGATAAAGCCCACATTATTAGCACACAGAATCAGCAAATGCCTTTAGGGAAAAAGAAGCTGCAAGTCATTAGTAGACATCTCTTTGGTTCTCCATCTTGCTAATCCTTCTTTCTTGAATAGGTCTCTGACATTCTGAAACAAATAATTTTATAGCACACAGGTTTTTCAATGTTCTTGGTAGGTGACTTGTTGGCAGACTCACAGCACTAATTTCTCATCATCTCCCAGGCAATGTTTATTCTCCTTCTGCTTAACTCTTCCTCAGGAGTGTAATATGAATGGGATAATACACTTGAAGTTTTTGTTTCTTTACTTTTACTCCGTTTATTGCTTTTTAGAACTGTTCTAGAACCCAATATGAATTCAACATCTGCTAATAATTACTTTCAAATGCATGACTTTATCTTGCCTTTTTAAAAATTATAAATCATTCTTTGCACTTTGAATATAATTGCAAAAACAAGCAAATAAGTAATTTTTGTAATTACTTATTTAGCTTATAGCAACACCTGTAATTTCAATAATAAAGTCAGGTTAGTTGGATCAGTTCAATTCAGTTTAGTTCAGTTGCTCAGTCATGTCCCACCCCCTGAGACGCCATGGACTGCAGCTTGCCAGGCCTCCCTGTCCATCACCAACTCCCAGAGTTTGCTCTAACTCATGTCCATTGAGTCGGTGATGCCATCCAGCCATCTCATCCTCTGTCATCCCCTTCTTCTCCTGCCTTCAATCTTTTCCAGCATCAGGGTCTTTTCAAACGAGTCAGTTCTTCGCATCAGGTGGCCAAAGTATTGGAGTTTCAGCTTCAGCATCAGTCCTTCCAATGAATAGTAGGGATGCTTCTTTGCTAATTTTATTTTTAACTGTCTGGACTCAGAACTGATACTTACAGTTTTAGGATTTGTAGTGTTCAGTCGTGTTCGACTCTTGTGCCACATGATGAACTGCAGCCCGCAAGGCTCCTCTGTCCCTGGGATTTTCCAGGTAAGAATACTGGAGTGGGTTGCCATGCCCTCCTCCAGGGGATCTTCCTGACCCAGGGATAGAATCCATCTCATGTCTTCTGCATTGGCAGGTAGGTTCTTAACCACTAGCACCACCTAGAAAGCTGGATACTTATAGAGTGAAATTCTAATCAGAGAATTTTATTTCTTGCCTCAAATTCCAAAATATCTAGCTATACTCCTTTTGTCCTAATCAGAAATAGAGTTCATGATTAGAGGATTTCTTTTTTCGGTCTGATAAGCTGCTTTTCCATGCTTCCTCTTCAACTTCTCCAGAGCAGCCTGAAACGTGTGTAACTAATGCAGCAGCTATCTACACCCTTTCCTCTATTCCCTCCCTTCCAATTTTGTTGTCATTGTTCCACTGCAGCATGCAGGATCTTAGTTTCCTCCTCAGGGATTGGATCCTTGTCCCCTGCAGTGGAAACTGAGAGTCCTAACCACTGGACTATCAGGGAATCTCCCCTCCCTTCTAATTCTCTGTTGACCTTGCACATATGCAACAGCAACTCTCAGAAGTCACAAGATAATGGCAGTGAATCGTTTTCTAGCATTTGTTTTATTTTTCACAATATGGATTTTAGCAAGAAAATTTTCACTTACCAGGACTAAGTTGTTTTTTTTTTTTTTTAATTATTGAACTTGAGAAAGGTGAAGTGAAAGTCGCTCAGTCGTGTCGGACTCTTTGCCACCCCATGGACTATATAGTCTATGGAATTCTCCAGGCCAGAATAATACTCGAGTGGGCAGTCTTTCCCTTCTCCAGGGATCTTTCCAACCCAGGGATCGAACCCAAGTCTCCTGAATTGCAGTTGGATTCTTTACCAGCTGAGCCACAAGGAGCATGAGAGGTACATGGCAAATTTCTATATCTTTTGCAGAGAGGAGAGATATGATTTATAAAGATTTTTTTTTCTCAGTCTCTGAACTGTGGATGATATTTGGGTCAAGATGAATCCTAGGTCAGTTTGGGTTACACGTGCAAGTGCCTGGTATTTGGGAAGATGTCCCATGACAAGCCCAAAGAGTTTGCTTCCTATTAATCCATGCTTCTCTGGGCCACTGTTGGTCTGGCAGTGGTTATTTGATGGCCTGAGAGACCTCCTGAAATAGAATCTGAATGTACAAGCCAGGCTGAGATCTCTACATTCAGGTGGGCAAACCTGATCAAGTCTGCATGTTCTCTGAAAGTGGAAAGAGTCAAGTGTCACGGCTTAAGTTGGGGGTGGGGGTCATGAAACACATGGTTTACTCTCCGAGATTAGGGAGAGCTCCTGGTTCCTCATCAGGAGGGTTGCACAAAGCAGAATTGAGGGTGAGGAAGGAGGGTTCGGAGGGGTATCTCTAGGGGTAGTGTCACTCTAAATCAGATTATCTATTTGGTGAAGAAGTTTTGTTTCAAAACTTGTGCACAATACTTGGAACGTAATCATAAAAAGATCCAGCCACTGTGACTAGAGATATCCTCCCCCCCCGCCCCACTGCCTCCGCCTTTACAGACCTAATGAAATAGGTATTTGATTGCATGGTTGCTAATGACAACATTTTGAAGACTTTTATCAGAGTTTAGCTTTTTTCGTGCATTTCTCCTTATCCTGCATTTACTACAAACGGGAAAAAAAATATGGTTTCTATTTTTAAAGGATTCAGTGTATTCTTATGTGGATATCTGTAATTTCCAAATGTGTTTCCAAATCTTTCCAAAAAGATTTCCAATCTTTACCCAAACTTTTCCAGCCTGATTTTTTTTGTGTCTATTAATAGTTCAATGGTGCCACTATCCACTTAGGTGCTCAAGCCAAAACCTTGGAGTCCTGCGCCCTTCTGCTCTTTCATTCACACACCTGATATCTAATATATTACCAAAAATACATCTCTACCACTAAAATATGTCCCATATTCCACTTGAGTCTAGAGCTTCACCAAGCCCTATTGGCTTAATTTAATAACTTCCTTACTTTTTTCCCTAGTTTTCATTCTTGTTTTGACACAATCTGAGGTCTGTTAAGAAGCCAGAATGATCCTCTATAAACTTCCATCAGGTTGTGTTGTTTTTCTGTTTATCACTGAATTTAGAAAAAAAAAAATCCTACCTCTTTATCACTGCCTTTAATTCTTCTATAAGCTCGTCTCTGCCACTCTTTGTGAGTGAGCCTTAATGCTATTCCTGGATTTGGCCAAGTCCATTCTGAATTGGAAGCATTTATACTTGTATTTTCCCCTGAAATCTTCTCATAGCTAACTTCTACCTGTCAATCAGAACAGAATCAAATCAGAGTTTTCTTTGTTGGAAGATTAACTTTCTGCCTATTGAATCTAAAGTGGCTTCCTAGTCACTATCTATAATACCACCATCTTTTATTATTTTCCCAGCACTTATTGTAATATAAGCATATCTATTTTGTTATTGGTTTAGCCATTTACTCATTCAAACTCAGTAAGAAGGAGCATCTTGTCTGTGATTGATCAGTGCTTTAACCCCAGCACCATGAAGAGTGTCTGGCACACAAGAGAGACTCAAGAAACAGTTCTTATATAAATAAATGAATGGGTATCCAGTACACTTATGTGAAAGAGACTTAATTACAATAGTGGCATTGTATTAAAAAGTGTCAGTTGATAGCAACAGGTCCCAAGAAATACAGAAGAAATACAGTGGAAAAAAGAGTGTTTTCAGAGTAGGCTGAGGTTAATCAGGCAGGATTTAAGAAAGAAATAGTTTTAAGAGTTGGATTTTAAAGATTTGGGCTATAGGAACTGTTTATTCTCAACAAAGTGCAGCTTTTCAAAGTTCCCACTTCCAAATTCAATACTGTTATTAGTAGTAGTACAATGGTAGACAGTGGAGAAGCAGGTGGTTTTAATTCCATCTGTAATAAACCTCAACTATTAACCATTTGATGAAACAGGGAATCTTTGTGATACTGACTGCTCTTACCGATAATAGATTTCATTTTTAATCTTCTCAGAAAATGTAGTCAGCTCTGTCCTTGCTCTTAAGGGTCATTCAAAAGGCTGGATTATAAAGTTACAGCTCCTGCTCTGAGCAACAACAATCGGGTGAACCCTGATTCACTGTTGTCAGGGCAGGCAATTGAGTTGCTGCCATTACTTCTCCCATATGCAGCTGCTGAAAGGTGAAAAGAAACAAACACATTTCTGCTGGAGCACAAAGTTCCAACCCTTTCACTAAGCTTTTCTCTTAAGGGTCTGAGTCATAAGTCCTGTTCAAGTTCTCTTGATGATTTTCCCTCATAGGTAATAGATGAGAGAAAAATGGGTCTCTAGAAGATCAAAATTCAAGAGTAAATAACTTTAATGAAAAGAGCAGCAGTCTGAGAAAATGAATTAAACTAGTATGTGAAGTCCTGCTACATGTCTAGCTTGGGGTATAAAATAGAATAGGGCATGCTACTTTCCCAAGAGAAGTGTAGTTCTCTTCTTTCTTTTGGTCTTTTTTCAAAATTTTAAAATCAATTTTTAAATGGAGGATAATTGCTTTACAGTGTTGTGTTGGTTTCTGCCATGCAATAATGTGAATCAGCCCTAAGTATACATATATCCTCTCTCCCTTGAATCTCCCACTCACCCTACCCCCATCCCAGCCCGCTAGGTCATTACAGAGCACCAGGCCAAGCTCCCTGTGTTAGATAGCAACTTTCCACTAGCTGTCGAGTTTCCACACGGTAATGGATATATTTTAATGCTGCTGCTGCTGCTAAGTCGCTTCAGTCGTGTCCAACTCTGTGCGACCCCATAGACGGCAGCCCACCAGGCTCCCCCGTCCCTGGGATTCTCCAGGCAAGAACACTGGAGTGGGTTGCCGTTTCCTTCTCCAATGCATGAAGTGAAAAGTGAAAGTGAAGTCGCTCAGTCGCGTCCGACTCTTAGCGACCCCATGGACTGCAGCCTACCAGGCTCCTCTGTCCATGGGATTTTCCAGGCAAGAGTACTGGCGTGGGTTGCCATTGCCTTCAGTTCAGTTCAGTTCTGTTCAGTTGGTCAGTCGTGTCCAACTCTTTGCGACCCCATGAATCACAGCATGCCAGGCCTCCCTGTCCATCACCAACTCCTGGAGTTCACTCAAACTCATGTCCATCGAGTTGGTGATGCCATCCAGCCATCTCATTCTCTGTCATCCCCTTCTCCTCCCGCCCAATCCTTCCTAGCATCAGACTCTTTTCCAGTGAGTCAACTCGTCGCATGAGGTGGCCAAAGTATTGGAGTTTCAGCTTTAGCATCAGTCCTTCCAATGAACACCCAGGATTGATCTCCTTTAGAATGGACTGGTTGGATCTCCTTGCAGTCCAAGGGACTCTCAACAGTCTTCTCCAACACCACAGTTCAAAAGCATCAATTCTTCAGCGATCAGCTTTCTTCACAGTCCAACTCTCACATCCGTACATGACCACGGAAAAAACCATAGCCTTGACTAGAAGGACCTTTGTTGGCAAAGTAATGTCTCTGCCTTAGGTTAACTAATTTACACTCTTGGATAATGAGCAAATAGGGACTGCCAAATGGAAAAGTGACCCAAAATAATTGCTAATAATTTTATACATTTCTAGCTTCCTTTCATTCCTTTTCTACCTCCTTCCAGCCTCTCCCTTCCCACTTCTCTTTCTTCTGTATAAACAACCATCCCGGAAGTACATGTAAGAGGACCAATGAATAATATCTGAAAATTACATTTTGGATTAGCTGTTCCTTTTGCTATTGTTTCCAATGACTTTGTAAAATATTTACAAACAAAAGCCTTCAATGTGTTTCAAATTTTCAGAATGTTTTCCTTTGTGATATTCTCTATGGCTTCAAAGGTTAGAGAGACATTTGTTCTAGATAGTTGGAAAATATTCAGAATTATTCTTGTCCATTAGGAAACTTTCTCAAGTACTATGATGGAGTCTGTGAGCTCTCTCATCATTTGCAAACAAGAAGCAGTGATCAGCCTAGTAAAGTATTTTGAAGTAGAATAAGTACTAATTGATAAATGTTATTAGTAAACATGGAGAAGTTACCAAAGCTGGAGGTATCATTTAAAAGTATATTCTTTAGGTTAAAAATTGGTACAAGTCACAGAATTAATAACAGATTTACACATCAATTTTTGTGTGTGTATTTTTAATTGAAAAATCCATGCATTGAATTATTGTGGTCTTGAAATATATTTCCTATATGGGCCAATTTCCTCTCATTTATTTTTCCTTTAGGAATTTCTTAAATATCATTTCCTGTGGGCTCTTCCTTATAAACTTTAGAAATATTCTCCTTTGTGCTAATGAAGATCTTTCTGGATTTTGTGTAAAGTTTAATTAACTTTACAATTTTATTTAAGAACAGTTGTGAAATAATATTATTTCTTATTCTGCAGAAATTATATATCTTCTTATTCAGCAGAAATTATATATCTTCAAAGTATTGTGACTTTCTTTTTAATGTCATACATATTTCTGAAATTTATCCCTAAAATGTTTAAAATTTTTTTCCTATTTCCACAAGTAAGATCTTTTGGGTTCTAACATGTATTTCAGCCAAGAATGTAGGAATTGAAGAATATATTGAATTTTGTATATTTATAAGCAGTATAACTAGAATGTTACAACTCAACCCCAAATAAATAACCAAGTGTCCACACTCTGCTTTAGTACTGTATTTGTTTTTTAAACAAATTCCTATAGTTCCTGTTGATACACATTAATGTCATCTGATAATGAATTTAATACTGTCTTCTTTCCCAAGATTAAGAATTCTAATTTTTTAGTAATGCATGGTATTGTGACGAGTGAGTGCCATTTTTTGTTGCTGATTTTAAATTTGGTGAAATTGCTTTTAGAGTTTTTAATGTTGAACTTTTGGTTTAAGATATTCTTTGTTAAGAAAAAGATTTTGTTCTCATTAAAATTTAAAAAATTGGAGTATGTATTTGAATGAACTACTATTCTGATAGTTCTCTTAAAATTGCAGCATTCTTACATTCTTAGGATAAAACTTACCTTCTTGATCATGGTATGACATAGCGTTTGGTTGAAAGTAATCTGATGATAAACAATTAATGAAATGTCCATGAAAATAAAATTAGCCATAAAATAAATATCCCCCATCACTCTTATTTTAAGCAGGATTTATCCTGAGTGTCAATGTTCAAATCTGCATCAATTTCAGTAAGCCATTTTTAATTTTTTATGACACTTGCTTCACATGAAATAATTAAAATATTTACTATGTTTTTAGTTGAGAATAAAAATTTAAAGGAAATTGTTGGCAAATTATTAAAAACACTTTTAAAGGGAAAGAAGCATATGTAATTGAAATTAATTGAATTTAAAATGCTTTAAAAATCTTAAAACTTGGAATTATATAGTGTTTTATATGTCTTTTCATAGATTTTCATTTTTTACTCAATGCAGAAAAAAAAGATGATATAACCCACCAAGAGTTCATATTTTCTTGTATGCTTTTCCTGATATTTTTCTTTCCAGTGCACATACAGTCACATTATTATTATTTTTTTTACAAACATGGAATGAATATCAAATGTATATAGTAGTTTGTTTTCATGGTTATCTTTTCAGAGCAATGGGTAAATTTCTCCAAGATAGTTATTAATGATTATATGCAAATCCATTCACACATATTGTATTCCATTCTGCCATCATTTATTTAGTCATTCTGTTAGTTATTTGTATTTTCCTAACTTTTAATTATTATAAACAACACAGAACAAAAATTTTAAAAAATTGATTGTTAACAAGAATGAAATACATTTTGAACCAAACCACATGAAACAGTCTTAAAACTTAGATTATAAACAAGCTAACTCTAACTTTCTAGAATTTAAAATGCTTGTTTCTATATTTCTCTGCTTGATATATTAATTAATTTTAATTATATTACACAGATAATTTGATACCTTTATCAAGTTTAAGGTTTGTATTCATAATTTTCTCATTGAATAAATAAAGTGGTTCCTACTATTTTTCAGTGTTTGTAATTATCTAAGATGAAAATTTTTTATTCTGTCATTTCAAATAACTATTTAGTAAGTTATCAATATTTGGTATATTTTAGAGATTGATTTTTAATAGATATGTCACAATTTCTTTTATATTTATGGGCCAATATAGGTGGCTCAGAGGTTAAAGCGTCTGCCTCCAATGCGGGAGACCCGGGTTCGATCCCTGGGTCGGGAAGATCCCCTGGAGAAGGAAATGGTAACCCACTCCAGTATTCTTGCCTGCAGAATCCCATGGACGGAGAAGCCTGGTAGGCTACAGTCTACCGGGTCGCAAAGAGTGGAACACGACTGAGCGACTGAACGGAACGGAACGGATAGGAATTTTAACTTGTCAACTTTTACACTTTGTAATACTTTATAGAATTTAAGCCATTTGCAGGAGTAATTGAAATTAAGTGCGACTGTTACATAGTAATACTTTAAAAAAAGTCCTAGGACTTCCCTGGCTGTCGTGGTTAAGACTTCATCTTCTAATGCCGGGAGTGCAAGTTTGAACCCGAGCTGGAGAGCTAAGACCCCACATACCTCATAGCCAAAAACATAAAACAGAGCCAAACACAGAACAGAAGCAATATTGTAACAAATTCAATACAGTCTTTAAAAGTAGTCCACATCACGAAAATTCTTAAAAAACCCAAAACCTTATCTTCTTTTGCATTCTTATTTTAACTTAGATTTTTCTTCCTTCCATTATTAGATTCGCCATTTATGTTTTATATTATTGATTGACCTGCAAAATTACTGTCTGGATTTGTCATCCATTATTTTTCTACTGTCTAAATCATTTTATCCTACTATAAGCATCAACATTTCTAGAAATAATGGTGTGGCTAGACTATAGATTGCTGGAAAATATTACGATTCTTCAGTGGTCAACTCAAAAATCTAAATTTTAAAAACCCTTACTCTGGCCAACACCACACACACACTGACTTGTAAAATGAGAGGTAGCATAGCTAGGAAGCATTTTTTTACTTAGGAAAAAAAGTATTGGATTTATACTCAACCATGTAGAAATAAATTCCTCAAATTTCTTCCACCTGTATCTCTTGTGATCAGATTTGTAGTGTTTTCATCTGAAATATTCTATAAAGCAATTTTGCATTTTTCTTTGAATAATTGCCACTGTGGGAAATATGTCTTTATGAATTTTTGTACTTTATGATGCATGAAATATTTGATTTTATCGTGTTGGATCTTGAGACAATTATCCATGTAACTTTTGAGTGTTTTGAAGCTATTTATTTTTCCTTTTTTGGCATAATACAGTATTAGTGTTGGTGTATTATCTGTGGACACTTGACAATTAGGACAGTGAGGGAGGAGGTTGTTACTCATTTTGAAGTACTTACCATAGAAAAAGGTCTTCCCTGGTTGCGCAGTGGGTAAAGAATTTGCCTGCAATGCAGGATACCTGGGTTCCATCCCTGGGTTGGGAATATCCCCTGGAGAAGGAAATGGCAACCCACCCCAGTATTCTTGGGAAATCTCATGTACAGAGGAGTCTGTCTGGCTCATGTACAGTCCATGGGGTCTCAAGAGTCGTATATGACTTAGTGACTAAACCACCACCACCATAAAAAATCCTTCCAATATTTATGTCATTATGTCACTTAATCCCCATAACATTTATGTCATTATATCATTTAATCCCCATAACAATCCAGCTAGGTAAGAATGATTATCTACACTATTTTTGCAATGGAAAAATAGATTGAAAGTTAAGTGCCCTGCCCAGATCACATCTTACTTAGTACAGTGCAGTGCTAGAGCTCAGAGCTGGGTGTGCTAGACGCTGAAGCCTGATGCCTTTTTTACTAAATTAGTGTCTTTCAAGGAGATGTAATTCCTATTAGGGGTGTACAGAGTTTGACATATATCTAATTGTTGAACATTTACTGTATTATTCATTTCTTTGCTGTCCTTATTCAATTTTTAATGGGGGCTTACCCAGGATAATTGGATGCAGTAATTTAATAGTGGAGTTTTTGAAATATGGGTTCCCCAGGCAATCTATCTCATCTGTGCTGTGCCTCCAACTACCACACTTCTGGCTGTCAGCTTCCAAAGTTCTTTAAGCTCCAGGCTTGAGCTCAGAAAACGTTTTTAAAAACTCAGATTAAATATTGTACCATTAGGATTCAGTATTAAGAATGATTAATAAGCATTTACTGCATAACATTTGGAAAACAATGAGAAACATGAAAAATATAATAAAAATCATCTCAAATTTCATAAGCTTGGAGTACCACTATTTTTATGATTTATTTTTTTGCTGTTCAGTATCTTTGTCTGTTATAGGCACACACTATATTTTATTTATCAATTGGAATCAAGTCAATGATTCTGGTTTTGAACCTACTATTTTTTTCTACTTAAGAATATAATGTGAACATTTTCACATTATCAGATATTATTCAGCAATGTGATTTTTTTTATTAGCCATTGTATTGTGTTGTATGGATATACTATAGGGTAACAATTCCATATCATTGGGCATTTATGACTACAATTGTAGATAATTTTTATGCAAAACACAGCATGGCTATTGATGTGTACAGCATTTTAAATTTGATCTCATTATACAATAAGTGAACTTTTGATAAAATTTCATCAGGTAGGGTGGCCATGGAATTGAATAGTCAAGAATCAGTCTTAGTAAAATCTGCAGCATACCTTTGACATTATCACAGTTTCTGTTAATGGTACACTCCATTTTAAGCTGGATTTCATCTTGACATACCTCCCTAGTAATATCCCAAACCTTTCACCCCACAAAACGTGTATTCTTTAATGCAAATTTAATTATTTTCTTTCAGAGTTGTCAAATACTGTCAATATTTTTTTTCTGCTGATGACAACAGATATAAGAACTAAGGTGACTTCTCTGGATAAAGATAGTCTAAAGACAGGTAAACATAGGGACATTTTAAATGGAATTAAATGCAATAATGTAAATCTTGATGTGACTCTTCATTACTAATGCTGCTTCAGTTCTTGGCACCCCCTGCATTTCTTCTCACACGTTCTCAAATCTGTTATCTGTACATTTTTGCCTTCCTGTAAGTGGTTTGGGAAATAAAGAGAACATTTACTTCCCATTTGACTATTTTATAATAGCTTCTAAATAGGAAAGTTGTGAGAAAATGTTCACGTATAATGTGAAGCTATTGAATTTTTTCATAAAAGGCAAGAAAAGGCAGGAAAAAAAATCTCATTTCACCTAATGCATTTCACAGATTGCCATAAACTAAGACTCTTTATCATTGGAAAGAAAATGCAGCTTTTCTTCAGTAGGAAACAAACATATTTGCATCAAAACAGAATGGGGAAGCTGTAAATAGGCGGGTAAATTTTGGTTGTTGCCAGGCAGACTGAGCTGTCACAACCCTTGGAGACATTTGGAGAATATTTTCACACAAAAGGTGGGAATCTAATCATTTATTCATTGGAATCTATGATTTACTTCCCACATATAAGTAAGGACTTTTTAAAAAAAGTTAAAATCTCAATGACTTTAAGTTTTCTATCTCATTTCCAATAACCATCTACGGCACCTTCATCATCTGTCTTGATGATCCTTTTAAAACCGATTTTACATCTTGTTTCCAGAAATGTCTACATCACTTGGCTATAGTCAACACTGGCCATGCTGTTGATCTCTTTTCTCTTTGACTTGCTCCAAACCCTCTTGCCTTCTAGAGAACACATTCTTTATATCCATTGGGTGATATAATTCTGATTCAGTCTCGGTACATTTCCCATGTCCATTGTCACTTTCTCAGTTGTGATGGCTTCTCTTTCCCAGCCTCAATTTGCAGACTTCCTGCCATTCCCACCTTCTAGTAGATTAATAAATGTAATCTAAGTACTCACATTGGACTTCCCTCATGGCTCAGATTTTAAAGAGATCTGCCTGCAATGTGGGAAACCTGGGTTCGATCCCTGGGTTGGGAAGATGCCCTGGAGGAGAGCATGGCAACCCACTCCAGTATTCTTGCTTGGAGAATCCCCATGGACAGAGGAGCCTGGCGGGCTACAGTCCATGAGGTCACAAAGAGTCAGACATGAGTGAGCAACTAAGCACGGGTACTCACTTTACAATTTCTATTGCTACTTATTATGCCTGAACTGTTGAGAACTGATACAGTGGCCATGATGTGCTGATGTGCCACCAGTGGGTCACAGGTATACTGCTAATGGGTTGGCCAAAAAGTTATTTTGGGTTTTTCCATGAGATGGTACAAAAAACCCCAAACAAACTCTTTGGTCAACCCAATATGTGGCTTTCCATCAGTCTCAGCCAGTTACTCCCAGTCACCAGCTACCTTTTCTCCAGAGTGCCATCCAAACATGTGTGCTGTGATAGGGTAATGATTAGGAACTGCTAATTGGAGGTTAACAGTTGAATACATGAGCTGATAATTGTTATTTACTAATATTTAACCCTGAGTGAATTGCTTAACTTCTCTCAGTTTCCTTGCAGGATTGTTCCCAGGGTGAGTTGATCTTATTCATGAAAGCACTTTGCATTATTTCATTATTGTAAAGATAATGATGATCATGCAAGGAATCATGGTACAGATTATGGATGACACAGAAGTGAGGTACTCTATCCTTAAAGAGATGTCAGTAAAGTTGGGGAGACAAAAGCTAAGAACTACCAGTGTAGTCCATGATAGGTACCAACTACATATCACAAAGTGCTCAAGGGTTCAGGAGTCAAGTGAAGGGAGGACTGCCCAAGAAATTAAATAGGAGGTGAGTCTTAAAAGATGGTGAAAAAAACAGGGGGAGTAAATGCACTAATGGAGACTGAGCAAACCTTCAGATTAACATTTTGTTAAAATTAGGCTTTGTTAAAATTAGGTTCTTGTGTCAAATGTAGCCTGACCAGATGCTGGTTGAAACTGTTTAGTAAAACAACCATTGATCTATCAAAAGAAAAAAAAAATGCTGAAGAGTCCTCTAGATAACTGGGAACCTGCCTGACATCAGTACTCTAAGGAATGAATTACTCCATTATAGGAAGGCAATTAGCTTCCCTGGTGGCTCAATGGTAAGTAATCGCCAATGCAGGAGACTTGAGTTTGATCCCTGGGCCAAGAAGATCCCTGGAGAAGGAAATGGCAACCCACTCCAGTATTCTTGCCTGGAAAATCCTATGGACAGAGGAACCTGGAAGGCTACCATCCATGGGATCTCAAAGAGTTGGACACAAATTAGCAACTAAACAATAACAAGAAGGCAATAAGACAAAAACCAATTTGTATTTTCCAGGCTAGAATCATTGGCAAGAGGCAAATCTCAAAGTTGTTTTACTTGAAGTTTTTGACTTATAACTTAAAAATATTTAAAATAATGTGTCCTATTTCTCCCCACTTGAAATGATATGATTTAAAAAGAAGTCTCCATACATTTAATTTCTTGTGTACGTGTTTTCTTTTGATGGGGCAATGTGGCCTTGGGTGCTTTTGTTTAATGCAGTCTTTCTTGTCTCTTTTTCTTCTTACTTCTATTTTCCCTCTGTTTATGATCAGAATGACTTCAGATAAAGAAGGGAGAAATCAGGATTCTCAGTCCAGGGACAGAGGGCCCCTCTGTGATCGCAGCCACTTGCAGTTTTTGAACAGCCATAACAAGGAAAATGATGCAAAGGGAAAAGTGAGAGTGAGGGCAGTCTGTTGATCCACTCTCCAGCCCCAACTCTATGACCTCCATCTAGTGGTGTCTTTTCCTCTGAGTACTTAGACAGGATTTAAAACTAAGGAAAATGAGCTGAAGAACTGGCAAGTAGTACCTGCTTTTTCAAAATTTCCTAAATTGGTCTCAGCAGCAGCAGCTTTAATGTGATGCTGGAAATCATTTCCTTCTAAGCAACATTAGCTCTACTGGCTTGTGGTTTATCTTAAAATGAGTCAACCTCACTGATATCTTAAAAAACACTTCAGTATTACAGAATTAGCTCTCAGCTCTAACCTGAGTACACAACATTAGTTTCCTGTAAATTACTATATAAGCTCAAAACCATTTAGAACACGGAGCACTTGATTCTTTCCAGGCACAATCAATGGAATGCCATTATTCCTCCACGGGAGAGATACAGTCAAGATTTTGTTTCTCTACATGATGCATTATTGCATTATAGTCCATGTTATTGTACTAATACAAATAGTACATTAATGAAAATAATATTTCGGGAGTAGGAATAATTTTTTCTACTTATTAGGAGGGACAATGTCATTGTTGAGAGCTTCCCAGATGATTCAGTGGTAAAGAATCTGCTTGCCAATGAAGGAAACATAGGAGATCCCAGTTCAATCCCTGGATTGGGAAGATTCCCTGAAGAAGGAAATGGCAGCCCACTCCGGTGTTCTTGCCTGAAAAACCCCATTGACAGAGGAGCCTGGTGGGCTACAGTCTTTGGGGTTTGCCAAGAACTGGACATGACTGAGCGACTAGCACATAGCAATGTCGTTCTGAGGCAACTGATAGATGGAAAGTTTTCACTGTTGTCTTAAACAGATCAAGGTTTCTGGAAAACTTGATTAGAGATTTTCAGGAAATTGCTTAGAAGACAAGCAAGTTGCCTTCATTTCTCTCTGAACCTTCCCCTGGTGACCTTCCAATTATTTTCAGCAGTATCATGAGATCAGAAACTAGTTCCTTTTTTTCAGCACATGATTCCCATTGCCTAAGAGTACCCAGTCCATAGCAGGGTCAGGATGTGTGTTGACCAACTATGAGCTGTATTCTTTGAATTGGTGTGCTTCTTTTGCTTTCCTTTTTGTATCTCCATCAAAATTTATTCATCCTTTACTTGAATTCTACTTGTCCTAGGCTGTGCTAATTAACACTGAACTAAACAGGTGAAGTCATTGAGAGAACGTTTCAAAGGACAGATCTTACAGAAAGACACAGTGGGAAGATTTTTAGACAATGTGCAAGTCTATAGAGAAAATATTTTCATTAATAATAACAATTTACATGAACTGATTGGATAGTTCTCTTGGCATTTCACAGATGACACGGTGTAGACCAGATCTTTCATGGAAGCTGAGAACTGGAAAAGTTGTGAATGTGACTCAGAGCAACTTCAGAAGGAGCAGCATGGTCAGAAATAGCTTACCTTGGGTGATGTAAAACAGTGGACATAAATTCACAGATTCACAAATATTAATAGTAATAATAAACATGGCAATCAACTGTTGTAAGCACAACCAGATGGGTTAATCTGCATAGACAGGGTATAGATTTTTGAGGACAAATGGAAGAAGTAGAAATGTCGGGAGCATCTTGGTTGGCTTCACTATTATTGGTCATGCAATAGGAAAGCTTACAGTTTTTAATAATCTGTACCAAACAGGAACAAAGTGAAAAGCATAGAAAAGTAAAAATGGAAGTAGTTCAATAATTTACTTAAGAATGCAACATTTTTAGAAAAGACTCTGATGCTGGGAAAGGTTGGGGGCGGGAGGAGAAGGGGACGACGGAGAATGAGATGGCTGGATGGCATCACCAACTCTGTGGACATGAGTTTGGGTGTACTCCGGGAGTTGGTGATGGACAGGGAGGCCTGGCGTGCTGTGATTCATGGGGTCGCGGAGAGTCGGACACGACTGAGCGACTGAACTGAACTGAACTGAACTGAACTGATCCTAATTTTTGTAATAAGAACTATAAATTAATAGCAGCAGGCATTGGTTTTGTTTCTTTTTCTTTCTTCTTTATCCAACTTTGGTGATATGTCATATGAATATCTGAATTATCAAATGTTTCCTTTTATTTATTTTTTAAAATAGTTTTATTTATTTATGCTGCGCTGGGTCTTCGTTGCTCTGTGGGCTTTTCTCTAGTTGACGCAAGCAGGGGATACTCTCTAGTTGTGGTGCCCTGGGTTCTCAGTGCGTTGGCTTCTCTTCTTGAGGAGCACAGGCTCTAGGGCGCACGGGCTTCAGTAGTTGTGGCTCTTAGGCTTAGTTGCTCTGTGGCATGTTGGATCTTCCCAGACCCATGAACATGAAATATCTTTCTATCTATTTGTGTCTTCTTCAATTTCTTTCATTAATATCTAGTAAGTTTTCAGTGTCATGTTTTTCACCTCCTTGATTAAATTTGTTCTTAGGTATTTCATTCCTTTTGATGCAACTGTAAATGGGATTGTTTTCTTTACTTCCATAGCTTCTTCTTTTTTTTAATTAATTTATTTTTAGTTGCAGGATAATTGCTTTACAATATAGCATTGGTTTCTGCCATACATCAACATGAATCAGCCACAGGTATACATACGTCACCTTCCTCTTGAACCTCCCTCCCACCTGCAGAGCTTCTTAACACATGGAAAAAGAAACAAGACTATTGTTCAGTCACAAAGTCAGGTCTGACTCTTTGTGACCCCATGGCCTGCAGCATGTCAGGCTTCTCTGTCTTTCATTATCTCCCAGAGTTTGCTCAAATTCATGTCCATTGAATTGGTGATACCATCCAACCATCTCATCCTCTGTTGTCCCCTTCTCCTCCTGCCTTCAATCTTTCCCAGCATCAGGGTCTTTTCCAATGAATTTGGCTCTTCACATCAGGTGGCTAAAGTATTGGAGCTTCAGCTTCAGCATCAGTCTTTCCAATGAATATTCAGGGTTACTTGGTGTTAAAGCCAATTTCTAATCCAAAATGATCGTAAACAATCTGAACAGTAAAAAACAGATGGAAACTAACATGAAAGGCTTTCCAGTCTCTGAAAGTGCTTCTTGGGTGGCAGTCACACCTCTGGTAATAGCCTGGGGCACAGGAGGCTGAGCCAAGGCACCTGAATTTTGATGCAGTTGTAGAAGCTCTATAGCTTGTCTCTTGCTGGAGCAGCCTGAGATATTTTTAAAAAAAGCTTGTATTTCAATAATTCTCTATCTCGCTAACAGATACTATCTCTATGTAGGGAGGAGTATGATGCATAAGAGGGAGGAGAAATTACTTACAGATTTTTCTTCTTTTAAATATTTCATTTGTTTTCTTGTTATAAAAGCACCATATACTCATTCTAGGGACTTGGAAAATAGAGACAAAAACAAAGGGTTAAGAAAACCCTCTTGTCATCATTCTATCAAAGGTAAAAACTTTGATTTATTTCCAATTCTTCCTTTATTTCATATCCCCTCTTTATCTATTGACCTCTTTTTCCACTTTTCTTTACAGAAAATGTCCTCAAAAGAGTTGTCCTTTCTGTTTCTAAATTCTTTCCTCCCATTCTCTCTGGAACCCAATCCAGTCATCATTACACTGCACCCTGAACTGCTGTCATTTGGGTCACAAATGAAGTCCCTGGTTCTAAATTCAGTGACTGGTTCTCAGGCAGGATTTGGCACATCTGTTAATTACTTCCTTCTTGAAACTGTTCTCATTTGAATCCCAGGACACCACTCTCTGGTCTCCTTCCACACTTCTAGCTTTTTCTTCCCAATCTCTTTAGTATTTGTTTCTTCATCTTTACAGCATTTGCACATCAGGACACATCTTGGCTCACTTTCAGTTCATTGTGTAAACTCATCAAGTCTCATGGCTCTAAGTGTCAAATTCACCTATGCAGCCAGGACTACTTCTCTGAACACTATGCCTACATTTCCAGTTGACTATCTTGGTAGGTAGCTTCCCTAGTGGCTCAGTGGTAAAGAATCTGCCTGCCAGTGCAGGAGACTCAGGTTCAATCCCTGAGTCAGGAAAATCTCCTGGAGGAGGAATTGGCAACCCACTCCAGTGTTGTTGCTTGGGAAATCCCAAGGACAGAGGAGACTTGTGGGCTACAGTTCATGGAGTCGAAGAGTCAGACATGACTGAGCACACATGCATGCAAGTTTCTTATATGATAATATAGCTTGGCTATTTTTGATGAAATGAAATGAAGAAAAGCACATGTTTATAAAATCCAAAGAGAACAGAAATAATAAAATGCAAAGTAAATTGCTTTTTCATTGGCTTAATATATGACCAGGCCCTCTCCCAAGGTTAAATATTGTTATACTTTTTTTGGTACTACTCTTGTGCCTTTACAAGAAAGTTTTGATATATCTTTTTATCTCACTGTATTACATTCGCTTATTTAGTTTCTTTGATTAGAATAACACATAAATAGTTCTTCATGATTAAATGTATGTAGCTTATTCTATATTTAAATATTAATTATTAATTTCTTTTGTAACTTTATATTAAATTATCAAATTGAGTTTTTTTCATTTCCTTAAATGGCAACCCACTCCAGTGTTCTTGCCTGGAGAATCCCAGGGATGGCGGAGCCTGGTGGGCAGCCGTCTATGGGGTCGCACAGAGTCGGACATGACTGAAGCGACTTAGCAGCAGCAGCAGCATAATGCTGAAATAGTTCCAGTTCTCAGTTTGTGTTTTAAAATCAGATATTAGAAAAATATTTTGGAAATATGCTCAAGGAATATAGATTTTGGTCTTATTAGACTCATTAGCTCTGTGTTTATATTTAGTCATTTAGTCTTTCTGAGCCTTAGTTTTCCCATCTGTCATTAAATTACATTGAATTAGATAATATCTAATATTAATTTCAACTGTGAAATTTGAAGTGCATAATTATGTCTCTTCTTTAGGTCATGATAAATACACAAAACAGTTTTGCTGAAAGCCTGGCCTATAGGTCACTATAAGGGACATTCACCTGGCCTTCATATTCCCTAAGGTCTTAAATTTATGTATTTAACCTTATTTCTAAGTTATGTTAGACACATTACCTCAGAGAAGCTATGACAGAAATGAAAAAAGTGCTAACCATGGAGCTTTTTTCCTCTTTCACTACTAGACCACACTCTTTGTAAGTTATGATAGATTCTTAACTTTTCTTTTCCAGGGGATCTTCCCAACTCAGGGATTGAACCCAGGTCTCCAACATTGCAGGCCAATTCTTTACCAGCTGAGCCACAGGGAAGTCCAAGAATACTGACATGGGTAGCCTATGCCTTCTCCTGAGAATCTTCCGGACCTAGGAATCGAACCGGGGTCTCCTGCATTGCAGGCAGATCCTTTACCAACTGAGTTATCAGTGAAGCCCTATGATAGATTCTTAATGAATATTATGACTATCCTGTGGAAAGCATATTTATACTGCATTGAATTTTTATGTTAAAATGTTAACTTGTTAAATACAAACATTTAAACTAAACTACAAGTTTTGTAACTCTGTTTTGAGATTTCATTACTTATTAATTATTTTTAAGTATAATCATTTAAGTTATCTCCACTCTAGTATTCTTGGCTGGAAAATTCCAGGAACAGAGGAACCTGGTGGCCTACAGTCCATGGAGTCGCAAAGAGTCAGACAGGACAGCACACACACCCACACACACATCTCTTGACTTGAGAGTCTGTGTTTGGAGTATGTGTGTCTGAAGTATGAAAGTTAATATACAATACTTCGGTTAAAGGGCTGAGATTGGCCCTTGAATTCCTACCAGCAGAGGCTGTATTTCGAGTTTGTTTTCCTTTTACTTATATACACATGTACATATGGTAGGCCTGAGATAATGAGATTCTTTTCAACTTAAAATGCCTGTAGCTAGACATATGAACAAAACACCTCCATATAATATGCCTTCCTTAGTGGCGTTTACATGGGAGATGTGTTTTGATTTGCTTTTGTGTAGCAAATACTATGTTATCTGGGCCAAAAACATTTCACCGTCAGAATTAGAGACTGTAAGCACAGCTGATTTTTAAGAGTATTTTGGGCAGCTGCAGAATTCTGATGACTATCCACCAGGCACTTCATCTCTTCACTGCCCAAACTGAGTCACTTTCTATCTTAAGTCTAACTTTATATAAAAAGTGTCATCTCTTTCCTACTGATGAAATAAATATACAGAAACAAAACTAAATGAAATAGGAGCTATGTCTAGTTTAAAAGCTTTATATTTAAGAAATGCACGAATATTTTGAAAGTAAGTCAATAACTATCTATGTGTCTTTGGGCCAGAGGTTCATCTTTTTAAATTCCACCAGAAATTGTCATTAAAGATTTACATACAGTTAGATATTTTTCTGCTGTTACAAAATTAGATGTTTGGGATAATTGTACCTTTAGATAAGGACATGATGAGGGAAATCAATACTTCATTTAAATTTGAACTAGGCGAAAATTTAGTCTGAGATTAAAAGTGGTAAGTTTGGGTAAATTTAAGGATGTCCATGAAGACACTTCCTAAACTTTCTGTCAGAGATTATTATGTAGTTTCTCTTACTCATTAAATAGTATATTAGTTATTTTAAGAAAATTAGTTCATTTTATAATTTTATAAATCCTACATTAATATTATTCATCTTATGTCACAAAAAAACCAAGACTTAAAGGACGTGTTGTTTAACTGGATTTTAATCCAGCCCTGTTTGAGCCATAAAGCCTGTGCTTTCCACTCTAAGATACCACCCCCTGCCATGAATTAGGATTTTTATTATTTAATTGAAGTATAGTTGGTTTAAAGTGTTGTGTTACTTTCAGGTGTACAGCAAAGTGTTATTCCGTACATATATATATACACACATATATAAAACATTTTCTATGCATATTATTTTTATTGCTTTATATATATATATTGTTTTTCAGACCCTTCATTTATATGAAATTAAAAGATATTGAATATATTCCCTGTGCTATAAGTAGGTCCTTGTTATCTGTTTTGTATTTAGTGGTGTGTATCTGTTCTGCTTCATTGACTACGCCAAAGCCTTTGACTGTGTGGATCACAATAAACTGTGGAAAATTCTGAAAGAGATGGGAATACCAGACAAACTGACCGGCCTCTTGAGAAACCTGTATGCAGGTCAGGCCTCTTGAGAAACCTGTATGCAGGTCAGGAAGCAACAGTCAGAACTGTACATGGAACAACAGACTGGTTCCAAATAGGAAAAGGAGTACGTCAAGGCTGTATATTGTCACCTTGCTTATTTAACTTGTATGCAGAGTACATCATGAGGAACACTGGGCTGGAAGAAGCACAAGCTGGAATCAAGATTGCTGGGAGAAATATCAATAACCTCAGATATGCAGATGACACTACCCTTATGGCAGAAAGTGAAGAGGAACTCAAAAGCCTCTTGATGAAAGTGAAAGAGGAGAGTGAAAAGGTTGGCTTGAAGCTCAACATTCAGAAAACAAAGATCATGGCATCTGGTCCCATCACTTCATAGGAGATAGATGGAAAAACAGTGGAAACAGTGTCAGACTTTATTTTTTGGGCTCCAAAATCACTGCAGATGGTGACTGCAGCCATGAAATTAAAAGGCGCTTACTCCTTGGAAGGAAAGTTATGACCAACCTTGATAGTATATTAAAAAGCAGAGACATTACTTTGCCAACCAAGGTCTGTCTAGTCAAGGCTATGGTTTTTCCCGTGGTCATGTATGGATGTGAGAGTTGGACTGTGAAGAAAGCTGATCGCTGAAGAATTGATGCCTTTGAACTGTGGTGTTGGAGAAGACTCTTGAGAGTCCCTTGGACTGCAAGGAGATCCAACCAGTCCATTCTAAAGGAGATCAATCCTGGGTATTCATTGGAAGGACTGATGCTAAAGCTGAAACTGCAATACTTTGGCCACCTCAAGCAACGAGTTGACTCACTGGAAAATACTCTGATGCTAGGAAAGGTTGGGGGCAGGAGGAGAAGGGGATGACAGAGAAGGAGATGGCTGGATGGCATCACTGACTCTGTGGACATGAGTTTGAGTGAACTCCGGGAGTTGGTGATGGACAGGGAGGCTTGGCGTGCTGTGATTCATAGGGTCGCGGAGAGTCAGACACGACTGAGTGACTGTACTGATCTGAACTGATATGTTAAACCCAAGTGAGTTAATTGTTTTGATCTGCAGTCCAATCACTCTTTTCAACAATACCTTGCAGTTTAGAATTGGGGCTCATGCAGACCTGGCCATTTGCTTACTCTCGAATGACTAGACGTCCTTCTGTGGAGTTGATGTTACCTGTCTACTCATAGGGCCACACATCACCATCTGACCCTGCTTGCCCTTCCCAGGAAATGGTCCAGGGTAGGACATACTGTTTTCCTCCTCTCAGTCCAACTCAAAATTCAAGGAACTATTTGACTTGAGTCACAATACCCAGTTGGGACCTTCTCTGGTGGCTCAGACAGTAAAGGATCTGCCTTCTATGCGAGAGGACTCGGTTCAATCTCTCGGTTGGGAAGATCCCCTAGAGGAGGAAACAGCAACCCACTCCAGTATTCCTGCCTGGGGAATCCCATGGACAGAGGAGCTTGGTGGGCTACAGTCCATGGGGTCACAGCAGCATCCCAGGCCTGCTGGGGGCAGCCTGATTTCTGCATGTGCCAAAGTGTTTTAAGGAACTAACATGTTGCCGATAAGCAGTAGGTCTTGTGATTAAAGAGTTGTGGAAACCATTGGTGAAATAAAGTTCAACAGGGTCCTAGTCTTTAATGTGCTAGCCTGCTTTATGAATTTCCAAGAGGGAAAGTTCATGTGCAGAATGCTCCAGATGTGTTTGACCACATCTCACTGTTCCTTTTTCTAGAGCCCTTTAAGGAGACTAGTATTCTATATGAGACACTTTGAACTTTGTTGATTTAAACCAATGAAGCGGTGGGACTTTCCTAAGCCCTGGAGAGGTGAGTAGGAGCCATAATAGGAAAGACTCTCCCTTTGTAATATTTGAGTCATTATCAACTTAGTTGTTGCTGTTTATTGTTGAGTTGCTAAGCTGTGTTTGACTCTTTTCTGACCCCATGAACTGTAACCTGCCAGGTTCCTCTGTCCATGGGATTTTCCAGGCAAGAATACTGGAGTGGGATGCCATTTCCTCCTCCAGGAGATTTTCCTGACTCAGGGATCGAACCTGTGTCTTCTGCATTGATAGGCAGATTCTTTACCACTGAGCCACCAGGGAAGCCCAATCAACTTAGGAGGTCTGTTCACAAGGCTGCTCCCATACCCGATACTTTCCTTAGCATCAAACCAGGCAGTCCTTTCGGGGGGGAACTATGTAGAATAAACATCATGCTAAGATATGTGAGTGCTCCTGGCTGAAAGTAGGGACAGGAAAGGAAGAACAAGAACCTGAAGCCAGGAAGAGAGGCTGAATCCGCGAACCAAGTTCAAAACGCAGGAGTGCATATCTGTTGTCACAGGTTAAAGTAGGTGAGTCCTTCTTGTCTTCTGGGGAGGCTTCATGGAAAAGGTGAGTCCTGAGCTCAGTGTTATAGGAGGGGTGACTTTGGCAGAAGTGTGCTAAGAAGTCCTCCAGGCGAGGCAGGGAGCAGGAGGGTGGAAATGGTGAGTCACATCCTGGACACAGCAGACATTTCATTTCTGCTTCCTCTGTCCAGGCAGGTCTAATCAAGTTTATGCTCCTTTATAGAAGAGAGGAAAGGATGGGGGAAAGAAGGCAGCCAGTTAGCTCCTAAATCTTTCATTCTCATTCATTTGGACTGACATACTCATGCAGGTTTCCCCTAAACAGACATATTCCTACTTTTCAAAATAAGGTTGATTGAACCAACCACATTAAAATAACCAGACAAAAAATAAGCAGACACAAAAATAATGAAAAAATGAATATTATTTCATTCAAAATCGAGTTCTTGGAAGTTGAAAGAGTAAGAAATGACGTCCTAGAGCAGTAGCTCAACCAGAAGAGCCTTAGAAGCACCGAGGTGAGACATGCTTTTCACCTCTGTGCAAGGGGCCCTCCAATCCCCGAAGTGGGGAGGGGGTTGGAGATCAAGGAATGTTAGCTCACCTGTCCATCTTTCTCAGCCCCAATGCCCCATTCTCCCCACGTGTTCCCTCTCTGCTGCCCTGTTTCTTCTCTACAGGCTCTGGGGGACCACCCTGCCACAAAACTGATGCTGAGTTTCTGCATGGGGAGCAAAGGGCTCTTTAAAAATGTAAATTGGATCGTGTCATCTCCACTACTCAAAATTCTTTGGTGGCTTCCTACTGCCTTTACAATAACCTTTAAACTTCTCACTGTGGCCGCGGGACCCAGCACACCTCCCCAGCCTCTCTCTCTGTCTCTTCACCTGACCTGAAAATTTGGTTTTCCTCCTTGAGCCTTTCTACAGGATTCTTCTCCAGCTGCCACTGTCCTCTTATGCCATCAGAGGTTGGCAAGCTATGGCCCACGGGCTGGTTGGCTTTTGTTGTACTTCTGTAAGACCCTTAAACAAAGAAAGATTAACTTTTATGTTTTTAAAAGGTTATAAAAATATGTGGCAGAGATCAAATGCCATCTGCAAAGCCCAAAGTATTTACTATCTTTTGCCTAATAGAAAGAATGTGCTAACTCCTGATTTACATCATTTTTTCCTACTAGCCCATTCTTGATGTTCTTTACATCATGTACCTCAATTTGCAATTATAAGCTAATGAATGTCTCTACTTGCTGTTCATCTGCTTCTCCTCCAGCCCTCACAAGGAACAGGATCATCCCTGTAAAATCTTTAAGAACAGAACCAGTGCCTCACCTGTGTCTTGCCCCCATAAGCATTGAATACATTCTTGCTGCTCTCTTTGATGGTACCATTTATGGTGGGCGGTCCCTGCTCACATTACACAGGTTAGTTACCATCTTTGCTTTATCTTCCTCTAAATCGTCCCCAGTAATTTCTACATCAGGAAATCCAGTTCAGCTGTGTGAATAAAGCTTAGAGCCATGCCTTATAACATGTTTATTCAACAGAGAATCTGATCCCACAACCCCAAATTGCATATAATGGGTTCCTACTGTGGGTTTCACAGACTGTTCAGTATTCTAGGAGATTAGGAGGCTGGCCCCCAGGGTGTTGCAGCTACAGTCTTTCAAGTTGGGGTGGCAACCAGTCTCATGTTCGTCTAGGCACAGATGATCTGTCTGGTTGCATCTTCTGTTACTGGAACTTAATAAAGAAGAACATTCCTGAAATTTAAGAAATTGGATTACTGTTGATAATTGTCTCTTTCTAACCATGGAAGGACTGTGTTAATAATTCTTTGCAGTTCTATTCAAAGATGACATCTGTTTAAGCATACATTATAAAAGTCAGATTTGCTCAACAGAGACTTTATTAATTTGTTACTTTCCCTGAGCAAATGTGACTGCACATTTGTTTAAATATTTACAAATGTATGTGAATGAGCATCAGAAGAAGGTAAAAACTAAAGCCAAATAGGACACATGTTTTTAAAGAAAGATAGGGTTTCATTTACTCTGTTGTCATATGAGTAATAACTTGGTACAGAAAATGTGATCTGTTCAAACCGTGCTTCTCATATTCACTGATTGAAAAGGGACAGTTCCATTTTGTGCAGCGCAAAACCAAGTCATTCTTATTAAAAGGTCACAGGAAACTGAGGAGAAATGTCAGGCACACAGACTGACCTATTCAGAATATAATCAAGCTTGCTTTAAAAAGACAACATCTACATTATGAAGGAGAGAGATCTGATTGTATTCTCTGTGCTTTGGTAATACAGTTAGTGCTGATAAGACCTTGAGACAATCTTGCCCTTCAGAAAATGAGTGTTTGTGGTGGGTGTGGGTGAGGTGGAGGGGACATCGTGATGTAATGTGGCTAAGATCATCTCTTCAGCCACTGTTTCCTTTTGAATTATTGAACTTTTTTTTAATGAGATGCACGTTTTTTAGTTCAAAGATAGCTTTGCTCCACTTTAATTTTTCCTTTGATTAATTAATTTCATAAAAAACTGATGAAAGTGGTCCCCTGGATCCAGCAGCAGATTGGGGACAACACAGCTTCCATCATCTGCTTGTCCAGAGCCTGAATGCCATGCAGAGGTACCATTTCTGCAGTGCTTTCTCTGATATTCTCCCATTTCGTTTCCAAAGACCAGCTGTAAAGGCAAGATGGCAATGCTGTTTTCATGCCAGTTCATCCTTGGCCTCTCTCCAGATTTCTAGCATTCAGGGCTTGATTTTGCTGGCTGCTTCATACCTTGTGTGCACAGAGCTCCTATTGACTTCATTATGATAAACAGAATGATGATAACTTCAATGGTAAACAGAAGGGTTCTTCACTTTGTTGGGATTTCGGCATCTATGAAGAAATGTGTTCCAGTAAAATCAGCCCATTTCAGATCAAGTAAATAAGCATAATAGAATCGGCAGTGCCAAGTTGGCATCATGTGACATATGTCTAAGAGAATATGGTCACTAGGGTTTCTACTTGTGTGGCTACCAAATTAGCATCTGATGGTACTTGACTTCTTCAGTCTCCTGATTGGAAACCTGGAGTTGGTTATATTCCTCTCTGACTAGGATGGATCTTTCAGCAGATGTAGACATGCACATGTTCCTTAAGAAGTTGATTTTGTTGTTGTTGTTGTTATGAAGATAAATTACAAATAAGGCCCATTGGAGCAAGTAATTTATGGAATTTTTAGTATCTGCCATTTCTTCTTTGATTCAAAAAGTCATGGCCAACAATCCAACAATACAATGTTGTATTTATTTCCTCCTGAGCTGGCAATGTAGCAAAGTAGCATGGTCTGGCTGATTCTGCCAGGTTAAGTATTCAGTTCTAACAGACAGACTTTTTCAGGCATGCATAATCAGTTGAGTCAAAATTGTCACATGAATTTTTAATTGTGGCTGATGCTTCTTTAAAATAGTATTTTGTTAAAGTAACTATATTTTAGTTAAACTATATTTAAATGATTATAGTTATTTTAAATAACTATATACTAATTTATTATATTTTAAAAAGATAAAACCCAAGTTGGAGTTTGATACAAAGAAATAAAGGAGCTAAGATACAGTTAAGTACCTGTTCCACTAATGGTTACATTCTGTAAATACTGGTTAGTCTAGATGTGTTTTCCCACAAGGATTGAATAAACTTAGCTTCCTGTGTATCATTTTTGGCTTAGATGAAGCTTCAAACATTCCAGTTAGCATATCTGGATAATGAACTATTTAGTCACAATTTTTTTTTCCATTAAATATTTTTAAAAACTTTTTTTCTTGACTTTAATGAGAGAAACCTTAAGAATTTATTATGTATAACAATTTTATGTATAACAATTACAGAAAAGATCCATTTTGGTTTAAGTTTCTTGACTTTCTGCTTTTTCTGTGTCTTTGATTTTTGATACTTTTTTTTTTTTTCTGATTAGATGTTTTTTAGAAACTATCTGCTGTTCTTCCTTTTTCCTCCTACCTCAGTACTGTTTCAATGTTACCTTACTCTTTCTGGTAACTTCATTAATCTAAATATCACTGGAATATTTACCAACAGTCTAAAATTTTCTGGATCCTTTGCAGATTGGCTTCTGGCATAGATTACATTTTTAGAAAAAAAAAACAAAGCTATTTTTACTTTTCAAGTACTTAATTTCTGAAAACACATTTGAATAGGTTTTAACAAAGCACTTTTCTCAAGAAATGCAAACTGATTTCTTTACAAAACTATTGTGTGGCCTAGATTCAAAGGATTCAATAAAAGCAACAAGACTATAAATAAATGACTCAAAAAGCAGATATTTTCCATTTTGTATTATATAGTTTGTAAGCTACAATTAAGTGGGAGTAGTAAAAAAAAAATTGCTGAGTAAATATTAAGAAAGATAACTTGGAAATTTGAGTGTTTTGAGAAAATAGTGGTATTATTTTCTCAAGTGCAAAGACAAACTTTTTTCCTCTATCCATTTGACCTATTTCTAAAGAAAAATTTCACTTGGGAAGCCAATGAGGAAAAACATTGGAAGACATATGGTTCTTTTCTTTAGCTAAAAATGAAATGAACTAATGAAAATAAAAAGGAAAAGAATTAAAATGTTCTGCTACATCAAAAAGATTAATGCTATTTTTAATACAATTTTTAATACCATTTCAAAACATATCACAAATATTTTTATTAGATTTCACAATTCTACTATAAAGTACACAAATAAAAAAAAGATCAAAACAACAGCTTTCTGGGTGTGTGTGAGAGAGAAGGAGTAGTTTGAGGCAACGAGAGAGCAATTGCTTTATGAAGTATTATCTTTTGGCAAAACAAGTCCATCAAATAAATGACCACCATGAAAGGTGAGACACCAGTGAATAATGACTCATTGCAAACACAACGAAAAGCTCACAAAATTAATTCTCAGTATCCAGCAATTTGCAAAAGTCATAGACAACTCATTACATTGTTATTGCCACATTGAGTATAATAGTGGAAATATGGTTTGCTGACAAACCATAGTCAAAGCTATGGTTTTTCTAGTAGTCATATACGGATGTGAGAGGTGGACCATAAAGAAGGTTGAGTGCTGAAGAACTGATGTTTTCGAATTGTGGTGCTAGAGAAGACTGTTGAGAGTCCCTTGGAGATCAAACCAGTCAATCCTAAAGGAAATTAATCCTGAATGTTCATTGGAAGGACTGATGCTAAACCTGAAGCTACAATACTTTGGCTACCTAATGCTAAGAGCCAACCATTGGAAAAGACCTTGATGCTGGGAAAGATCCAGGGCAGGAGGAGAACAGGGCAGCAGAGGATGAGATGGTTGGATGGCATCATTGACTCAATGGACATGAGTCTGAGCAAACTTCGGGAGATAGTGAAGGACAGGGGAGCATGGTGTGCTGCATTCCATGGGGTTGCAAAGAGTTGGACATGACTCAGTGACTGAACATCAACAGAAAATCATATTTTGATAAATGTGTTTCTAATATTTCGTATTAAAACAAAATATTTTTATTTTTGGTTGCATGGCATGAGGGATCTTATTTGCCTGACCAGGGATTGAACCAGTGCCACCTGCATTGGGAGCTTGGAGTCTTATCCACTGGACTGCCAGGGAAGTTCCTAAAATAAAATATTTTAGTAAATATTTTAATAAATCATCTGTCCCTGAGTGCTTTTTCTTCATTTCAAACATTATTTTTAAGCAATTTAAATAGAAATGTAAATTTGATAGAAAAGCACTAGCAGAAAGGTACTTTGTAAATACATGCTGCTGCTTACTTTGTTTTAGCATTTCTAATTTTGTTATTTAATAAGACTTCAAAGTGAGTGAAGACTGTAAGGACCAGCATTGTCATCTCTGAGCATTACCAAGTCACCTCCCCCAGTTGAGCCTTCGGCTTCCTCACCTATAGCCAACCATAGCTATTATTTGCTGCTGGAGAAGGAAATGGCAGCCCACTGAAGTATTCTTGCCTGGAGAATCCCATGGGCAGAGGAGCCTGGCGGGCTACAGTTTGAAGGGTCGCAAAGAATCAGACATGACTGAGCGACTGAATGCACACGAGACAAACACTAAATAGTGCTTGTTCTATGCCAGGCATGCTTCCGAGTGCTTTCTAAAATAATTTTAATTACATTAATCCTCATATAATCCTCTACAGAGGTCCTAGTTTTATCTCTGTCCTAATGGTGACGAAACCAAGGCTCAGAGAGGTTAAGTAATTTGACAGTTAGTAGAAGAGAAGGGATCTCAATCAGGACAATATGGCTCCAGAATTTCTCCTCTTAAACTCTGTTTTATTCTGCTTCTCAGTAAGAATAATAACATACTGATAATAATATGATAGAAATATAAAAATAGTGATTGTACAAGAAGATGATAACCTTGCCCAAGAACATTGATTGGTGTGACCATGTGCTGGGCACTGTCATTTTTCTGACATTCTTATTTATTCCCCCAGTAACTCCTGAGAGATCACTTCTGGAATCACTTGTTTCCTATATCCACATCTCATGGCCCCACAGAGACAGGACTCAAACTGGGGTGAAACTACAAAGCTACAGAGTAGAGCACGTAACAAGTAGTCCCTGGCACAGTGAGGACACTGGGCCAAACCGTCTCTAGACCCTCATTCATCTCCTCCCTGTCATGATTCTCTTGTTAGATGGCCTTAGCAAAAGCAATCATGGGCATGTCTGACCCTAGTCCTAAGGACAGCGAGTGAGTTTGGTGACTAGAATTAAGAGTGTGTCTTCACATAAAAACAGGAGAAATCTGATAATTTAAATGTTTCAAAGTCAGATTTCAGTACTACTTCAATATAGTTCATGTGGGAGAAATTAATCTTACAGAATTATGATGTGTTTCTACTGCCTTGTGACATAGCCACTCAAGGGGTGTTTTGAGAATTAATAAATATTAAGGTAGAAAAGTACTTTCTTCCAGGCACTGGCCTCCTTCCACGTTCTCTGCTCAGTTGGTAGGCACGTGCTAAGTTGTTAGGTCTGAAACTTACTTCTCGTAGGATTACACATTCTATAGATATCCAGCCATGTCTAAAGAAATATCTCAGTCCTTAACATCTTAATGGAGGTCACAGACTCCAACCCTTACCTTTTTCACCATGGAATAGGCAACAATAAAGCTAAATCCTTCAGCTGTTTGATCTTTAAGAAATACATGTTAGAAAACTGACCTTCAGGAATAGAATTTTTAAATGGTTATACAAGCCCATTGAAAGAAAAATCCTCAATGGTATGGTCCTCATATATGTGATGCTAATGTCATATACTATGAAAACAGGCAAGTTCTTTGCCATCTGTAGGGAGTACAGGAGTGAAACAATACTAGAAAATAAGATCTTCTCCCAAAGAATGTTGCTCTGTATTCCATACATACCATCAGGGTGAGGCTGCAAAGGTAATTCTCTGGAGATGAAGTTATTCTTGTACAGTTCATTGTGTATGCTTGTGTCTACAAAGAAAGAAATGTCCTTGTATTTCTTACTGAGTGTTCCTTTTAATATTTTATAGTATTTAGTTACAATGAAAATAAATATTAAGCATTAATGGAAGTCAGTAGAAATCCTGTTTATAAAAGTCTATTAATAGACCACTTGTGGGGATGTGGGATAGAGATGCGTGGAGTGGAAACATAGTGATTAAGTGGCTTCAATGCAACCACAATTGGAATTAAGACGCACGGCAGTAAAATAGTCCATAAAACCATTTTTTTGTATAATCTGAAAATAACCTGATAAATTAAACATGGCATATCTGTCTAAATAAATGTATTTATGCACTATTATTTAAACCTCTAATGGTATTTTCACTTAGCAATGGTCCCTGGAACATAATCTCTGAGATTATCTCAGAGATAAATGCTTAAAAACAAGGTTATTTTGACTTCAGTAACTAATGAATTCTGGACTCAAATCTCTGTTTTTGCTTTACCATTTAAATTCATACATACATACATACATGTATATATATATATATATATATATATATGCACATTTTCCAACTCCTTTTTACCTTTCTTGAATTGTGGCCACTAGAACTATGAGAAATATTACAGGCACAGATGCACCAGAATTTGTTTTATTCCAATACTTTACAATGTGATGCCCACCATTTGTTAGCCTTTTGGGCTGCAAAGGTACTCAGAGTATTCCTGATATTAAGAACTGGCGTCCCTCCCAGGCAGTTATCACTTGATTGTGAATGCAGCCTTCCTTCCAAAGAACCGAAGTGCTCAGTATTGGCTGTGGTCCTGTGCCTTAGGATGGAGGTGGTCTCACTCCATCTCAATCCATGATGTGTAATTGCAAAGCCCCTTGATCAAGGGAACCAGTTCATTGAGTTGCCTGGAAAATTTTAAGATATGCTGCCTGGTAGGAGGCATGGAAAAAATATATAATACTTACCAAAAACCTGCCCTTCTGCACACCCACAAGGCTTGTCTTTGTGGTAGAATTTGGGAAGAATTAGAACTAAAATGTGTCAGTGGGTAATTAGCAGAGCCATGTAAGAATCTCATGGATAGTAATAGAATCACAACTTGTTTCTTGAGTATAATGTCTTAGTTACATTCTGTCTCTATCTGTCTACACTGAATCTTTCTCAATATCTATCTATATATCTGTGTATGTAAGTATGTATGTACATGTATGTGGGTATTAATAGTCTGACATAAAAAAGCCAGATAAGTTTGCTATGTTATCACACACCTTTAATAGAAGGGAAGATGTGATTTGGAGTTAAAGTTAACTTGCACTAAGTCACAGGCTGAGATTCTAAGGTTTGCATTTAGGTCTGTCTGATAGCAAAAGCTGTATATCTCCCTTTCATTATATTTGAGAAGACCACATGTATTCGATTCTGTAACACGGAAGCTGACTCTTGGTTATTGAAACCAATAATTACTGATCTATAGACAGCAGGCTATCAGTATAGTTGTCCATGTATACAGTTAAACAAATAATATATTTTTGGTAAATTACAATCATTATCCATTGTGATCTTGATAAGAATTGAATAGAATCTGTAGATTGATTTTGGGCGATATGGACATCAGAAGAGTATTAAGTCTTTCAATCTATAAACACGGGTGCATTTGTAATTTTTTGTCTTTTCTTCAACTTTATTGAGATATAATTAGCATTTTATGTGTTTTAAATTTCTCTTATCAGTGTTCGTTAGCTTTCAGTATGGAAGTCTTTTCTAATCTGTAAACTCCCATTCCAACAGTGAAAAACCTGCCCCCACCAACCACCATGCATTTACTTAATCATCCAATTCAACTTATATACTTAACTTTTGATTCAACATGTAACTAAGTTGTTTTCTGCAGTTATAAGTTATATATATTATCATTCCCAGGAATAATATTCTGTGGTTGTTATGTGAGCTTTTGAGAGGCTGTAGGTAAGATGAGGGTCTTCTCCAGTGCAGTAAAGAATCTGCTGCAATGCAGGAGATGTGGGTTTGATCCCTGGGTCAGGAAGATCCCCTGGAGAAGGAAATAGCAACCCACTCCAGTATTCTTGCCTGGGAAATCCCATGGACAGAGGAGCCGGGTGGGCTACAAATCATGAGGTCGCAGAGTTGGATACTACTGAGGATTCACGCACACACATATCTACTTGTGTAGATCCAAATGATGATACCTTTCTGTATGTACAGAACTTTTTATTCTTGCCCTTAAACAGATGATAGAGAATCATTTTTGTAATGAGAATCTCACTTTGATCACATGTGTGACTTAGGTATTTTTGTTCCTGTTGGAATTTAGCCTGAAAAACAGTGATTTTTGTTCAATAAGCATTTCAACAACCAAAAGGACATGCTGTCAGAATCTTAATTAGAGTGATGGTGTGGGGCTCTTTCACAAAACAACATGAGTAATTACATAAAACAATCATCAGCACGCACAAGTATCAACAATGTCCTTGATACAGCATGTGAAGAACGTAATGAGAATCTCTCCAGATTAATCTAATTTGGTTTTTTTCTTTAAAATAAAACTATCTGGTTAAAGATAATATATTCCACAGATTTTTGCTGTTCAGACTCTGTATTGTGAAATGATATGCCAACTAAAAGATACCTCCTGTTGTAGACATTGCAGAATACTCCTGAAAAATTAGGGGAAAGAGAGGCAAGAAAATTAATAGAAGTAGATAAATTATAGGTGGAACATTTATGAAAATTGGCGTAGAAAAACAAAATCTTTTCATGAGTGAAAAATATCCTAAGACTTCACTTGTGGTAATGGATGTTACTCTCTCCTGGCCACTTGCTGTGTTCCAGGCACTGTGCTCTACACTTCACATCTAACCTTCAACGTAGCCCTACGAAGTCGACGAACTCATCGGTCACTCATTCATTTACTCAACACTTATTAAGTGCCTACCGCCAGGCACTTGTGAAGCAAAGGTGACACACACAGTCCCTCTTGCTGGTAACTCCCCAGGTGCTAGTAGGCAAGCATGATTGTCTATGACTATTCCAGTCAGCATAGGAACCAAGCGGAGGATGTGCCTGGCAAATTCTGGGTTGTGAACAGAGAAAAATGAACATGTTAGGGAACCAAGTAGAGAGAGATCACTCTAGACAAAAAGAATCATATGCAAAGTTAGTGAAGCAGGAAAGAACGCACATGTGGTAGGGATGAAAGTGTGTGGTGTGGCCATGGACAGATCCTGCAGACTCTGTGTGAGAGCCAAAAAGTTCAGAATTTTATCTCAAGGTAATGGGGAGTCAATTAACAATAGACTTCCCCCTACTTATTGTAGAAGTGAATTTCATTTATTGGGGTCGCTATGGGAAATGAAAAAGAGGACAGGATAAATCATCACAACCCCGTCACAAAGAGTTAACCACCTGCAAGAAATATACAGATAAAGATACGCTTATATAAAAATAAATGTAAAACACATACGTACACTTATGAATACAGATAATCCCTGATTTAGATGGTCAACTTAACCATCTTCCACTTGACAATGGTGTGAAATTGATATGCATTCATTAGAAACACACTTCAGATTTTGAATTTTCATCTTACTCTGGGGTAGGGATATGTGGGTGGGTCCTCTCTCCTGATGCTGGGCAGTGGAAATGAGTTCCAATCAAGAGAAAACAGCTACTACACTGACAGCCATTCTGTTCTTCACTTTCAGTATAGCATTCAATAAATTACATGAGATATTCAACTCTTCCTTATTACACAGGCTCCCCGTCAGAGGATTTTGCCCAACTAAATGATGTTGTAGTGTTCTGAGGGGCTTCCCTGGTGTCTCAGATGGTAAAGAATATGCCTGCAATGAGGGAGACCTGGGTTTGATCCCTGGGTTGGGAAGATCTCCTGGAGAAGGGGATGGCATCCCACTCCAGTATTCTTGCCTAGGAAATCTCATGGATAGAGGAGCCTGGTGGGCTACAGTCAATGGGGTCACAAAGAGTTGAACACAACTGAGCGACTAATACGCATACACACATGCACATACACAGTATTCTGAGCATGCTTAAGGTACGCAGTCCTATGCTATGATATACATTTATTTCATTAATGCATTTTCAGCTTATGAGGGGTTTATCAGGAGATGATGTCATCATAAATTGAGGTGGATTTATATGTGCATACATACATGTTTATGTATAAACGTATTAGCAATTTTTTTTCAGTGTGTCTGTGTTAATATATATATATATATATATATATGTACAGATCCCTATTACCATGCACATAAAGTTTTGGAATCTGCATAGTCACAGATATTGAACATCTTTTTGGTCAATAAATATTCTATCTCAAATTTAGTTTTAACTGCTGTGATCCAGGAAAAGGGAAGATACTAGGATAGTTGTCAGGCCTGATTGGCTGTAGGATGGTAGGGCTGGAAAAGGTTGAAGGGAACAGAGAGAAGTTTAATTTTGAAATGTCAGTCTTAAGAAGTCTGAGTTTGATCGTGTATCTCATTTATCTCTTTTGGCAACAGAAGTATTCCCTTGAAGGAGATACTATGTGTTGTAGTTCGCTATCTACCTGGCCCTTATTTTTTCTTCTCACTCCTATTTTTATCAGAATGCTTTTCGTTACCAGCCTGTGTCCATGTCTGGCACACTTTGAACAGTGCCCGCTGCCAAGCTGTATTTCATGTCCTGTCATGATTAAGATAACCCTGGCAGAATGCCTGTCCTGCAGTCTTTCTTTTTAATGCTATGAATTCATTTTCAGTAAAAGTGGCATTTAAATGCTAGATGAAAAATGATAAAATGAGTAGCAGTGTTTAACTTGATTATAAACTGAATTGTCTGAAAATTCAGATTTAAAAGTGTGATCCCTCGAATCAGGCTCATTGTATGCCATGAAGAAGAATTAGTTTGATAGAATATCTTTGGTGAAAGATGTCAAACAGGGGTCGGTTTTCCTCCTAAATCTACCAAAAAGCAGTTATCAGGTTCTTGCTGGCTTCTTTAAAATCCAAAATTAAAAGTTTTAAAACATATCTCAAAACAGAGATATATTTTACAAAATTTAAAAAATACAGAGAAAGAGGAAAAAAGACAATAAATATTCCACAATGATTATATTTGGGGTTTCAACTGAAAAGTAATTTTGTATTAACATAATCTGGTGAAGCTGAGTAATAGCAGTGTCCTAACAGAAGGATCAGCTTGAATTAACTGTCTTATGTCATAGACGTGACATCATAAGTTAAGTGGACACAGAATAACAGGTCTTGAATATTGTTGCTCCGGAAATTTTGTTTAGGAGTCCAAGATTGTCTGTCCTTTACAAAAGCATACTCATTTCTGTGACTGAGAACATCAGTCCAATCTAAATGTGAAGAGTTTGTTAACTGTTTCGTGGTGTAAAGAGCTTAGAGGTTTCTGTGGGAGGAAATGTGACATAATTTTCATAGCTTTTTTGTTGTTGCAAGCTTAACACATTCAGAGAAATGTACAACCTATAGTTTGTATAATTTCCATAATGGAAAGTACTGCTTCTTATGTAGAAGCACAATGAATTTAGTAATATAGACTATTAAAATTCTATGGTTCTGATTTTTCATAGTTCTATCTTGCCCCAACTGAGAGTAATTATAAAAAATCGATGCTCATTGTAAATAAACATAAAATCAAGCTTATACTTAACTGAAAATGACCAGCCAAAATTCTTGAGAAACTGAATGTTTCTGTGGAAGTACCCCTATCTCTTACCAAACTTAGAAATTGACAACTTATTGCAAAACCACTACTATTAATTATAGACCTGAATAAAGCTCTTAAAAAGAGAAAGACACAAGATTTTTCAGGAGGGGAGAAACCAGTGAAAGAATTGAAAGAGCTGTTAACCTAAGCTATAAACCTTAAAAAATAGCACATCATTAAAAAATATATATATTTATATGTGTGTGTGTGTGTGTGTGCGCTCAATGGCTCAATGGTGTCTGACTCTTTTGTGACCCTGTGGACTCTAACCCATCAGGCTCCTCCATGCATGGGATTTTCCAGGCAAGAAATACTAGAGTGGGTTGCCATTTCCACTCCAGGGGGTCTTCTCAACCCAGGGATCCAAGCTGTGTTTCCTGCACTGGCAGGTGAATTCTCTACCACTGTACCACTTGGGAATACAAAGATACCTAGAAAGCATGAGAATTGTATGTTAACTGATATTTTCATCTAATAGAATGTTTTCTTATCAAATAATATAGCTGATAAAAAGGGAAAGCAGTGCCTATCACTGTTCCACTTGTGGAATTAAACAGCATACTTCTTACTTTAATTTATGGATAAAACGGAGGTAAGCAAAGATCATAAATTAGAATCTTTGGTAATGAGGTGAAGGAGGAAAGAAAGGAAAAAGGAAGGAAGTACAATAAAAAGAAACCTGATTCTAGTTTGTACTAAAGGGAGGTTCAATTTCAAATTGAAAACACTAGGTTTTAATAAAAGGATGGTCTTTATTCAACCATAGTTTCATGTTTACTTGGATAAGTGGAGGCTAAAAAGATACTGCTTGTGTTCCATATGTTACTCATTAAGCTGCAACAAAGACTCCAAGCACAATTGTTTTGTGAATCAAGATTTCTACTGAGTGTAAATTATAGCCTCTAAGTGTAGAGTCCACAACTCACCTGTATCCCCAGGTACCACAGGGGGTGCGATAATAAATCTCAGATAGACCAATTATGAGCACATGGAAGCTCTGACTTGCTCATAGATGTTTGGCATAGGAATGCTATCATTTGCTGAGCAACTGTTCCTGGCAATGTTTTCTGTGGTTTCCATATAAACTTGTGGGGAATGATAAGGTCATAAGTTACATATGTGAGTTTGGAGCTCTTCAGTTCAGTTCAGTTCAGTCACTCAGTCGTGTCTGACTCTTTGCGACCCCATGAATCACAGCACGCCAAGCCTCCCTGTCCATCACCAACTCCCGGAGTTCACTCAAACTCATGTCCACAGAGTCGGTGATGCCATCCAGCCATCTCATTCTCTGTCGTCCCCATCTCCTCCTGCCCCCAATCCCTCCTAGCATCAGAGTCTTTTCCAGTGAGTCAACTCATCGCATGAGGTGGCCAAAGTATTGGAGTTTCAGCTTTAGCATAAATCCTTCCAATGAACACCCAGGATTGATCTCCTTTAGAATGGACTGGTTGGATCTCCTTGCAGTCCAAGGGACTCTCAAGAGTCTTCTCCAGCACCAACTTCATGTTATATGTCACACATACCAACCTCTGATAAATCTTAATCTATGGATTACTCAAATGTGGAAATTCTGGCACTAAAACCACAGGTAGTGTAGTAATTACAGTTAAAACTAAACTCGAGTTTATTAATCCCAAATTAATATCCCACTGAGGAGTATTATTATTGTTTTTATTATTATTATCTTCTAGGAATGTGGCTTAAAAATTCTTTTCTTTTGGTAAGCAAAATTCTTTAGTGTTTGAATACCATAGTAGGAGATTTACAAGATAAATAATAAAGTTGTATGCATGTGTGTTAAGTCGCTTCAGTCATGTCCAGTTCTTTGCGACCCTATGGACTGTAGCCCACTGGGTTACTTTGTCCATGGGATTCTCCAGGCAAGAATACTGGAGTGGGCTGCCATGTCCTTCTCCAGGGATCTTCCCGACTCAGGGATTGAACCTGTGTCTCTTGCATCTCCTGCATTAGCAGGCGGGTTCTTTACCACTAGTGCTGCCTGGGAAGCCCAGGAATAAGATCAGATATACATAATTTATAAATATAGGCAAATTACTTAAAACTCAAGTTATTATTATTATTTTGCTTAAAGAAATATTGTGCTTGTGAGTCATTTCTTTTTTAAAATTTTGACCAGAATCAAAGGTATTTTTCCCATCCAGAAAAAAAAGTGCTCCCCAGAGTCTGCTTTTTTGTTTTTTCCCTATTGAGTACCCCTTATATCCTTTAGGTATTTACTGCAGGGATTCACTGTTTTCTTGTCTGATTTTGGCTTTTACAACTTATTCATTCATGCTCTCATTCAACCTCTCCTCCCAACCCTGATATAAGTTGGCAACATTTCAATAGTTAAATCCCATTTTATCCCTAAAATATTCCCTGACCCCACAGACAAACCCCTTCCCTCACTATGTGACCAAAATATAATCTGAAATAATTCTCCTTGTACTGTGGGACCACATTTTGTTTAGTCAATTGCGTAAATACCAAATTATAATTTAATGCATGTCGGAATGTCCTATTTTTAAACTGAATTTCCACTTCTCTGTTTTGAAGATCTTAAAAAAAAAAAACAACTCAGCTGAATTCAATCTGATACATTAGACTCTCTCAACAGTCATATTGATAACAGAAATTGAACAGCCAACTCTATGCCAGATGTTCAGTTCAGTTCAGTTCAGTTAATCAGTCATGTCCAGCTCTTTGTAACCTCATGGACAGAAGCAGGCCAGGCTTCCCTGTCCATCACCAACTCCCAGAGCCTACTCAAACTCACGTCCATTGCGTCAGTAATGCCATCCAACCATCTCATCCTCTGTTGTCCCCTTCTCCTCCTGCCTTCAATCTTTCTCAGCATCAGGGTCTTTTCTATTGAGTTGGCTCTTGGCATCAGGTGGCCAAAGTATTGGAGCTGCGGCTTCAACATCAGTCTTTCTAATGAATATTCAGGACTGATTTCCTTTAGGATTGACTGGTTTGATATCCTTGCAGTACAAGGGACTCTTCAAGAGTCTTCTTCAACACCACAGTTCAAAAGCATCAATTCTTTGGCCAATGTATCAAATTTGGACTTCCCTTGTTGCTCAGCTGGTAAAGAATCCACCTGCAATGTGGGAGACCTGGGTTTGATTCCTGGGTTGGGAGGATCCACTCGAGAAGGGAATGGCTACCCACTACAGTATTCTGGCCTGGAGAATTCCATGGACTGTATAGTCCTTGGGGTCGCAAAGAGTTGGACACGACTGAGCAACTTTCACTTTCATAGTGAAGATGCCAGATGTAATACCTGTTAATTTTTCAAAGAATTCCATGAGGTAGAAATTTTCATGCCCTTTTTTGCATCTGAGGAATTGGGGTTCAGAGAAATCACATAAATTATCTAATGTGACAGATCTCCTTTTGAATAGTTCCAGGGTTACTGCCATGGATAATTTTGGTGCTGCTATCATAATTTTGCAGAACAACGATGGCTTAGAGTTGTGCAGGGTACAACCTGCACAACTGGACATGGGAAGCCTCCAGGATACAACTCAGGGCTTTTCTTTATGTCCAAAGTCCTTTCCAGTTACGGTGCCCTCCGGGAGCAGTATGGAACCTATTCTCCTTGGTGGGAGAGGTGGAACAAACTGTGACTTCATGCTGTTGTGAGGAAGCATGGTCTGAAGAAGGTCTGAAGAAGAAGGAAGTAAACTTTGTTCACAGCACCATGGAGCAGCCCTAACACCACCATCCCCACAGGGCTGACACTTTATTTTCCTGGGAGCCCATTACCTCTTACTATTTTTGTGATTGGAACTTGAAATAACCTATCGCAGACTTGTTCTCTTTCCTGCTACACCCTAGATTTCTCTTGAATCTCATTTTGCTGACTTTGGCTCATTTAAGACTAAGCTTTATCACAATTACTTAGTAGCTTTGTGAACTTGAGCGACTGACACGTCTGTTCGAAGCCTTGTTTCTCCAGGCCAGAATACTGTAGTGGGTAGCCATTCCCTTCTCAAGTGGATCTTCCCAACCCAGGAATCAAATCCAAGTCTCCCACATTGCAGGTGGATTCTTTACCAGCTGAAACAATTTTTATGGAAGGATTAAATAAGTCAATACATATAAATATAAGCCAATACATGTGAACATAGCTTCCTTGGTGGCTCAGACAGTAAAGAATCTGCCTGCAATGCAGGAGAGCTGGGTTTGATCCCTGGGTTGGAAAGATACTCCAGAGAAAAGAAGGGCTATCCACTCCACTATTCTTGCCCGGAGAATTCCATGGACAGAGGAGCCTGGTGGGCTATAGTCCATGGCGTTGCAAAGAGTCGGACACGACTGAGCCACTAACACTTGCACTCTCATGTAAAGATACAATGCAAAATGAAGCACAGTAAGCTCCATAAATTATTTTTCTCCTTCTTCTCATCTTCCCTCTCTTTCTCTCATCTTCACATATATGCATTTTAAATATGACACTTTTTTCTTTGCAACCAACCTCTGTAGTCTCTTAAAATAGCGCAACAGTGGGAATTCGGGCTAGTTTCCAGGACTGAGGAGAGGCAAGCAGATCAAGAGTAGAGAAGCCTCGTGCACTCTTTTGCTTTTTAGCATCTGACAAACAACACAAGGCCTGGCCCTTCATTTCATGGACTTAGGACTTAAATGTTGAGATGCTCACACAGGGTTAACATTTTCCATGAAGAATGCACCTGAGACTACTTTGCTCATTTATTAAATGGAAGTTTAGAGAAAGAGGTAGACAGGTAAGCTCTTTCTGTGATAACACTGCCCTTTCCCGTCTTCTTTCGCTCCTCCTCTCTGAGCTTTCTATGCCTTTAGAACTTCCTTTCTCCCTCCCCTTCTTTCCTCTGCTTCTCTCTCCCTTTCTTTCCCTCCTTCTCATCCCTCTGTCCTTCGCTTAGCCTAGTGCTCTCTCTCTCTCCTTGCCTCTTTCCCTCCCTCCTTTCTTTCTTTCTTTCCACATCGGTTGTAAAATGTTATTCTGACTCCCATATGCTCACTAACTTAAGCCTCGCCCATATTTCTGAGTAATGGTAGTTACATGTCTAGGCTTGAATTCCATGAATATTATATAGGCTAATAAATCTAGCAAAGAACACTTTTAAAAAAATAAGTTTTCTTATAGAAATACTGCATACTCAAAGGGTGCCAGAGCATTTTTTTCCCCTTCCTCAAACACCTGGTAATGAAATTTATTGACATATAAACTTAATAAGCTGCTAATTGAGTAATTATCGATTGCCGGAAATGTGTTCTTAAAAGTCACATTAACAATTGGCAGAGAGGCAAAAATAGAACAGACTTGGTTTTCAACTTACTTTATAACATTACCTTAAAATTGTAAAGAGTTAATCTTATCACACTACACATGGCTGAATTTATAAAAGATAAAATCACAAACGAGCAATGCACAGTTACTTGTTACATATTCTTCCCATTACAACTGACAGGTTCATTAATCATACAGTGTATTTTACTATTAGAAGCTATAAAGGAGATCAAATCTCGAGTAATTTTTCTTCTTCTCTTTCATTTGATAAGTGTGTTGTTTCAGTGTGCAGATAAAATATAGTGTCAGTCACTAAGAGTCTCAGGAGACATTCATTTTTCCAGTAAGAATATCCTTGCTTATTTGCAATGTAAAAATTCCCTAGGTCATGCATCATTTTCCCTTAACTTGGCCATCAGATCAGGCAAAGAGTCTGTGTGCACCAATTTGCAGAAGTGGTTGTCCAGAATTAAGTGCTGGGCAGAGAAACAATGTTTTGGGGGACAGTGGGATTGCTTACTGAGTTTTGCTGGTATTAATGACAGACACCTCTACTCATATCGTAACACCGATTCATAATTAAGGCTCTTGTAAATTACACAGATTGCTGACAGATTTCATAAGCTGTTCTGGGGAGAGGTGGCAAATTTTACAGTTTGTCACAGATTGCCAATGAAGCATTTGAAAGCGTAGATGAAATACAAGAATATTTGCCAATAAAGTAAGGGAGTCTATGATATTCCCTTTCATGGCATGTGATGAAAAATATATTTAAAAAGGGTACCTTTCTTCTTGGAAAACAAAAATTTGTGATTTTTCTCCAGTCTAGGAAGGAACCCTAAAAGAGATGCCATCAATCCAAATACCAAAAACAGATGGACACATTTTAACTTTTTCTAATTAGTAAGGAGAATGGAAAAGTGTCTTTCAACTCTTGTCAACTTAAAGAGGGGAGAAGTCAACCACGAAAATTCTGTGTTTCTCAGTGTTCCCATTTTCTGACTTTTAAAAGTATAACTTATAAATAAAATTCTTAGAATTTCTTAGTTTTGGTGATTGGTGTGACACTGATGTACTGTAATTTATACAAGAACTACTTCAGTGTTGTTTTTCAGCGTTTCTTGCCAACCTAAGTATTCTAAATATAAACTGAAGAAATTCGGTCTGGCACGAAACAGCTGATGAAATATTCTGGGCTTGCATTCCACTACTTTCCCAGAAGACCTTCTATGAGAAGTCGGGAATGTAAAGAGATCTTGATTGAAGTGCAAAAGTGGCGGTAGTCTGGGCGCATGTAGGCTCGGTTCAGAGTCCACCCTGAGCGACCCTTCAGCTCCATCACAGGCACCTGAGTTACGGCTGGGACGTGGCCACGTGTGTGCGCTCATCGTCTATATTTGGGCCGCAGCTAATTTTCCATATTATAACTCTCTCCTGTGCATGTGCATGCTCAGTCCCTCAGTCGTGTCCGACTCTTTGCAACCCATGGACTAGAGCCCACCAGGCTCCTCTGTCTGTGAGACTTTCCAGGCAAGAATACTGGAGTGGGTTGCCATGCCCTCCTCCAGGGCATCTTCCAGACCCAGGGATCAAACCCACATTTCCTGTGTCTTCTGCATTGGCAGGTGGATTCTTTACCACTGAGCTACCTAGGAAACCCACAACTCTCTCTCTTAAAGCCCACCCTGTAGCATATCTTCAGGGGCTAGACTGATAAAGCTGTCCCTTCCATTCTGTGTTTAATTAACTTAAAACTGAATTTTAATATGTGTCCAAGAGCTGAGCAGCCATTTGGTGAATCTGAGCAGAGTAGACAGCCTCTCACTGTTCTTCCCACGATGTTCCCTTCCCTGTATTGATGGTAACAAAGATAATTGAGTCACATCTTTTTCTTCCTTGGTATAGTATCATGGTGGTAGTTTAGTCGCTAAGTTGTGTCCGACTCTTGGGAAACCATGAACTGTAGCCCTCCAGGCTCTTCTGTCCCTGGGATTCTCCAGGCAAGAATACTGAAGTGGGTTGCCATTTCCTTCTCCAAGAGATCTTCCCGACACAGAGATTGTAACCAGGTCTCTTGCATTGCAGACAGTCTCTTGCACATACAGACTGAACCCCCGGGGTAGCCCATAAGTGTCATGCCTTATATTAATATTCAAAATGTGATTCTTACAATGCCTTTTGTTTGCTAAGAATGAAATATATAAAATAAGCTTAAAACCTCAACCCAGGGTTGCTAGTCCATGAGGTCTGATGCTCCAGCATCATGATGTTTGGGGGACCTGGCACATCACATCTGACTCCACAGCTGGAGTAACTAACTATAGAGTCTTATACCTTGGACACATCCCTTCATTTTCTTCACAAATGTAGAACATTGTTGCTATGTGCATGTGTCTTCAAATACAAGATTACTGAAGAAAAGCATCACTAAGAGTGGCCATTAGAAAAATGAAGAAGGAATTTCTAAATGTGAGGATTGCAAGGATTGTCCACCTGGTGCAGAGAAGGCGATGGCACCCCACTCTAGTACTCTTGCCTGGAGAATCCCAAGGATGGAGGAGCCTTGTGGGCTGCTGTCTATGGGGTCGCACAGGGTCAGACACAACTGAAGTGACTCAGCAGCAGCAGCAGCAGCAGCTCCACCTGGTGATGGTTCCTGGGCTGAAGATTTGAAGATGTGATTTAATTTTGCAGGGCTGTCCAAGTCAGAGTGCCTCAGTTTCTCAAAGGCTTGTTGGGATGAATGGGTGAATAGAACTCCATCACTACTCCTGATGTTAACAGTGTAAAAAGTGGCCTTCAGTTCAGTTCAGTTCAGTTCAGTTCAGTCGCTCAGTCGTGTCCGACTCTCCGCGACCCCATGAATCACAGCACGCCAGGCCTCCCTGTCCATCACCAACTCCCGGAGTACACTCAAACTCATGTCCACAGAGTCGGTGATGCCATCCAGCCATCTCATTCTCCGTCGTCCCCGTCTCCTCCCGCCCCCAACCCTTCCCAGCATCAGAGTCTTTTCCAGTGAGTCAACTCGTCGCATGAGGTGGCCAAAGTATTGCAGTTTCAGCTTTAGCATCAGTCCTTCCAATGAACATCCAGGATTGATCTCCTCTAGAATGGACTGGTTGGATCTCCTTGCAGTATAAGGGACTCTTAAGAGTCTTCTCCAACACCACAGTTCAAAAGCATCGATTCTTCGGCAATCAGCTTTCTTCACAGTCCAACTCTCACATCCATACATGACCACGGGAAAAACCATTGCCTTGACTAGACGGACCTTGGTTGGCAAAGTAATGTCTCTGCTTTTTAATATACTATCTAAGGAACTTAAAATAAAACAACACAAAAATTGATATTGTTTCAATACAAGCAGGTTCCTGAGAGTTTTGGCATTGCAACCTCTTCTTGCAGAGGGAGATTTGAAATTCTTCACCCATCGATCCCTACTCCTCACATGGGCCCATGAATTTTGCAAAGAATTTGTAAGAGCAAAATTGTCTGTGCAGAGTCCCCACAAAGTAATGTTATATAGGCTCCCATATACACCAGAGGCAACCCTGCTTCAAGTAACATGTATCTAGGATTCAGAGACGTTGAAAGGAAAGCCATGACAGGTAGTGCTATTTTGTTGTGGAGGTGGTTGTGGTTTAATTTGCTGTTAATGTGCACCATTAGCACATTTAGTTTTCAACAGCATAATCTCTCCACCCCACCCCCAACTTCAGGCGTGTTGAGTCTATTCTTAGATAATCTTCCCTTAAAGGATAAATATTTATTAATCTATTATCCCCTATTCTGCCAAGTGTGGCAATAATTTAATATGGAGCAATGCCAGAAACACTGTGGGTGGTGATAAATTTATTTGGAAGCAGTGAGATGAATGGTATCCGTATGTATACAGACAAGTAGAAAAAGGTGGAGTCCATTAGTTTTAGCCTCTCTTCTTTCTAAGTCATTGGTGGAGAGGGGAAAGTGTTCTGGCTCTTTAAGTATAAATGTATTTCAATATATTTTCATATCCATTTCTACAACATGATTTGTGCATGCTCAGTCATGTCCGACCCTTTTCAATCCTATGGACTGCATCCTGCCAGGCCTCTGTCCATGGGATTTTCCAGGCAAGAATACTGAAGTGGGTTGCCATGCCCTCCTCCAGGGGCTCTTCCTGACCCAGGATAGATTCCAGGTCTCTTCAGTCTCCTGCATTGGCGGGCGGATTCTTTACCACTAGCACCACCTGGGAAGCCCACATCTACATCAATATCTACTAATTTTTTGCACCAGTTTTGTAGTCTTAGTTGAATAGTTCTTTACAGCTGTCAAATAAATGTGGTGTGAACAATTCCTAGGAAACTTGCATACTATGAACTAATGGCTTTAGAGAGGAAAGTAGCTGAATTATTTAGAGGGATTGCCTGGCATTATTGCAAAGAGAAGTATTTACTTTGACTGTCAAAGCTTGTCATTGTGGACCTAGAAAGAGGAAGAGGAATGATCTAGAAACGTCTAGAGGCATGTTGGCTGCACAGCTCTGTTTTGAATCCTGAGAGATGAAAATATTTCTTCTTGACCCTTCTAAATATTCTGGGTTCTTGCTTTCATCTCAGCCTGCCCCAGACCCTGCTTTAAATGACATACTGGATCATTTGCATCATATGAGTTTTCTCTACCATGACTCTCTCCATACCAGGTTTCATACTTTGAATAATCTCTGATACTTTTCATTCCCCACCCCTTCTCTTTCCCCTGTTGACTTATCTTTTCTGCTTTGTGTTCTGCTACAAAGGACATTATGAACTGTATCAGTGGGTTTCCTGTGCTTGGTGTCTAGTTGGGTTCTGACAATGGGAGGCATATTCTGGAGATCAGAGTGTGTAAGGGGATCTTGGGTTGGGAAGATCCACTAGAGGAGGGGATGGCAACCCACTCCAATATTCTTGCCTGGAGAATCCCATGGACAGAGGAGCCTGTCGGGCTGCAGTCCACAGGGTCACAAAGAGCTGGACGTGACTTAAGTGACTGAACATGTGCGCATGTGCTATACCAGGGACTGGCCAACCGTGGCCTCTGGGCCAGATCTGATCTTCCACCTGTGTGTATGGTCCATAAACAGAATGGATTTTATGTTTTTTATTTAAAAAAATTTTTAGTTGCTATTTTTAAAAAAAGTCTTTATTGAATTTGTTTCAGTATTGCTGCTGTTTTATGTTTTTTTGGCTGTGAGGCATGTGGGATCTTGACTGCCTGACCAGGGAATAACCTGCACCCTCTGCGTTGGAAGGCAAAGTCTTAACCACTGCACTACTAGGGAAGTCTTCCTGGTTTTTATATTTCTAAATGGTTAAAAAACTCAAAATTTAAGATTTCATGAAACACGAAGGTGGTATGCAATTTGGATTTCAGTGTCCATGAATAAAGTCATATTGAAACATGCCACCCTCATTTGTTTCTGTTTTACCTGTGACTGCTCTTAATGACAGAGTCGAACAGCTGTTACAGAGGCCACATGGCCCAAAGAGCCCCACGGATTTTCTGTCAGCCCCTTCACAGAGCAAGGTGCCCATTCCTGCGTTTCTCTGTGTTGCTCTGGTGCGGTCTCCTTTCTCTGAACTTCTATCCCATTGACGGTTTCCATCACACAGTTGAGTGTACAGCAAATTCTCATTGAATTGTCATTGTGTGTTGTTCAGTCACTAAGTCTTGTCTGACTCTTTGGGACCCTGTAGACTGCACGCCAGGTCTCCCTGTCCCTCACCATCTCCTGGAATTCACCCAAGTTCATGTCCATTGAATTGATGATGCCATCCTCGAAGTCATCTCATTGAATTAACTGAGTCAAATGTATTACTTTGGTTTCCTGTAGAATCATGAATGCTGTATTAGTTTCTTTGGCTGTCACAGCGCAGCACCACAGGCCAGGGGCTTAAAAAACAGCATCTGTTTCTACGTGGTTCTGAGGCTAGAGGTCTGAGGCAAGGCGTCAAGGAGGTTGGTTTCTCAGAAGGCCTCCCTGCTGGCTTGTGGATGCTGAATTCTCTGTGTCCTCACGCGGCCTTTTCTCAACGTGCCAATAGCCATGATATCTCTGTTTCTTATAAGGACGCCGGTCACATTGGATTAGGGCCCCACCCTTATGATATCCTTTCACCTTAATTACCTCCCTAAAGGCTGTACCTCCAAATTCAGTCACAGTGAGGGAGAGGGCTTCCATATATGAATTTCAGGAAGACATAATTCAGTTATAATATATAACAAGGGATACGCTTCTGGGGGGCTTCACAGGTAGCACTAGTAAAGCATCTGCCTACCAACGCAGGAGATGCAAGAGATGCGGCTTCAGTCTTTGGCTGGGGAAGATCCTCTGGGGTAGGAAGTGGCAACCCACTCTAGTATTTTTGCCTGGAGAATCCCATGGCCAGAGGAGCCTGGTTGTCTACAGTTCATGGGGTCGCAAAGATTCAGACACAACTGAGCACACACTTTTAGGATGCACCCTTTCAAATCAGATTATGATATCCTGGAGTAGAAAGGGGTGACAAAGCATAATGTTCACACTTTTATTGCCAGATCAGGCCATACTAGTCTGAGCTTTAATACTTGATTCTCTCTATTATTATTACTGACTCTAACCACATCGAGTCTGATTGACTGACTGCGTTTGCTTTTCTCAGTTCTCATCTCCAGATTGCAAGGGTTTTACATCGCTATAGAGATCTTGCCTAGAAAATCCCATGGATGGAGCAGCCTGGTAGGCTGCAGTCCGTGGGATCGCTAAGGGTCAGACACGACTGAGCGACTTCACTTTCACTTTTCACTTTCACACATTGGAGAAGGAAATGGCAACCCACTCCAGTGTTCTTGCCTGGAGAATCCCAGGGACGGGGGAGCCTGGTGGGCTTCCATCTATGGGGTCACACAGTCGGACACGACTGAAGTGACTTAGCAGCAGCAGCAGCAGCAGCAGAGATAAGTCACATAAAAGAACAAAGTACAACACTGGAGACCTTGAAAGGAAAGCAGAAAAAACATAACAAAACAAAAAAAAGACTGTGTAAAATAGAAGAGCATTTTCAGTACTTTCTAAAGTCATTAAAACATTCTGCCCTAACCTCAAGTGGGAGTGAGAAGCAGAGAACACTGAAGATAAACAAACACGCCATCATCCTGTCTCTGCCAAGCGTTGCCTCTGTTGGCATTGTCTCCCTTTGATGAGACAGTGATTGGAGGCTGTTAATAATCACCACTGCATACATTTAGGACCGGTCTTCTGGGCTGAATTAAGTTCAGCAAATGCTTTGTCTAAGTAAGTGTGTCCTACGTAGAGGGCGAACGTAGTGTCTGACTTGTCGCAGAAAAATTTGAAGTTATATAATTTTCTGAAGGGTAATTACTTAAGATGTTATAGAAAATTTGGAACTGATATACTTTTATAAAGAATAATTTTTTAAGATGGGAAAAATAGAATTATTTTTAAATGTAAAAGTGAAAAAAATTGGCCTTATCTGAAGAACATATGGAAGAACACATTTCTGAACCGCATCCTGCTAAAAAAATCCTTCTCCCGTCTCAGTTTTCTCCACCCCCCACTGTTACGCCAGTTCCAGTTCCAAATATGTAAATGGCGCCAATAAGGTGTCCGAGGGTGTGGTTGTTCTACCAAAATCACAGAGGGAGATTTCTTATCCTTGTCAACTTCTGATTTCCTCTGGTTCTAGATCTGTCCTGTTAAGCCGATCAAGTTACTCTTTGCTTGACTTGATGGCAGTGAATATGGAGATAGAACTAAGAGTGTGTGTGTGTGTGTGTGTGTGTGTGTGTGCGCCCACTCATAATCTTTGTTTCTGTGACATTGACATAGCTAAAGAGGTGTGTTCTATTTGGAAGAAAGCAACAAATAGGTTAAGCAAAGTTTTCTTTTTTAAGTCGGTTATTGAATCTGTTACAATATTGCTTCTGTTGTTTATGCTGGGTTTTTTTGGTCAGAGGTGTGGGGGATCTTAGCTCCCTACCAGGGAACAAACCTGTACCCTCTGCATTGGAAGGCAAAGTCCTAACCACTGAACTGCCCAGGAATTGCCTACGCAAAGTTTCTGAGGGTGTCAAAATAATATTTGATAGGTTACTTGGAAGACTAGATTTAGGCAGATTTTGTGCTGAAATGATAAAAACACAGCAGAACTGTGTCCCAGCTGGGTGACTTTGGAGTAAACGGCTAGCTTTTCTAGTTACCTAATCTGGATACACTAGGATAATTGTTTATATCACAGAGTTCATTTCTACAACTATAAATTTTGCAACAAGAAGTGGCAAAAATAGTGAAAACAGTTCAAGAAAAATCATATTTATCTTTAATTAGTGCAAAATGAAAAATTTATTCAAAGCAATGCAAAAATGATTGCAAAAAGTGAATTTTTTGATGAATAGTTCCATATAATTTATCTTATGTGCAGATTTGGGTAACCGCCCTCTAACTGGGATATAACACTGTATCATCATCACTTAGAAACTCCTGAGGATGGTTTTGAATGTTGACTAATTGTAACAGCTAGTAGACTTGCATATTTTCTTTAAGAAGGATGATTTTTTGTGATTTTTCCACCTCTGGGAAGTTCAGTTGGGCTTCCCAGGTGGCGCTAGTGGTAAAGAATCTGTCTGCCAATACAGGAGATGTAAGAGATGCAAGTTCAATCTCTGGGTTGGGAAGATTCCCTAGAGTTGGAAACGGTAACCGGTTCCAGTATTTTTGCCTGGAAAAGTCCCATGGACAGAGGAAACTGGCAAGCTACAGTCCTTGGGGTCGCAAAGCATCAGACATGGCTGAGTATCTGAGCACAGGGAGTTCAATTATGATAATTAAGTGGCATCTTTCTTGTTATAAGACATTTTATCATAATACCTAAGAGGATTTAGTTCTAAAAGGTCTTGTAGGTCTTCATAGAACTGTTCAACTTTGGCTTCTTCAACATTACTGATTGGGGCATAGACTTGGATTACTGTAATATTGAATGGTTTGCCTTGGAAACGAACAAAAATCATTCTGTCATTTTTAAGATTGCATCCAAGTACTGCATTTCGGACTCTTTTGTTGACCATGATGGCTACTCCATTTCTTCTAAGGGATTCCTGCCCACAGTAGTAGATATAATGGTCATCTGAGTTAAATTCACCCATTCCAGTCCATTTTAGTTCACTGATTCCTAGAATGTCGACGTTCACTCTTGTCATCTCCTGTTTGACCACTTCCAATTTGCCTTGATTCATGGACCTAACATTCCAGGTTCCTATGCAAAATTGCTCTTTACAGCATCGGACCTTGCTTCTATCACCAGTCACATCCACAACTGGGTATTTGTTTCGCTTTGGCTCCATCCTGTCATTCTTTCTAGAGTTATTTCTCCACTGATCTCCAGCAGCATACTGGGCACCTACTGACCTGGGGAATTCCTCATTCAATATCCTATCATTTTGCCTTTTGATACTGTTCATGGGATTCTCAAGGCAAGTATACTGAAGTGGTTTGCCATTCCGTTCTCCAGTGGACCACATTCTGTCAGACCTCTCCACCATGACCCGTCCGTCTTGGGTTGCCCCACATGGCATGGCTTAGTTTCATTGAGTTAGACAGGGCTGTGGTCCATATGATCAGATCAACTAGTTTTTGTGATTATGATTTCAGTGTGTCTGCCCTCTAATGCCCGCTCCCAGTACCTACCATCTTATTTGGGTTTCTCTTACCTTGGTCATGGAATATCTCTTCACAGCTGCTCTAGCAAAGTGCAGCCGCTGTACCTTACCTTGGACGAGGGGTATCTCCTCAAGACCGCCCCTCCTGACCTTGAACGTGGAGTAGCTCCTCTCGGCCCTCCTGTGCCTGCGCAGCCACCGCCTCTTGGACGTGGGACAGCTCCTCTGGGCCACTGCCCAGGCCTTGGGCGTGGGGTAGCTACTCTCAGCCATGCTTTTGCGCGTGGTCAGTTGCGTGGAGCTGGTGTCTTCCACAATCCAGATTGTCGGGAGAAATATCAATAACCTCAGATATGCAGATGATACCACTCTTATGGCAGAGAGTGAAGAGGAACTCAAAAGCCTCTTGATGAAAGTGAAAGAGGAGAGTGAAAAGGTTGGCTTGAAGCTCAACATTCAGAAAGCTAAGATAATGGCATCTGGTCCCATCACTTCATGGGAAATAGATGGAGAAACAGTGGAAACAGTGTCAGACTTTATTTTTTGGGGCTCCAAAATCATTGCAGATGCTCACTGCAGCCATGAAATTAAAAGACGTTTACTCCTTGAAAGGAAAGTTATGACCAACCTAGATAGCATACTAAAAAGCAGAGACATTACTTTGCCAACCAAGGTCCGTCTAGTCAAGGCTATGGTTTTTCCCGTGGTCATGTATGGATGTGAGAGTTGGACTGTGAAGAAAGCTGATCGCTGAAGAATTGATGCTTTTGAACTGTGGTGTTGGAGAAGACTCTTGAGAGTCCCTTGTACTGCAAGGAGATCCAACCAGTCCATTCTAAAGGAGATCAGTCCTGGGTGTTCATTGGAAGGACTGATGCTAAAGCTGAAACTCCAATGCTCTGGCCACCTTATGCAACGAGTTGACTCACTGGAAAAGAGTCTGATGGTAGGAGGGATTGGGGGTGGGAGGAGACGGGGACGACAGAGAATGAGATGGCTGGATGGCATCACCGACTTGATGGACATGAGTTTGAGCGAACTCCAGGAGTTGGTGATGGACAGGGAGGCCTGGCGTGCTGTGATTCATGGGGTCGCAAAGAGTCGGACACGACTGAGCGACTGAACTGAACTGAAGAGGTTTTAAGGTGATTTTTTTTTTTTTTTTTTGGAAATGACAAAGAATTTGTTAAATGTTTCTGAGCTCAGTCTTAGCAAGGATAAGATTCAGTTTACAATGCTCGAGCAGGGGCTTCCCTATGGCTCAGAGGTGAAGAATCCATCTGCAATGCAGGAGACGCATGAGATGTAGGTTCAATCCCTTTGTCGGGAAGATCCCCTGGAGGGGAAAATGGCAACCCACTCCAGTATTCTTGCCTGGAGAATCCCAGGGACAGAGGAGCCTGGCTGGCTATGGTCCATAGGGTCACAAAGAGTTGGACACAACTGCGCGACTGAGCACACATGCATGTATTCTAGAACAGACTCTGAAGGTTAAGGACATGTTCTGATACAACTAGGGAATTAGATTCAAACCTCATTTCTTTGCTCATGTACCAGCATTCTCTTCTGGGTGTCCTATATGGTCACATCTGTGCTGATGGGACATGTCTTTGACTTCAGGGCTAAGATCTTCTGTCATATGGTTCTTAATCTTTAGTAACCCAAGCTAACCTGCATAGGTTAGAAATTATTTCTCTCATAAATTCTTTTCTTCTTCCACAAATATTTACTGTTTACATGCTCTCTGGTGAGCACAGAACATGGTACCTAGACATAGCTGGACCCCTGCCCTCATGGAGGTTCAAAGTTAGTAGGAGTGGAAACTAGGGGATAAGCAATTAAAATACCAAAGTGGGGTGGTTAGGGATGTCCAAGGTGATAGGGAGGTACCAGGAAGAGTAGCTAACCTGAGCCTGCAGAGACTCTTAAAAGGTTTCTTAAATGATAAAATGACATTTAGGGTGAGTTATGAAAAGTCCAAGGAAGTTATCTAGGTAAAAGAAAAGATGAAAAAAAGTGATGGTGAGACAGAAACGAAGGCACACAGGTGGTGTGGAGGCAAACCAGAGGGACAGTGCAACAGGGGAGCCAGAGAGGAACTCTGTCCGAGTTTGATTTGAGGGCACCATGTCTCCTTACCTGCAATGACAAGGGGCCATCTTTCCATAGACTCATGACAACTTTGCAACACCACTCAGCCCAAGCACACTGCACAGAGTGGGACCCTGATCCTTATCATATTATCAGGAATCTGGTGAGGCTCAACCAGCACAGCGTGGGAGCTCTGATTCTAGAATGTTCCTGCTTTAGCTGTGATTATACAGCTGTCGCTCTTGTTTTCTTTCTGCTTTGGTTTGATTCCTTTGGACTTAAGGGAAACCTCCAAAATGAGTTTGCGTTTGTACAAACTGTATTCATTTCTGTATTTTTTTTTCAAATGTTTTATATTCCTGTTTCTGTTTTAAGACAAATTCAAATTCAGACAAACAAAATACCAAGAACCAGTTTACTTTTTCATTTAATGTAGAAAATCTATAAAAAGTGACATGGATACTAAGATATTCACATAGGCATTTCAAAATATAACATGGGAAAGAATAGACTGCTTCAAAAGAGAATATGTTTCTAGAGGAACAAGAAAAATGATGAACTAAAACCACTCTCTGGACATAGATTTTATAACACACCTAAAGGATATTGACTCTGACACCAGTCAGCTACAATAAAGGACTAATGTTATTACAGCCTTTGAAAAGAATCCTACACCCCAAGTGATTATACAACAGCTGTAAAGTTTTGATGTGAGCTCTCTCTAACACAGAAGGTTTTTCCTTATATCTCATCTGTCTGGTTATGGCTATAGCTTTGACCTTCTTTATGTCACTCATCCAGAGAATACATTAATTCTGTCTTGAAGCTCCTACCTCGGAGTATTTGAAGAAACTACATGAGTTAAATGTTACCAGAGGGGTTAAGCACCTATGTTACCCTTTGAAAACAAAGATTTCAAAAGTGCATATTTATATACTTTCAGCTACTGTTTTGTTAACATTTGTTCAATTTAACGGCTCTCTTCTTTGAGAGTCCATGATGGGGAAACATGAATTGGCATTCTGTCCAGCAGACCAAGGAAGGACCAAATCTGAGCTATGTTTTCACCTTGTTGTAGGGAGTTCTGTGTGCTAGATTCAGCCAGCAACTGCTTGGATTAAGTGCTCATGGTTTGAAATTGGTTCCGTTTCCTAAGAATAAAGCCATGCCCTAGAAGGGTTATGGAGCTTTTCTTTACTAAGTCTTCTCCTCATCTTGTATTGAATGCATATTAAATGCATGAAAGGAAGGTAATATCTACACAGTATCAAATATGCAATAAATTCAGTAAATCTGATCAAAATATTAACTCTGATTTTCTTTAAAATATAGATGAAATGATTTCTTTTGAAATAAAAATATTTCAATGGCTGAATATCTCACCCTAAAACTGTCTCATAATGTCTCTTTAGGTGATTTAGATGATGTCTATATATTAAAAATAAAGGCAAGAATCGCCAATAAATTTGACCAGAAAGTCAGGGAAGACCATCTAGTTCTCCTAATCTGAGTTGGCCATCAGAGGTGATGACCAGCGTTGGCTGTCCATATCAATTAAGTTAATCAAAGACATTCCAAATCACAGTTTATATAGGCTGCTGGGAAATCAGACCAACTAGTCAATAATTCTCTCCAGATTGATTCAACCTTGGCGATATCTTTTATTGTCAAATGTTTTATTTCTATCTACTTTTGAGAAAAAAAAATTCTGAATCTTTTTTCTTTTTTTGGTTTGGTGAATTTAGTCTATTACATAGAAATGATTTCTCTAGAGAGAAGTGTATGAAATTACAGGTAGATGAGTGGAAATAAAATGATTATGATTCATCTGTGGTTGGTATTTTCCCAAAGTGGAATTCATTTAAATTAATTCACCATTCAAAAAGGAAATTGTCTTGAGTAGATGGAAGATAACTCCAGCTACCGTCACACAGGGCAACAAGTTTCCAGGTTCAAGATGAGAAGAGAAATAGATTGTTTGTACTAGTTCTCATTCTTGTTACAACTGTCGTTATGAGAATGGATTCACGTCGTGCCATTTTCTGTTCCTTTGCTTTTTTTTTTGTCACAAGAACAAGACATGAGAGTCTCAATGGCTAGTGTTATCTGTGAAAGGCAGTAAACTATTCTGCCTTCACCTTTTATGCAGTCTTTTGATTGACTGACTATTCTGTCTCTTTCTCCTAAGTTACCAATGGTGCTAAAAGAAAAGACGAGAAATGGCTGCCTAATCAAATGAAGAACATTAGAAAGGTCAGAACTGGAGTCTCGGCCACTGGCTTTCACAGCATGGATGAAACACATTTTTAAAGAAAAAAACGTATTCTTGTGACAAAGATTGCCATAAGAATAGAAAATGTTGGATCAAGAATCTATTCATGTGACAATGATTGTGATAGGAATGAAAATAGTGCACACTTTACCCTTTCTCTTTATAATCATAGTAAAGTAACTTCCTGTGGTGCCCACTTGGGAGCTGAACTTGAGAATTCTGAAACTGGAGGAGAAAAATCAAAGGAAGAGTGAAGCATAATGAAAGAAGAATCAACATTTAGGTGACCACCCAAGGTAGAGACAAGTCTCAATTACAGAATGTGGGTGGTTTGAAGTAAAGGTCTGGTAAAATTGGTCTGCAGAAAAACCACGTAGAGTTTAACAGGAATCCTATTTCTATACTTGCATCACCTTTGAAATATCTGTGAACCTTTAATTATGCAAATAAGAAAACTGATTTCTAAGTACATGTGAACTTGTTACTAGGTCATTCAAAGAACACAATATATTGATTATTTTTTTTCTGTGACAACAGATGACAAATTATTCATTATTATTATTTTTTTTTTCCTGAATCCTTTTCTAGCACAGACTCCTAAGCTGAAGCTTGTAGGGCACTCAAATCCTGTTGAATTAAACTGAGTTAAGAAAAATTGTTAAGAAGTGTAGTGGACAACAGTAGCTCTCCCAAGTTTAAAGTGAATTTAAGTGATATTTCAATATGTGCGATATTTAAGATATTATTACTAAAATAATAATTGAATTGGGAAACCAAGTGATATCTCAAGAGTGCTATGCCTTTATTGAGAAACAAAAACAAGTAATAAAATAAAAACCTTTGCACTAGCACTCTAACTTAATCATTCACACACTTAGATATTTATCATGTACCTAATGTTTACAACCCAGGGCTTCCCTCGTAGCTCAGTTGGTAAAGAATCCACCTGCAATGCAGGAGACCCCAGTTCGATTTCTGGGTTGGGAAGATCTGCTGGGGAAGGGATAGGCTAACCACTACAGTATTCTTGGGCTTCCGTGGTGACTCAGCTGGTAACGAATCTTCCCGAAATGCGGGAGACCTGAGTTTGGTCCCTGGGTTGGGAAGATTCCCTTGAGAAGGGAACGGTTACCCACTCTAGTATTCTGGCCTGGAGAATTCCATGGACTGTATAGTCCACAGGGTCGCAAAGAGTTGGATACAACTGAGAGACTTTCACTTCACTTTTCACTTAATATTTGCAATCAGATGTGTGGTCCTGGCCTCTGCAGTCCTACTTCTCTCCAGTAACTCTTTGCCAATGCACTGTCCACTTGCCTGAAGTTTGCAACAACAAAAAAAGAAAAAGAGAAAGAAATACAGTCATATATATTCATACTTGTATTTATGATTTTTAAAATTGAGATATAATTGAAATATAACATTATATTAGTTTCAGGTGTACAACATAGCAATTGGATATTTGTATACATTGTGAAATGATCACCACAGTAAATCTAGTTGGCATTTATCACTATACATGGTTACAAAAATTTTTTTCCTGTGCTGAGAATTTTTGACATCTATTCTCTTAGCAATTTTCATATATGCACTTCAGTACTATTACATATAGTCATCATGCTCTACATTGCACCCCCAGGACTTATTTACTTCATAATTGGAAGTTTACAGCTTTTGACTCCTTTTAACTGTTTTGCTCACCCCTCATCCCTCACCTCAGGCAACTACCAAGATATTCTCTGTATCTATGAATTTAGGTTTTTTTTTCTTTTAGATTCCACATGTAAGTGAGATCATATGGTGTTTGTCTTTCTCCATCTGACTTATTTCACTGAGCACAGTGCCCTCCAGGGCCATCCATGCCTTTGCAAATGGCATATTTATGATTTTTTATTAGTCTTATACATATTGGGAAGGGATAATCAATAACAGGCTGACTTCTAGACTTCAAAAGACAAGGATTTGATTGATTAAGATTTTTTGTGTGGTTTTATATGAGTATTTTGAACAAAGAGCAGCAGATTTATCATCCACAACTTGAGACCACTAAGTTTACTTATCCCAGACAATGTGGGGTTGCTTTTCCATTTTCAGGAATATTCTCAAAGATCAAGGCTGTATCTTAGCTTTAAGCATAAACTTTAGTTCCAAAATGGTTGTCCATATGCTATATTGGTATTTACATTGCATGATATTATATAACAAAAGAAGCAAGCCCTGCAAGTTCTAGAATACACAGACTTGGAAAAGAACAGTAAAGTTCAGTGCAAACTCCTACGTGCATTATACTTTTAAGTTTGCCATCACAAGATGAATAAACAGGAAAATTCCTTGGCTGAAATTTAGACTGTTAGCTCCTTGAAGGAAGGGACAATGCCTTGGTTTTTTTTAAAATGTTAAACATTTTATTTATGTATAATTGGTATATAATATGCAGTGGCACTAGTGGTAAGGAATCCACCTACCAAAGAGGGGACATAAGAGATGCTAGTTCAATCCCTGGATCTGGATGATCCCCTGCAGGAGGATCATGGCAACCCACTCCAGTTTTCTTGCCTGGAGAATCCCATGGACAGAGGAGCCTATGGGTTACAGTCCACAGGGTCACAAGAGTCAGACACAACCGAGCACCTACCAACAGCTACCAACTACTCACCCAGAGGTGCTCAAAGCCAGGAAAGTCTAATGTGTACTTTCGTTTAGCTTTGAAATCTTTCTACTCTATAAGGGAGAAGCATTTTTCTCTCTTAACCTTCTTAAGTGTTGCAAAGAGCATTTATAGTCTTAACTGATGTTCTTAAGGCATGTCAGTTTTTGTCTTTGTCATTTAGAAGCCATGATTCACAAACAAGGTTGGGTACATCAGCTGCCTAAGGGGATATTACTATTGGGGTGGCCCTGGGTTTGAGGCAGAAGCAGGAGCACCCATAACATCTTGAGAGTAAGCAAAAGGTAAAACTACATGAAAGAGATTTTGATATGATCTGGAACTCCGTGAGGAGGCCAAATCCCATTCAATACATTTAAAGCCAGTATTAATGCTTAGAGATATGACTTTTTAGTACGTGCCCATCTATTTTAATCTCCTGCCTTCAGTTCAGTTCAGTTCAGTTCAGTTGCTCAGTCGTGTCCAACTCTTTGCGACCCCATGAATCACAGCATGCCAGGCCTCCCTGTCCATCACCAACTCCCGGAGTTCACTCAAACTCATGTCCACAGAGTCGGTGATGCCATCCAGCCATCTCATTCTCTGTCGTCCCCTTCTCCTCCTGCCCCCAATCCTTCCCAGCATCAGAGTCTTTTCCAGTGAGTCAACTCATCGCATGAGGTGGCCAAAGTATTGGAGTTTCAGCTTTAGCATCAGTCCTTCCAATGAACACCCAGGATTGATCTCCTTTAGGATGGACTGGTTGGATCTCCTTGCAGTCCAAGGGACCCTCAAGAGTCTTCTCCAGCACCACAGTTCAAAAGCATCAATTCTTCGGCGATCAGCTTTCTTCACAGTCCAACTCTCACATCCATACATGACCACTGGAAAAACCATAGCCTTTACTAGACGGACCTTTGTTGGCAAAGTAATGTCTCTGCTTTTTAATATGCTATCTAGGCTGGTCATAACTTTCCTTCCAAGGAGTAAGCGTCTTTTAATTTCATGGATGCAATCAGCATCCGCAGTGATTTTGGAGCCCCAAAAAATAAAGTCTGACACTGTTTCCACTGTTTTCCCATCTATTTCCCATGAAGTGATAGGACCAGATGCCATGATCTTTGCTTTCTGAATGTTGAGCTTCAAACCAACCTTTTCACTCTCCTCTTTCACTTTCATCAAGAGGCTTTTTAGTTCCTCTTCACTTTCTGCCATAAGGTTGGTGTCATCTGCATATCTGAGGTGATTGATATTTCTCCCAGCAATCTTGATTCCAGCTTGTGCTTCTTCCAGCCCAGCGTTCCTCATGATGTACTCTGCATAGAAGTTAAATAAGCAGGGTGACAATATACAGCCTTGATGTACTCCTTTTCCTATTTGGAACCAGTCTGTTGTTCCATATAGAGTTCTGACTGTTGCTTCCTGACCTGCATACAGGTTTCTCAAGAGGCAGGTCAGGTGGTCTGGTATTCCCATCTCTTTCAGAATTTTCCACAGTTTATTGTGATCCACACAGTCAAAGGCTTTGGCATAGTCAATGAAGCAGAAATAGATGTTTTTCTGGAACTCTCTTGCTTTCTCCATGATCCAGCGGATGTTGGCAATTTGATCTCTGGTGCCTCTGCCTTTTCTAAAACCTGCTTGAACATCTGGGAGTTCACAGTTCACATATTGCTGAAGCCTGGCTTGGATAATTTTGAGCATGACTTTACTAGCGTGTGAGATGAGTGCAATTGTGCGGTAGTTTGAGCATTCTTTGGCATTGCCTTTCTTTGGGATTGGAATGAAGACTGACCTTTTCCAGTCCTGTGGCCACTGCTGAGTTTTCCAAATTTGCTGGCATATTGAGTTCAGCACTTTCACAGCATCATCTTTCAAGAGTTGAAATAGCTCCACTGGAATTCCATCATCTCCACTAGCTTTGTTCGTAGTGATGCTCTCTAAGGCCCACTTGATTTCACATTCCAAGATGTCTGGCTCTAGGTCAGTGATCACGTTATCATGATTATCTTGGTCATGAAGATCTTTTTTGTACAGTTCTTCTGTGTATTCTTGCCACTTCTTCTTAATATCTTCTGCTTCTGTTAGGTCCATACCATTTCTGCCTTAATTTTATTTAAATTTAAATTAATCTCCTGCCTTAATTTTATTTAAATATTCAAATTGACCTTTATTTTTCCACAGTCTTAGAGATTGTCCTTGAAACATAATGTTGAAGAATCTGGCTTATGGGGTAGCTTTTTAGCACAGTAATTTTCACTTTTAAGGGATCTTCATCTTATTATGAAAATGTAAAATCATTTTATAGATTTAACCTGATGAAAAATTTAAAAACTATTAGAATCAAGAACACTTTAGGTCTAGTCATGGAAGAGGAGCCGGTGATTGAGAGAAGAAAGGCACCATGATCCTCCTCTCATGGACATAGTTTTGAGAAATTTAGAACCAGATGTTAATTGATGGGCCTGCTCTACCTTTTCAGACTGGGTGAATATTAATCAGAAACTCTTCAGAACACAACAGGAAAAGATATTTTTCTATTGTCTATCTCTCTTCAATTCAGCAAAATAATTGACTTAAGTATCTTTTTTTACCACAGTGTGGCTGGGAGGTGACACATTTTTATTTTAAGACAATTTTGATTTTTCAGGGACCGGTAGCATCCTTTATTGAGCTTGGTCCAAATGGAGAAACTCAACTGACGAAATCCCTGGTACCCTGGCAAACAGCCTCTGCTTGTATATGATCAACAGTATGGAATTATTTACTTTTCAAGGAAATCCATTTTACTTTTCAATAATTCTTTTTTAAAATATTTATTCTTATTTATTTGGCTGCGCTGGTCTTAGTTGTGGCATGCAAGATCTCGAGTTGCAGCATGCAAACTCTTAGTTGCAGCATGTGGTATGTAGCTCTCCAATCAGGGATCAAGCCATGATCCCTACATGGGAAGGTGGAGTCTTAACCACTGGATCACCAGCGAAGTCCCTTGTTTTTGAATAATTGTTACTGTTAGAACATTCTTTCTGGTCAAACACAAACTGCTTCCCTATAATTTCCAACTCTTACATTTGTTTCCACTTTCTAGAACTTCATCAAATTAAATTTCGTATGGAGATCATTCATATGTGTGGCATGCTGAGTTTCAAAATCAAACGTTTTAAGCTTCTTCAGCTGCTCCTCACAGGTAATGGTTGTGAGACTTCTCTTTTTTGACTCTCTTTGAATATTCTCTAGATTGCCAATATCTTCCTAAGGTACACTGGTAGAACTAAACATATGTATCAAAATGTCATCTGAATAACAGAGTATGATGGTTCTTTCACCTCCTTTAATCTGAAAACTATGCGTCTTATGATGTAGCCTAGAATGTCTCTCTTTTCAGCACTTGCTAAATGAGCTCAAAAGAATCTAAAAATCCAAGTGCTTCCCACCAAGAACTTCTGACACGTCAACAACTCTTCCTTCTTCTGTACCAGCACAAGCACTTGAAGGGAAAAATAGTTATTTAAGGACATTGTTCATATTTTTCTAGGGTGATAAAATCACGGTGTTTTGGGATTAGATACAACTTTAGAAGTCATCTAACACAATCCTTAAACTTTACAAAAATTTGAAAGTCTGGAGAAAATAAGTGCATTGAGCAAAGAACATGTGACTATGTGCTGAGGTAGGAATAGGTCCTCAATCTTTGGTTTTGCTGAGAAGAGAAATATTGTCTAATACTTCCTTAACTAAGACAGCAAAGGAATAGTCTACTGACCTTTAGTAAAGCAAACTGGTTGAGCCCACAGGTTGATATTAATCATTATTATTTTTAAATGAATGAACGTGTTATATCCAGCTAGAGATGTGCATGGCAAAAGGCAACTTGATTATTTCCTTAACATCAAAGTGTAGAATTATTTTACCATTTTCTAAATCCTCGGTCCCTGGCCACTTTGGGGTCTCCAAGTGAATATGCTACTCTCTCTCTTTTTTTCTTTTTACTTCTTTCAAGCGTGCAAGGACAGAGTAGCAGAAAAAGATGCAGTAGACCAGGAACAGGAAACCACAGAAGAGAAACTGTTTCTTTATCTTGCTCTCTGGCAGTTATTCCTCTTATAACAGTGAGAGAGGGCGGGAGGCGCATTTCTGTCAGATAAGCAGCAAGACGGGCTTTCATGGGGTTGAGGATAAACTCCTTGAACATTTAGAATTCATTTCCAGGGGAAAGAAAATTTCAGGATTAGTGAGAGAAGTATATAATTGTGCCCCAAGTTGGCTGTTAATGGTGGGAAGCAGAAAAGTATAATACCGTTGATCGAAAGTCTGTCTGCATAACCCAACTGCCTGTGAAAATGAAGATATTCAGATTCTAATTCCGTGGGTGTGGAAAGCTTCCAGTGCTTTCAAGAAATGCTCCCCAAGACACAGTGGTGTAAAGTCAAGGATAATAATCACTGGTGAGTGGTGAAGAGTTTGGGCTGTGCAGTTAGCCTGCTTGTTTGCATCGAAGTTGAACTCTTACTCACTACATGTCTTTGTACAAGTTAGTTAACCCCTCTAAGCTCCATCTCCTGGATGTAAGTTGGAAATAATATTGGGAATGATATTGTTATTATGACACAACTATAGAAACTTGTGTAAGTGAAAGGACTTAGTACAGTGTCAGGCCAGGTACCCTGTAAGTCTTCCATGCATATTGATAATCCTGAATATTTCTTAAAAGTTTCTCTAAATGCTATCTTTAAAAATATGATATTATTTAGATTATACATAGAAATATTATAATCTAAATAAGGATGAGATAGTTTGATGGTATCACCGACTCAGTGGACATGAATTTGAGCAAACTCAGGGGGATAGTGAAGGACAGGGAACCCTGGCGTGCTGCAGTTCATGGGGTTGCAAAGAGTCAGATGCGACTTAGCTACTCAACAACAACAACAGCAGCTATATATATGTGTGTAAGTATATATACCTACATACACATGTATATATAAAAATATATATGAAATATTTTTGGGCTTCCCTCGTAGCTCAGTCAGCAAAGAATCTGTCTGCAATGGAGGAGACCTAGGTTTGATCCCTGGGTCGGGAAGATCCCCTGGAGAAGGAAATGGCAAACCACTCCAGTATTCTTGCCTGGAAAATCCCATGGGTCGAGGAGCCTGGCAGGCTATATAGTCCATGGGGTTGCAAGAGTTGGACACAACTTAGTGACTAAACCACCGCCATATTAAACATTAGGGCTTTCCTAGTGACTTGGACAGGAGAAGGCAATGGCAGCCCACTCCAGTACTCTTGCCTGGAAAATCCCATGGACAGAGGAGTCTGGCAGGCTACAGACTATGGGGTCACAAAGAGTCAGACACGACTGAAGCAACTTAGCAGCAGTTGTGGCTTGGACAGTAAAGAATTTACTTCCAATGCAGGAGCCAAGGGTTTGATCCATGGGTCAGAAGGATCCCCTGGAGAAAGGAATGGCAACTCACCCTAGTATTCTTGCCTGGAGAATTCCATGGACAGAGGAGCCTGGCAGGCTATAGTCCATGGGGTGGCAAAGAGTAAGACACGACTGAGCGACTAACACTTTTATACTAAATATTAGATATATAACATCTAAATAGTATCATATATATCTGATTTTAAAATAGTATCATATATATTCATACATAAATTATACACATCTGATTTTGAAATTGGAATGTGGGCAGTAAAGTGTGGGACTCAGCTGAAAGAGGCTGGATTTTATGGGCAGGCAAAGAGGATATAGTATCTCAGAGCAGCGGAAAGGGCTGAAGTATACTCCTTGTTGTTAAAGAATAGTCTGGAATACCATATAAACTATTGGGTTAAAAAGAGATCAAGTATTCCAGGAGGTTAATATACACTGAACACTTGTATCTCTTTTATTTAATCCTCCAACCCAATTTATGAAGTTGGTACTAATTTTATTCCATTTTCAAACAGGGCAGTCAGACCTTGGACTGGTTACATCCTTGTGAGATTAGACTGCTAGCAAGTGGTGGAGTCTTTCAAAAACATAAGGTTATTGCCATTTAGATCATGAAGCTACAGCTGAAGACCTCCTGTCACCTAGTGTCGATGTACCCACATTACAGGCTTTGTTTATTTGAGAACTGAAGAATTTTACATGATCAAAGTAAAGTCTGATGTTGTAAAGAACAATATTGCTTAGGAACCTGGATTATTAAGTCCATGAATCAAGATATGGTTAGAGAGCATCACCAACTCAATGGACATGAATTTGAGCAAACTTCGGGAGACAGTGGAGGACAGAGAAGCCTGGCGTGCTGCAGTCCATGGGGTCTCAGACATGACTTTGCAACTCAACAACAACAGAAGACATTTCACATGCAAAGTTTTAGAGGAAACTTAAGATTCTGAAGGGAAAGTAACAATATTTGTCACCGTACCAACCAACACATTTGACCAGAAGGTATCATGCTGTTTTGTCTTCAGAAAAATTTAGGTTGGAACTTTATTAGGTGTGCAATCATGGATGAACTTTTTAACCTCTGGGAAGTGAGCTTTATTTCCTCTTATGCATAATTGTGATAAAGTTTCACAGTTTTCAAATTTTTTAATGCATTACAAATAACGCATGTTCGAAATATCTAGCACAGTTCTTGGCACATATGAGAGGCTCAGTGCGTAATAACGTACTTGCTTCATGTGTACATTTAACTTACCTAAAAACAGCTATGGAGAGAGCAGAGGGGAGAGGAGGAAGAAGGGGTAGGGGTAGGGAGAGGGGGCAGGGGGAGGAGGGAGAGAAAAGCTTAGACTGAAAGCAAAGAGAGAGAGGAAGTTAATAATGGTTGGTTAAGTGTCTACTCCTAGACATTACAAGTGCAATTTAAGTGGCTTTATGGGAGTAATTTTGGCTTAATTTCATTCTTACACATTGTCTTAAAAAAATGAAAAGTGAAATGCACTTCACTGAATTAGTGGTAACAGAATTATTAAAATAATAATATAATAACACTACAATAGGTAACGGCATAATAAATGTGTCTCTATTTTAAAAGTATTAATGAGGACTCAATGAGACTGAGATGTAGAATGTCTGGCCAGTAACTTATGTTCTGAAACCTGAATTCTCTTCTCCATTGTTGCAGACACGTCCCCTTCAAATTCCTATAGTGTCACTTGTCAGAACTTTCCAACAGGCCACCAAATTATGATTTACATATCATAGCTTTCCCCCGCCCCCACATTTTGTTGTTCAGTCTCTCAACTGTGTCCAACTCTTTGTGACCCCATGGACTGCAGCAGCCCAGGCTTCCCTCTCCTTTACCATCTCCTGGAGCTTGCGTAACATGTTCATTGAGTCGCTGATGCCGTTCAACCGTCTTGCTCTCTGTCATTCACTTCTCCTGCCTTCTATCTTTCTCAGCATCAGGGGCTTTTCCAGTGAGTTGGCTCTTTGCATCAGGTGGCCAAAGTACTGGAGCTTCAGCCTCAGCATCAGTCCCTCCAATGAATATTCAGGACTGATTTCCTTTAGGATTGACTGGTTTGATCTCCTTGTAATCCAAGGAACTCTCAAGAGTCTTCTCTAACACCACAGTTCAAAAGCACCAATTCTTAGGCACTCAGCTTTCTTTATAGTTCAACTTTCACATCCATACATGACCACTGGAAAAACCATAGCTTTGACTATAGAATGTTGAGAATTTCCGTGAAATGATTTGCTTATCTGCTTTCACAGAGCACTAAGACAGAATTATTTTCTTAGTGATTATGAACTTAGTTTGGGAGGCAGAGGAGTTTTTTAACTTATATTGAAATATGAGAACATTTAAATTACATCTTTCAATTTACTTCAATTCCAAAATTAGTCATAATCTATCATTATTCTGGTCTGCCTGCGATATCTAAGTCTGTCTTTCAGTCCCTAAATTTATGTCATCTAAGTTTGTTGCAGTTTTTTGGGGTTTTTTTGGGGTACAGTTAGCAATTAAGATTTTATATTTTTAAATTAATTTATTTTTTATTGAAAGATAACTGCTTTACAGAACTTTGTTGTTTTCTGTCAAACCTCAACATGAATCAGCCATCGGTATACATATATCCCCTCCCTTCTGAACCTCCCTATCATCTCCCTCCCCATCCCACCCATCTAGGTTGATACAGAGCCCCCTGTTTGAGTTTCCTGAGCCATACAGCAAATTTCTGCTGGCTGTCTATTTTACACCTGGTAATGTAAGTTTCTTTCACTTTTCACTTTCACACATTGGAGAAGGAAGTGGCAACCCACTCCAGTGTTCTTGCCTGGTCGGCTGCCGTCTATAGGGTCGCACAGAGTTGGACACGACTGAAGCAACTTAGCAGCAATGTAAGTTTCCATGTTACTCTTTCCATACATCTCACCCTCCACTCCCTTCTCCCCATGTCCATATGTCTATTCTCTATGTCTCTTTCTCCGTTCTTGCCCTGTAAATAAATTCTTCAGTAACAGTTTTCTAGATTCCATATATATGCATTAGAACATAATATTTATCTTTCTCTTTCTGACTTAACTTCATGCTGCATAATAGGTTCTAAGTTCATCCACCTCATTAGAACTGACTCAAATGTGTTCATTTTTATAGCTGAGTAATATGAACTGAACTGAATATTCCATTGCATATATGTACCACAACTTCTTTAACTATTCATTTGTCAATGGACATCTAGGTTGCTTCCATATTCTAGCTATTGTAAATAGTGTTGCAATGAACAATGGGACACACATGTCTTTTTCAATTTTAATTTCCTCAGGGTATATGCCTAGGAGTGGGATTGCTAGATCATATGGTGGTTTTATTCCTAGTTTTTTAAGGAACCTCCATGCTGTCTTCCATAGTGGCTGCATCAATTTACATTCCCACCAACAGTGCAAGAGTGTTTCCTCTTCTCCACACCCTCTCCAGCATTTATTGCTTGTAGACTTTTTGATGATGGCCATTCTGACCGATGTGAGGTGATATCTCATTGTAGTTTTGATTTGCATTGCTCTAATAATGAGTGATGTTGAGCATCTTTTCAAAAAATATGGAACGCTTCACAATTTTGCATGTCATCCTTGCACAGGGGCCATGCTAATCTTCTCTGTATTGTTCCAATTTTAGTATATGTGCTGTGGAAGCAAGCACACGTTTGTTACAGTTTTCACAGTAACTGTTTTTGTTACTGATGTTTTATAGTAAAGTATAAAGGGAAAAATAATTATAGTGTTACCAAGGTTTCAGAAACATAGTGGAGCCACCCCAGAACTTTGTGGCTCTTCTCCCTTCCCCAGGATCTAGGCTTTAGAACTTTACTAATTATTAAAGTCATAATTAACCTCCTCCTTTCCCCTTTCTTCTCTCTCTTCTTCCATTCCTGGAGTGACATTTTGGGTGATCAGATCTGAGAGCTCTATCTTTGGTTATATGAGAGTTGATGGAATGGTCAAATGGACCACGGAGTAAAGACCAGGGGTAAAGAGATGCTCTAAGTGTCATCTGAAAGGTCAAGGATGGCAGGTGCCTCCATGAAGGTTGCTGTAACTTAACAGCGGACAGGGTTCAGGTACAGGTCAATAAAGCTATGGGGAGATCCATATTAATGGATACCTTGATCCATTCAAAAACAATTCCCTTGAGTCTTCTCCCCAAAGTTGGTACTTTTGAATCCTTAGGGGAACTAACAGCTGGCACTCAATACACGTCTGTCAATGGTGATAGTATAAACAGGCTAACGATTCATTGGGGTGGGCTAGGAAGAGGGTTTTTATTGGTGCGGAATCAGTTTTCTCTCTGACCATCTCACATTTCTTACTGTCCTGTAGCCCCTGCAGTTTGGCTAGGCCCCAGGATCCCTGTGGGCTTCCCAAGTGGCACAGGTGGTAAAGAATCTGCCGGCCAACAAAAGAGATGCAAGAAACCCGAGTTCCATCCCTGAGTTGGGAAATTCCCCTGTAGAAGGCTGTGGCAATCCACTCCAGTATTCTTGCCTGGGAAATTCCATGGACAGAGAAGCCTGGCGGGCTACAGTCCATGGGGGTCACAAACAGATGGGACTGAGCACACACATAGGGTTCCTGCTCATGGTTTGGGTGGCCCTGTACCCTAAACCTCCTGCTGGTGGCATTTGTCTCCTCCTTCCTGCTGCCTCTCACACTTGGGTTTGTGCATTCTCCCGTAGCCTGCTGGTGGGAAAGGACAGTCTCCTCAGCTCCCTGCTTCCTTCCTGGTGCTGAAGATAGGCTCCCCAGCCATGTGAGCTCTTAGGGTTTTGTTGCAATCACCATGGAGAACTTGCACATGATTCCAAAAATAAAAATTATGAGTATGATGTTAAAGTAATGGAACTCTGTAAAATAATTGCCTGCTGGACTGCTCCTACCCTTGTATAAGCATCTATATTGCATGCCCTATCTTCTTCAAAACAAGGCTTAATTTCAAGAAGATTCTCCTAATTTGTCTCTGATATGGGAAAGATTGGGGTGCTGCCTTTGTTTATTGTGGCCTTGACATAGTTTTAATTACACTGGCCCAGTATTTTGCAGCATGTTCCCTCATTTGAGGTTGTGTGATGTTTCCCTGTTTTTAAAATCAGGGTATGCATTTTTTACAGGAATATCATATAAATGACACTGTCCTTTAGAAGGTAGATCGTATTACTATACCCCTACCCAATTACTGGGCTTCCCAGGTGGCTCAGAGGTAAAGAATCTACCTGCCAATGCAGGAGATGTGGGTTCTATTTCTGAGTTGGGAAGTTTCCCTAGAGGAGGGCAGGACAACCATTTCAGTATTCTTGCCTGGAGAATCCCATGGACAGAGGAACCTGGCAGGCTATGGTCCATGGGGTCAGAAAAGAGTCAGACATGACTTGGTGACTCAACATCACACCAGTTAATAGTGGTAATGTTCACTTTTGTCATTTATTTAAGATGACATCTGCCAGGTTACTCTGTAATTAATAAGTATCTTATACAGAGATACCTTGGAATCTCACCTCTCTAAATTTTCAATTTTATGTGTTTTATTGTATATATACTATATTAGCAAAATGGTGAATGTATATAACTTATGAGCAACTTATCTATACACATAGTGTTCAAATGCTCAATTATTTTTTTTTAATTAATTAGGGGTTTCTGATGAAATTTGTTTCAGAAACCACTGTTCTATTTCCGTTCCTTCCTAAGGCTTAACAGGATATCTCCCCTTTGTTTCTTACAAGAAAATTTCGCTTGCTGACTCTTTCCTATTTTAATTTCCCCTTATCTACATTTATACTGTTTTGGACTGGTATATATTTGAAATAGACTGCTTCATCTGTTTGCTAGGTTTTTTCAAATATTTTATTTGATCATTATTATTTTTGTTTTGCTACACCATGCAGCTTATGGGATCTTGTTCCCCAACCAGGGATTGAACCTGGGCTCTCAGGAATGAAAATGTAGAGTCCTAACCACTGGATCGTCAGGGGAGTCCCATACTTGCTAGTTTAATTAATAAAAGCACCCTCATTTATTACCGTGCTTCAGTGCCCAGCGTATTTATCTAGATTTTAAGGTAGTCAAAGTTTACCTCTTAAATGTTATATATGTCATATTCTATATATTTTTTATTAAGACTGTGTCCTCTGAAGGTAGCATCTGTGTTTGATTTATTTCTCTACCTGCCACAATATGAACATAATGCCATGCACATAAAAAGCTCTCAGTTAGGCTTTGTTTATTGACTGAGTGAGCGGATAAACATCTGGTACAATGTTTGCACAGTGAGGAATCACAGTTACTTTGGTTCAATGACTGTGGCAGACACTCTTGGATGGCTAACCAAGTCACCATTTCCAACTTTTTTCTAGCCAACTTCCAGTTAGTGTTGGGCATATGACATAGTTCTAGCTAATGAAAGAGAAGGGGAAGTCTGATATGCAGTTCTGAGAAAATTTTCTGTTTTTCTCCTGTAGCCACTGAATTTGTGCTTTCTTCCAGCTCTTTGCCTCAGATGTAGAGGTGATGGCTGGTCTGCAGCAGCCATTTTAAGACCATGAAGGATAAATAAGAAAAGCACTGCTATTGATCTTTACATTTTTAAACTGAAGAAGCAAAACCAAGAACTATTTACTTTTGAGCATCTTGCTATATAAGAAAACAAATACAAATTGGTGTAAACTATTATACCTGTTCAGCTAAAATATTCCTGACTTAAACTCTGATAGATCAGAGAAGCAAATACTGTTCTTTGATTTATTCAGAAATGCTTCTCTGAGAAGGGAGTGTTTCATGATCATTTTTGAGTTGGAGAACTGACCTGGGATATTTGAATTACAAGAAATTCCCATATGCAGTTCTGCTTCAGATGCTGTCTGGATATGGGGATAAAATAAGCAATAAAAGAGGAGCTTATTTCTGGGATCTGCTGGTGGAGGGGTTATGGGATGTCAGAGATGAGGACAGTGACCCGTGCCAACGTAAAACTTGGACAGCTGGCCACAGGAAGGCCCAACTCATAACAGGGGGACGGGGAAACATGGCAATTAGATAAAGATAATGTGGCAGGCAGATCAGAAGCAGGGACATCTTAAGAAAGAAAGGGGAAACCTGCCAAAACCATTGGGGATGTTATGAAATTTGGGGCAGTGGGGTATAGTAAGAGCTCAGAGCCTACAAGTTCAGGAAGTTGGAATTAAAACCCACTCACACTGCTACATACTAGCTGAACAATACTAGCTGGTGAATTCATGTCCTTTCTGAAGCTCAGTCTCCTATCTGTCTTATAAGAGATGTTTTATTACCTTTTGTGAGGTATGCACCTCAAGAAAGAGATGAAATAATTACTCAAATAGGGAGTGTTGGAAAGTTGTAAACAAATAACATTTATTGATAACAAATTTTCGTCTAACCTGAGGGCGATTTTACATGGCATGTTCTACATGAATGTGGAAGAGAATTCCTGAAGATATAATTTCCCTTTGAGGCCCAGCCAGAGAAAGGGATGGTTTTTAATACAAGGTGTACCTCAAGCCTTAGCATTTTTGTAGTTTTGTGTGCTTGAGTCTCAACAATGTTGAATTAAAACCTCTGGTTTTCTGCTCAGTTTCGGAGGCCATGGTAGGAAAATTCAGTTCCCATAATCTTAGCAGTTTAGACCTCCTGATGGTTTTTAAGCCAATAGAAGTTGATGAATGTTACCTTTTGGTCTTTTCACCTGTTTTAATTGAGGAAACTTCTATAAAATGCTGGTTTTGATTCCAGCACACTCACTAGTCAGGGTTACTACTCAAAGCCAAACTCATTCAGCCAACAGCACTAAAAATACTCTTGGTTTCTGCCAGTCAATTTTCTTGTATTTTCACAATTAGTTGTTCTGCCTGGAAACTGCCTGCCAAAATGCAAATATCGTCCAAGGGCTGATGGAAATTTGAGAATGTGCTAAGCTGTGTAAGGTTTAAGAGCAACATTATTCATTCACTATTTGAAATATTTAAACAAATGTAAATCAAAAAAAAAAAGAGAGAGAGATGAAATCTCATTATAAGAATGAATGGCTGCTTTCCACTCTTTCTACAATATAGGCTTGATCCCCATTTACATACCATTTGTAATATTAATATGATTGTAGGGAAATAAATCACATCCTTCACTTTTACATTTTTAATTACATTCTACTGCATTTGTTCTTTTGTTTATAGTTAACTAATAAAATATTTATTACATCTTACATATATGATAGTGGCTCTGTATTTTAATCAGATTTTACACATAATCTTTTCTCCCTCTTTTAGTATCTTTTTTATGACCCTACGCACCCCAGGATGTTGTTTTATGGAAACCTCATTATTTTTTAATGCATGGCTATTTATTAATGTATTGTGTATATAACACTCTATGCATTTCTTTGAATTGATGAATACATTTACATCCACTTGAGAATAAAAATTCCCTGAAGAGCCAATCTCACATTTCTCTCGCTGTGCCAGAAGCCCAGATGATTATTTTTTCTTGTTTCGTTGAGGAATGAAGAGTGAAAAGAAGAGAAGAAAAAGGCAGAGAAAAAAAGAGAGAGACAACGAGTAGTTTTTTTAAGTTCCATTTTCTGAGAAACCTTTCTCCTGAGGTCAAAAATTAATGCCTCGCTGCAAAATGGAATCTTCAGAGCATGCAAATTAATTTACCCTTTGCAAATTCTTATATTTGATATGCATTTTATGTTGAGCACTTGACCCACTGTTTCTTCAGTCCTTTTCCATTGTGTTTGCTGAATTACCTCCTCCATTGCTTCACCATATTGCACTTAGAGGGTTAGATATTAATTGCATGAAGAGTGAAGATCACAGTTAACTGCAATAGCAGGTACCACTGAATGTAATCTTACAGCTATAAACAACAACAAAAGACTGTCATCAAAAACCCTGCTACTAACCAGGAGCTCAACTTCCCATAACTCAGGGAGTCTTTGTGAACCACAGAATGAGCAAGACAGAAGCAATCTCTCTGTCCCAGGTTAATTCATCCACCTTTTGCATGATATGAGAATTTTTCTGGGGGTTGCTGGGTGTAGGCCCTGGCTGTGTGTCTTGCTAAGCATCCTCCTCGTGACCTTTGAAATCTTTTGAGGACACTACTCCAGGCTCTTTTTGTACTAGCACAGAACAGTGTTCAGGTTAACTGACTGGGGAGACCAGTGACCTTAGCAGATTGACTCTTTGTTCTGTGAGCAAGAGTCAGGTTTAGGTGGAAGACTGGCAGAAGGCTGGGGAGCATGGCTGAGGCTTTTTTCTCTTCCATTCTCTAGACAGAGTCATTTTGGATACTGTAGAGAAAAAGTGATAGAAAACAATGTTCTCGTATTATTTTCTCTCCCCTCCTACCTTATATGGTTTTGCCTGACATCCCCCGTGGACTGCACACTCACAGTCCTGTTGGAGGTATTTCCATGTCAACTCCTTATGTACTAAATTTCTAAGGAATGTATTTAATTTTCATATGGTATGAACAGGGTGCTGGGCAGGAAATATATGGTGACCTCCAATTTCAATAAGCAAATGTGTCAATTGTCACTGTGTATTTGGGGACTGGGAATAAAAAGTGCTTTCTAAGACAGAATGTACTAGATGGAACATTACCATTGAGTCACAGAGAGGCCCCCACATATATTCATCAAGCTTGATGTTTTCTAACCCAACTGATCTTTCAGGCCTGTTCTTCCACAAGAGTTGATGCAGGACCCTTTGGCAATTAGGGGGAACTCTGGATACTTTCTTACTACCTGTGGGCAATATTTCCCAGGGCATTCAAGTTTCAGAGGCTTACCAGGTGTTGTGCTGACATGTCTCTGGCTTAGGAATGCTCAGAGATCTACATGGGTGAGATACACGCCACCTGTATGCTCATCAGACCCAAGTCATGAGAGAGGTTTTTTTTTTTTAATTTTATTGAGTGACTAACAAATGTTTCAAGATAAATACCTAGAATTTTCTCAAAGACTCTAACTGTAGATCAAATGATATGGTCCATTTGCTATTCAGAGTCACTTAAATTATTAGAACCTCAAGGTCCTCATGCTAAAGTAGGACTGGTAATAATAAAAGCTCCCCCAATGTTAGCTCTCAGTATGACTAAACATTTTCTGCTCTTATTTCTTTGCTTTTTCCTCCATTTTCCCTCTCCCTTGCCATTTCAATATGCTCTAGTTTCTCACAAAAATAATGTCTTGACAGCTTCTACCATCTCCAGTCTTTCAGATTTTTTGGAGATGAGTCTAAGCTTTTGTTCTCACCGACCTCTGGTTACTTCACTGGACCAGAGCTCCAAGTACTAGTTTCCAGAGCAAGTTAAGCCTCCAGGAAATCTTAACTTCCTCCCTGTATTTTTTCCCCCTTCTCTTCTGTGCTCCAGAAATTAGCATTTTTAAAATAATTTTTTTTGAGCAATTTTAGCTTCACAGTAAGATGGAGAAGAAGTTACAGAGATTTCCCCTCGACTCTCTGCAGCTGCACATGTATGGCTTCCCCACTGCCAGCATCCCCAGAAGCTACATTTGTGACAACTGATGAACCTACGAGGACACATCATCATCACCCAAAGTCCAGAGTTTGCCTTTGGGTGCACTCTTGGTGCACATTCTATGGGTCTGAACAGTGATATAACGACACGTATCCATTATTATGGATATGTAGCTCAGTCAGTAAAGGGTCTGCCTGCTCAATCCCTGGGTTGGGGAGATCCCCTGGAGAAGGAAATGGTTACCCACTCCAGTATTCTTCCCTGAAGAATCCCATGGACAGGGGAGCCTGGTGGGCTACAGTCCATGGGGTTGTAAGAGTCGGACATGACTGAGTGACTAAGCACACATCTGTCATTATAGTGTCACTCAGAGGATTTTCACTGCCCTAAAAATCCTGTGTTCCTTACCCATCTCCCTGACCCTCGCTGCCCCTAAAAACTACTGATGTTTTTTCCTGTCTCTATAGTTGTGCTTCTTCCAGAATGTGCTATAGTTGGAATCATACAAGTATGTAGGTTTTCCAGATTGGTTTCTTTCACTTAATAATATGCATATAAGTTTCCTCCATGTCCTTTCATGGCTTCATAGCTCATTTCTTTTCAGTGCTGAATAATAAATATCCCATTGTCCAGACATACCAGTTTGTATATCCTTCCACCTACTGACAGACAATTGACTGTTTACAAGTTTTGACAACTATAAATAAAGCTGCTATAAACATCCATGTGCAGGTTTTTGTGTGCATATAAGTTTCCAACGGTTTTGAGTTAATTCCAACTAGTGTGATGTCTGGGCAGTATGGAAATTACGTATGCTCAGTCCAACTTCTTTGGTCCCATGGACTGTAGCCCACCATGCTCCTCTGTTCACGGAAATTTCCAGGCAAGAATACTGGAGGGGGTTACCATTTCCTCCTCCAGGGTATCTTCCCAACCCAAGGATTAAACACATGTCTCTTGTTTCTCCTGCACTGGCAAGTGGATTCTTTACCACTAGCACCACCTGCGACTTCACTTTTTTCCTTCTAAATCTGGTGGTGTCCTCTTTGGATAATCGACACTTAGTCTCTGCAGCATCTCCCACTTGCTTGGCCTGTCTCCTTTAGACCATCTGCTGTGGGGCCCCTCCCTTGTGGTTTACTCTTTCTTCATTCTCTTGTCCCCCAGCTTAGAGCACAGAGCTGCGTTCTGTTTCCTCAGGGCACAGTCTTTCCCTGAAATACTCTTTAGTAATTTATAAATGCATACTTATTTATCTCTTTGTGTAATGTTTTGTCTGGGGGCCATGTTTTAGGGCTGCTGTTCACTGCTGGGTCAGTAGCCCAAACTTTCCCCCTTATCCGCCTGCAGCTGCTCTATCCTGGCAGCCTGAAAGCAGAAAGTACTGCTCCTGACACAGAGTTACTGGTCAACAATAGGTGCCCAATGAGTGAATGAGTGAATGACATACATACACTGTTGCTATCAGCATGCTTTTGAGAGTTAGCATTTTGAATTGGAAGAGTAGGATTAACATTTGTACACTCAGTTCAGTTCGGTTCAGTCCTCAGTCATGTCCGACTCTTTGCAACCCCATGGACTGCAGTACGCCAGGCTTCCCTGGACATCGCCAACTCATGGAGCTTACCCAAACTCATGTCCATTGAGTCGGTGATGTCTTCCAATCATCCCATCCTCTGTCGCACCTTCTCCTCCCGCCTTCAATCTTTATCAACATCAGGGTCTTTTCCAATGAGTAAGCTATACGCATCAGGTGGCCAAAGTGTTGGAGTTTCAGCATTAGCATCAGTTCTTCCAATGAATATTCAGGACTGATTTCCTCTAGGATGGACTGGTTGGACCTCCCTGCTGTCCGAGGGACTCTCAAGAGTGTTCTCCAGCACCACAGTGCAAAAGCATCAATTCTTTGGTGCTCAGCTTTCTTTATAGGCCGACTCTCACATCCATACATGATTACTGTAAAAACCAAAGCTTTGACTAGATGGACCTTTGCTGGCAAAGTAATGGTTCTGCTTCTTAATATGCTGTCTAGGTTGGCCATAACTTTTCTTCCAAGGAGCAAGCGTATTTTAATTTCATGGTTGCAGTAACCATCTGCAGTGATTTTCAGTTCAGTTCAGTTCAGTCACTCAGTCGTGTCTGACTCTCCGTGACCCCATGAATCACAGCATGCCAGGCCTCCCTGTCCATCACCAACTCCTGGAGTTCACTCAAATTCATGTCCACAGAGTCGGTGATGCCATCCAGCCATCTCATTCTCTGTCGTCCCCTTCTCCTCCCGCCCTCAACCTTTCCCTGCATCAGAGTCTTTTCCAGTGAGTCAACTCATCACACGAGGTGGCCAAAGTATTGCAGTTTCAGCTTTAGCATCAGTCCTTCCAATGAACACCCAGGACTGATCTCCTTTAGAATGGACTGGTTGAATCTCCTTGCAGTCCAAGGGACTCTCAAGAGTCTTCTCCAACACCACAGTTCAAAAGCATCAATTCTTCGGCGATCAGCCTTCTTTACAGTCCAACTCTTACATCCATACATGACCACTGGAAAAACCATAGCCTTGACTAGACGGACCTTTGTTGGCAAAGTAATGTCTCTGCTTTTTAATATACTATCAAGGTTGGTCATAACTTTCCTTCCAAGGAGTAAGCGTCTTTTAATTTCATGGCTGCAATCACCATCTGCAGTGATTTTGGAGCCCCCCAAAAATAAACTCTGACACTGTCTCCACTGTTTTTCCATCTATTCCCCATGAAGTGATGGGACCAGATGCCATGATCTTTGTTTTCTGAATGTTGAGCTTCAAGCCAACGTTTTCACTCTCCTCTTTCACTTTCATCAAGAGGCTCTTTAGTTCTTCTTCGCTTTCTGCCATAAGTGTTGGGTTATCTGCATATCTGAGGTTGTTGATATTTCTACTGGCAATCTTGATTCCAACTTGTGCTTCATCCAGTCCAACATTTCTCATGATGTACTCTGCATATAAGTTAAATAAGCAGGGTGACAATATACAGCCTTGATGTACTCCTTTCCCGATTTGGAGCCACTCTGCTTTTCCATGTCCACTTCTAACTGTTGCTTCTTGACCTGCATACAGATTTCTCAGGAGGCAGGTCAGGTGCTCTGGTATTCTCATCTCTTGAAGAATTTTCCAGTTTGCTGTGATCCACACAGTCAAAGGCTTTGGCATAATCAATAAAGCAGAAGTAGATGTTTTTCTGGAACTCTCTTGTATTTTCAATGATCCAACAGATGTTGGCAATTTGATCTCTGGTGCCTCTGCCTTTCTAAATCCAGCTTGAACCTCTGGAAGTTCACGGTTCATGTACTGTTGCATCCTGGCTTGGAAAATTTTGAGCATTACTTTGCTAGCCTGTGAGATGAGTGCAACTGTTCGGTAGTTTGAGCATTCTTTGGCGTTGCCTTTCTTTGGGATTGGATTGAAAACTGACCTTTTCCAGTCCTGTGGCAACTGCTGGGTTTTCCAAATTTGCTGGCATACTGAGTGCAGCACTTTCACAGCATCATCTTTTAGGAATTTAAATAGCTCAACTGGAATTCCATCACCTCCACTAGCTTTGTACGTAGTAACGTTTCCTAAGGCCCACTTGACTTCACATTCCAGGATGTCTGGCTCTAGGTGACTGATCTGTCATGTGTAAAATAGATAGCCAGTGGGGAGCTGCTGTATATAGCACAGGGAGCTCAGCTCAGTGCTCTGAGTGGGATGCGTGGGTGAGAGGGAGGCTAAAGAAGGAGGGGATATATGTTTACCTATAGTTGATTCTGTGTGGGTCACAATAAACTGTGGAAAATTCTGAAAGAGATGGGAACACCAGACCACCTGACCTGCCTCTTGAGAAACCTGTATGCAGGTCAGGAAGAAACAGTTAGAACTGGACATGGAACAACAGACTGGTTCCAAATAGGAAAAAGAGTATGTCAAGGCTGTATATTGTCACCATGATTATTTAACTTCTATGCAGGGTACATCATGAGGAACGCTGGGCTGGAGGAAGCACAAGCTGGAATCCAGATTGCTGGGAGAAATATCAATAACCTCAGATATGCAGATGACACCACCCTTATGGCAGAAAGTGAAGAGGAACTAAAAAGCCTCTTGATGAAAGTGAAAGAGGAGAGTGAAAACGTTGGCTTGAAGCTCAACATTCAGAAAACAAAGATCATGGCATCTGGTCCCATCACTTCATGGGAAATAGATGGGGAAACAGTGGCAGACTTTATTTTTTTGGGCTTCAAAATCACTGCAGATGGTGATTGCAGCCATGAAATTAAAAGACGCTTACTCCTTGGAAGGAAAGTTATGACCAACCTAGACAGCATATTAGAAAGCAGAGACATTACTTTGCCAACAAAGGTCCATCTAATCAAGGCTATGTTTTTCCCAGTAGTCATGTATGGATGTGAGAGTTGGACTATAAAGAAAGCTGATCGCCGAAGAATTGATGCTTTTGAACTGTGGTGCTGGAGAAGACCCTTGAGAGTCCCTTGGACTGCAAGGAGATCCAACCAGTCCATCCTAAAGGAGATCAGTCCTGGGTGTTCACTGGAAGGACTGATGTTGAAGCTGAAACTCCAATATTTTGGCCACATGATGTGAGGAGCTGTCTCATTTGAAAAGACCCTGATTCTGGGAAAGTCTGAAGGTAGGAGGAGAGGGGACAATAGAGGATGAGATGGTTGGATGGCATCAGTGACTCAATGGACATGAGTTTGTGTAAACTCCAGGAGTTGGTGATGGACAGGGAGGCCTAACATGCTGCGGTTCATGGGGTCACAAAGAGTCTGACATGACTGAGCGACTGAACTGATCTGAATAGTTGATTCATGTTGTACAGTAGAAACTAACACAACACTGTAAAGCAATTATATCCCAATAGAAAAAGATAGCATTTTCTCACTGGTTTCTTTCATTTTTCACTGTGACTACGGAAATATACTCTACAGTTTTTTTATGTCTTATAGATCATCAATTATTTACAAAGTTGTCTGAATTACATGCTTAAATACAAATTATACATGTATACTTCCTCGTCGAGAACTTACTATGCCTCTTCCTGCTTTTAAACTGGTCTTACATGTCTCCTCCTGAACAAGTGCTCCCCTGTTTCTCAAGATCCAAATCCTCCCTCCTCCCCAGACTCTTGATCCACAGACATGAACTTGCAGTGACCTTCCGGCCATCACAACATGTGATTCTACTCCTCTGGGTAGGATTAGACTGTTCCCTCACCCCTCATTTCCACTCACTCTTCCATATGCTTTTAGGGTTTCTCTTGGCCTCTCTGCTGTGATAACACGTTTGTAGACTTCTGTTATTTCATGCTTATTTGGTGTGTCTTTTTGCTGGTCAATGTCATGCTACCGGTGTCCACTACTGGAGTGCAATGGCCATGAAGGTATGGACCAGCCCTCTTTAGTTTGGCTTCGTTGTCTTTGATACAAAATATAATGGCCATTCAAGTCTGTTGAATTATTAATAAACCCAGAAACACCTGCTTCAGACTTTGTAATGTAATGTATTTTGGTATGAGAGTATTCTTAATAGAGACATTTGGACTGCTTTTCAGTGCCTCTGAACAGGTGGAGCAGATAACAGTTCAGTCAAGTGTTTTGTTTGACATCGTGTAAATTCATACTATCTTCAATTCAGTAAATGAATTTTTGTGTTTCGAAATTGTCTAGAACCTGACTGATACTCACATAACTACCACAAATGAAGAGAAAAACATATTTTTATTGGTGAAGAGAGTAATGGCACAGATCTCATATAAGGAATCCAATTCTATAGTGAAATGTGACAACACAAGCAACTTGTTTAAAGGCTCCTGAACCGTTAAACCAATCCCATTGTTCTTTGTTCCCAGGTGGACCATCAACAATGGTTACAGATGGATTTTATAAAAATTTTATAAGCAAAATCTTTACCGTTATGGAGATGGCTGTTTCAGGAGTAAAGTTTTACTAGATGATATTGCGTTTTCCCTCACTTTTCAAACTGTGTGAGAGTGGAGCTCTATATGAAACTATCACAGATTGAAAGTAAATAATCAAGCATATTTTAATCAGTTCAGTTCAGTTCTCAGTCATGTGTGACTCTTTACGGCCCCATGGACTACAGCACGCAAGGCTTCTGTGTCCATCACCGACTCCGGAAGCTTGCTCAAACTCATGTCGATTGCATCTGTGATGCCATCCAACCATCTCATCCTCTATTATCCCCTTCTCCTCTTGCCCTCAATCTTTCCTAGAAAAGATTAAGTCAGCTCTTCACATCAGGTGGCCAAAGTATTGGAGTTTCAGCTTTAGCACCAGTCCTTGCAACGAATACTCAGGACTGATTTCCTTTAGAAAGGACTAGTTTGATCTCCTTGCAGTCCAAGGGATCTCAAGAGACTTCCCCAAAACCAGAGTCCAAAAGCATTAATTCTTCAGCACTCAGCTTTCTTCATGATTCAACTCATACATGACTACTGGAAAAACCATAGGTTTGACTAGATGGACCTTTGTTAGAGGGTTTGATCCATCTCTTCTCTGAGAGATGCAAATTAAAATAAATCTTTCTTTGTATTTTTAGATATTCGCAATTCATTATTCTGCTTGACACATCAATTTTACCCATTATTCTTGGATTTATGAAGATACTGAAGGCTGGAATTGTTGGAGGCATAATTTTTAGGTGTGTTTTAACAGAGCCTGTATTGAACCAATGGAAGAAGTTCCAGAATCTTTGATTCCCTTCCCTTCTATTTACCACCTCATCCATTTGTCAAAATGCAAGGATGCAGAACATCAAACTTTATAAATAATATTATATTCATAACATGTAATTAAAATGTTAGACATATCTTAATAATATCAAATATAGTTTATTTACTATATAAAGTTTAAAATATATAATAATGTGCAAATGTATATAATATATTCACAAGTGTATTATGTTTATGTATCTATTAATTTCACAGAAAGGATAGTTCTCTGTGTGTAATAAAAGAAACAGGTTAAAATTTTTTTTGAATTTTCTTTTATTGAGATAATTTTATTTTATGGGAAGGTGTTTGAGTTTATAAAGCCACCAACTATCAAGATGGGTTTCCATTTTTAATGCAGCTTACTTAATATTGCATATCCAATATATCAAGATAACTGCATATTCTCTGACTTATTTGCTGTTTCTACATATTTGTAAATCTCATATAATGAAAATAACATATTGCATTCCACTTTTCATCTCTTTAAGAACTATCAGAAAAATGTGAAAGATCTTGTCAGAAACATTTCACTTTGGACTTGGCAACTATTTGAAAGTCAAGAAGGGAAGAAAGAGTCAAAGATGAATGGAACCCAGTTGTCTGGAAGAAAGAGGTGCCAAGTAGAGATCACAAAATTGAGAGGAAGAACTTACCTGGAGTAAAACATGAGTTAAAATTTGCACCTGTTCTTTTAGGGTCAAATGAGATATCTAGGTGGAAGGGTCTAGAAGTCAGTTGGGAATGAAATGAAATAAAGTTAAATAAAAACAAAGATTTGTGGCTCCCTTGTATGGAATAGTAACTTTGAAGAGTTTGGAGGATGAAAAAAGGGCTGAAGTTACAATTTTCTAGAATCCGAAATACTCCTTCCCTTTATTTTCTAATTTATTATTTAAATTGGGTTATAGTATATATTTCAGCTAGAAAAGAATTACTGTAAATGGCCATTTAAAATACAGTAATCTTAAAAAGCTACAATTTTCTACATCAAGGATATTATATAGCATGGGGGTAATGCATAAAATGATCCATCAGTCATCAATTATGTAGATATTAAAAGAAATAGGCATTATAAGTAATTGCTTTGGAAATTTTTCCTACAGTTTGACTCTCAAATGTATGTACCCCAGCCTTATTCCTTCCTTTCAGACCATGCTTTTAATCAATGTTTACAGCAAGTAGACCATTAGAGATATAGTTTGAAATGGGAGATTAAATTCTGAAATTTGTTTCAATAAACAGAGGAAGGTTTAATAATTTTGTTGACTTTTAACACTGATTTAATGGGAAGATTTTTGGGGATTAGATGTTAAGACAAACAGGCCAAAAAACGAGCCTGAGAGGTATGCTTCTAGGCAAATAAATGAAATACTTACATCTGTTTTGCAAGGCTCTTCATAATGACTTCTTTTCCAGTTCTGAACCATGTTTTATTTATAGAAGAAATTTCAGTATTATAACATAAAAAATAATTGAGCCTCTGTGATATTAGAGTGAGTCCTATACGGGTTATGACTGGAGCAAAGTAAGAGACTGGTATCGTTCTGATTGTTCTAGATTTGTAAAGCAAAGGAAATTTTAGGCACTTCTGGGAAATATAGTTTCTCACTGGATTTGAATGTGAGGAAACGAAGCATAAAGTAGTTGTGTGAAATCATGCCTTTGAAGGAAGAGCTTGTTGTAAATGAAGCTATCATGGACGGGAATTGGGACTTGGTAAAAATATCTGTGGACTTCCCTGGTGGCTCAGTGGTGAAGAATCCGCCTGCCAATGAAGGGAACACGGGTGCCATCCCTGGGCTGGGAGGATCCCCTGGAGAAGGGAATGGCTACACACTCCAGTATTCTTGCCTGGGAAATACTGTGGACAGAGGAGCCTGGGGGACTATAGTTCATGGGGCTGCAAAGAATTGGACATGACTGAGTGACTAAACAACAACAATAACAATATTTGTGCTTTAGGCCATGTTATCCTGAAGCCGACTGTATCTTTGATACTTTTTAGTTGTGGTACCTAGTTCATGTTTTTTTTTTTTTAATCCTAAAATCAGTTTGGAGAGGAGTTTCTGTCACTGTAAGCGTTCTAAATGATAGAACTCATTGTTGAAGACTTTTTTCCCCTAAGAACTTCCTGAAACAAAACCAAGGGGAAAAGTCACACCTTAAAGTATAGTTCCTGGTTTAAGCAATGACCATGTCTTACTCATTTTCAGGAAGTCCTCTGGTTCAGTCTGGTTCCTCCACCACCCCAAGCTAGGTGAGGCGCTTTCTTTACTCAGTGTTATGTCCTTTGCGGCCTTCACTGTAACGTTTTTCTGGGGGACTGCTTGGCAATAACTGAAACCCTGTTGCCTGGTGTATTCTGAGAAGGACCACAAGACTGGGAGACGCTGCAAGGTCCAGTGACTGGGCATTTTTGTGACAGAGTTGGGACATCTCCTGACCACAAGTATGCATGGCTGAACTGTGGTGATTTCTCAGAAATGAGACACACTGTGTTCCCTCTGTCTTGTTTTCTCTTTTTCCCCTTTTTTCAAGGAGGAAGAGTTAAACACAGATTCTGTAAAACTCTACATTCTTTGGGTTCATTTTAAGGCAGGTGTACCTCTCTGCAGCCCAGTGTCCTACAAGCCCTTCATGAATATGATCCCAACCTCTAAGACTCCATTATAACTTCTGTCCAAGAAGATTTGATAATGACTCTTCCTTGCACTTTGGTCTATATTAGCATGCCTAAAGTTAATCATATGAAGTCATATTTGTGATCTTGACTTACATGGATGGGGCGACTGAAACTCAGAGAACTTGGGACTAGAAGATAGGTCTCTGAGTAGCAGGTCCTGCCACCTTTTACTAGAGTGGCTTCAAGAACTAAGGTATCCGGCTCATGCAAGTACAGCCTCCTGCCTCCAGATCCGAGGGCCCAACTGCCTTCTCAGAAAGGGAGCATCAGAGAAAATGATTACCCGCCCTGAGTATGCAGTCCCCTACACTTCCTCTCTTCCTTTGACTCTGTCCGTCTCACATCATCCCCAGAGCAAGAGCAAGAAAGCACAGAAATGCTTGCATGGGTACACATACACACATGCACACACACACATAGCCTCTCATCACACCACCCTCTTTGGAATAGTCCTGTTTGTATTTTGTCTTTTTTTAAATCGAAGCATAGTTGATTTACAATATTGTATAGTTTCAAGAATACATCAAAGTGACATATGTATATAATTAATATTATTATTATAGGATTTCCAGGTGATGCTAGTGGTAAAGAACCTGCCTGCCAATTCAGGAGACAAGAGAAGAGGGTTCAGTCCCTGGGTTGGGAAGATCCCCTGGAAGAGAGCACAGCAACCCACTTCAGTATTCTTGCCTGGAGAATCCATGGACAGAGGATCTCAAAGAATCAGACATGACTGAAGTGACTGAGCATGCACACATGTATTATTATATATAGTAATATATGTATTTATATATATATAAAATATGTTTCTTCTTATAGACACATATTTCTATATAAGTTATATATATTGTATATTATTATAATTATATATATTATATTTCTATAAAATACATATATATTTTTTCAGATTCTTTTCCATTATAAGTTATCACAAGATATTGAATACAGTAGAATTTGCCAAGAACCCTGTCTGCAACCAGTACAAAGATTATTAAAATTTTTGTCCGAAAAAATGCACAAATTCTCATGCAAAGCTCTTTGTTTCTTCCTTTAGATGTGAAGAAAATGGAAGACAGTAATTGGCTGCTTAAACATATTAGAGTCTGTTATTAGTTAATAAAATATGTCTATGTTTACTATTTTTTTAATGTGTTGTGCCATACTAAATATTTTGCAGTAATTCCAAGCTGCCAAGAAAAAAAAGTCTCAAAGGATATTTTTAGTGTGATTTTTAAGCTCTGTGAAATCAGCTCTTTTTTTGACTTTAATTAGAACCATATGACGTCAAATCTTGCCCTCAAGCTAACTGCTAATCTACCTCCTGTAGTTGCTTCATGCCTGGTCAGGGGAGAGTGAATGAAATGCTGGCTTCAGAGATCTTCTGGTTGCTCTGCACTGAATCGTGATCCCTTGCTGGTAGAAAAGTCTATCACAGCACTCTCTTCCCATCCTTCTGCTTGTTTTTAGAACAACTCCAAAACAGACAACATCTTTCCAGGAGATGTATCATTTAGCACAGGGAAATGCCAAGAGCATTCTTATCTCACTGGGAAAGACCCTGATGCTGGGAAAGATTGAAGGCAAGAGGAGAAGGGGGCGACAGAGGTTGGCTGGCATCACCAACTCAATGGGCATGAGTTTGAGCAAACTCTGGAGATAGTGAAGGACAGGGAAACCTGACATGATGCAGTTCATGGGATCACAAAGAGGCAGACATGACTTAGTGACTGAACAACAACAATTCTTATCTCAGAATCCCTATGGTTCTTGTTTTAGGAGATTATAAGGGTTTTTAATTTTTAAAAAATAATTTTAAAGACTAGTTCTCTGCAAAATAGTGTAATTAGAAAGGAAACTTCTTTGGCTATTTTGCATGAAGATATTTATATTTCTAGAGGGAGAATTCAGATGCTGGTTAAAGGAGATCAGAGAAGTGTTTACATTAAGACTGCGAACTTCTTATAACTCAAACTTAACCTTATCTCTATGTGATCAGACTGCTTGATCTTTATTGTTTTTAGATTATAGCAGGACAGTAGTTATATTAACAATTTAATTGGAGTTAAAAGCATTTCAGGATACTGAAGGGGGATGTTTTCATGTCCTTGTGCTGTGCTTAGTCGCTCAGTCATGTCTGACTCTTTGTGATTCCATGGACTGTAGCCCACCAGGCTTCTCTGTCCATGGGGATTCTCCAGGCAAAAATACTGAGGTGGGTTTCCATACCCTCCTCTAGGGGATCTTCCAAACCCAGGGATCGAACCCAGGTCTTCTGCATTGCAGGCAGATTCTTTACTGTCTGAGCCACCAAGGAAGCCCTTTCATGTCCTTCAGTTCAGTTCAGTTCAGTTCACTCAGTCGTGTCTGACTCTTTGCGACCCCAAGAATCACAGCACGCCAGGCCTCCCTGTCCATCACCAACTCCCAGCGTTCACTCAAACTCATGTCCATCAAGTCAGTGATGCCATCCAGCCATCTCATTCTCCGTCGTCCCCTTCTCATCCTGCCCCCAATCCCTCCCAGCGTCAGAGTCTTTTCCAGTGAGTCAACTCTTTGCATGAGGTAGCCAAAGTATTGGAGTTTCAGCTTTAGCATCAGTCCTTCCAATGAACTTAGTGGAGTGCTATTGTCACATGTGTCTGCTAGAGTAGACAGTCTAACACTAAAATTTATCTGTTGGTAATTTTTTATCAAATTGCCAACATCCGCTGGATCATGGAGAAAGCAAGAGAGTTTCAGAAAAGCATCTATTTCTGCTTCATTGACTATGCCAAAGCCTTTGACTGTGTGGATCACAATAAACTGTGGAACATTCTGAAAGACATGGGAATCCCAGACCACCTGACCTGCCTCTTGAGAAACCTGTATGCAGGTCAGGAAGCAACAGTTAGAACTGGACACGGAACAGACTGGTTCCAAATAGGAAAAGGTGTACGTCAAGGTTGTATATTGTCACCTTGCTTATTTAACTTACATCATGAGGAACGCTGGGCTGGAAGAAGCACAAGCTGGAATCAAGATTGCTGGGAGAAATATCAATAACCCCAGATATGCAGATGACACTACCCTTATGGCAGAAAGTGAAGAGGAACTCAAAAGCCTCTTGATGAAAGTGAAAGAGGAGAGTGAAAAGGTTGGCTTGAAGATCAACATTCAGAAAACAAAGATCATGGCATCTGGTCCCATCACTTCATGGGAAATAGATGGAAAAACAGTGGAAACAGTGTCAGACTTTATTTTTTGGGGCTCCAAAATCATTGCAGATACTGATTGCAGCCATGAAATTAAAAGACGCTTGCTCCTTGGAAGGAAAGTTATGACCAACCTTGATAGTATATTAAAAAGCAGAGACATTACTTTGCCAACAAAGGTCCGTCTAGTCAAGGCTATGGTTTTTCCAGTGGTCATGTATGGATGTGAGAGTTGGACTGTGAAGAAAGCTGATCGCCGAAGAATCGATGCTTTTGAACTGTGGTGTTGGAGAAGACTCTTGAGAGTCCCTTATACTGCAAGGAGATCCAACCAGTCCATTCTAAAGGAGATCAGTCCTGGATGTTCATTGGAAGGACTGATGCTAAAGCTGAAACTGCAATACTTTGGCCACCTCATGCGTCGAGTTGACTCACTGGAAAAGACTCTGATGCTGGGAAAGGTTGGGGGCGGGAGGAGAAGGGGACGACAGAGAATGAGATGGCTGGATGGCATCACCGACTCTGTGGACATGAGTTTGAGTGAACTCCGGGAGTTGGTGATGGACAGGGAGGCCTGGCGTGCTGATTCATGGGGTCGCGGAGAGTCGGACACGACTGAGCGACTGAACTGAACTGAACTGACTGAATTTTTTCTGCAGTAAGTTTGCCTTACCAAGCTTGATTTAGAGAATATATTTTCTCCCTAAGAACATATAACCTAGAGGTTGTGAGAAACACATACTTAATTGCTTTGAAGAATTCTTTCAAAATCTCCACATTAAAAAGTTAGAAAAGGGAAAAAAAGAACAATGATTTTACTCTTGGTTCAACAGCATCCAGCCGAAATAGATGTTCTACTTTTGAGGGTCAAAGAAGAAAAACCTTGATCCACATTTTCCTTCTCTCCTTTTTGAAAGAATTTATGGAGGGTGAAATCCACATCCTTTTCTTCAATCATTATCTAATAATTCACCAATTTATATATTTGTTCCAGGCTTTTTTCAACCTCCAGTCCTGAATCTAACTTGGCATGTACTACAAGCTCTTCAAACAGAGACTTCTCCCCAGACATGCTCCTCCCCTGTGGACCTTTAGCAACTGGTAGGTGTCATCATCCACCCAGTTGGGCAAAACATGCTTCTGTGAGTTATTCTCTTCTCACCACTAAATGTCATTTTTTGGGAAGACTCCTGGTCTGGACTGTTCTGTCATTCATTAAAGCAACAGTCTGCATATAGTTTTGGGCTCAATACTGATGAGTTCTGAAAAATTTAACCCATATTTATAAGGCTAACTGTGACCAACAAACAGAAGACATGAGATGTGAGAGAACAAGAATGGAAGTAAATCTCTTTCTCAGAGACACATTTACCTCTGTGTAGGTGCCCAGTGCTGATAATCGAGCCAATGCTTTTACTCCTGAGATGTGTCTGAGCAAGGTATTAGAAGGATGGCAACCCTGTCATTCACACATGGCCATCTCCCTGAGTCCTCTTCTGTGGGAGAGAGAAACTAAAAGGTTCAAGGCTCATTGTGCCAAAGGATTTCAGAGGGAACAGCATTCCATCAAATGGGAAATGTGGGGCTTTTGGTGTATTTAGAAAAGAGTGAATATGAGCCTTTTCCATCCCCAATTTCATATGCTGCTGTTATTTTATTGCAGCAATCGTTCATGGACAAAGTAATTCAAACAAAGCAGCTCAATTTCCAATTTGCTAACAAAGAATATTAAAAGTGTGAATAAAATGTGATTTATAAGAAATCAATATTTTAAAATCCTTTGAAACCTAATTCCTGGGGCTTCTAAGTTTCTAGAATTAATATATTAAGAATTTATCAATTTCTCTGCTTTTGAGAAATTGTTAAATAGCCTCCAAATGAATAAATCTATATCTTCTTTTGAAATAACCTAGTTGCTTTTTCTTGGGATTCCATAGTCATTATTATTCTTAGTAGTAACTTCAATTTACAACAATTTTCTTTTTTATTGTCTCTTAAAATACACAATACAGAATAACGCCACATTTTAAACACTTGATTGATGCACCAGTTCATAAAGACTCCTTCTCCTCCACCTCCTATTCTGCCAACAGCCCATCACCAGCAAGGTGAAGGTGGAGTGGATAACAGTGAGGGTTCCCCCAGGTCCTCCAGACATTACTGCATTGCATTTAATAAAACATAACCAGACTGCTGTTTGCCTTAGTCTTATTAGCCTTCTGTCTTCAAAGCACACACCTGATTCTCTGTTTTGACTGTGCAGGCATGTGGAAGGATCTGTTGATTCATGGCTGTATATCTTAGGGGGAGATAGATAATGATGGTAGTTACCATTCCATGTCAAGGCTACTTTGTGAAATATCTCTCTGTACTTTCTGCTCCTCCTTACTCCCCCTGCCAGCATAGGTTAGAGCTCTATCTACTCTTTCCTAAATCCTTCTAACAACCTCTGACTAAGTTATCTCTCTTTCTCTGGTTTTCATTTCTCTCTGATTCATTGTCACCTGCAACTGGTATAATCCTTTTTTTCCCCATCCATTCTTTTACTAAGTGAAAAGGATTTCTTTAGACTTTACCATTTGGCACTATTATTTTTTATAATAATTACAAGTTTAGAGTATATTTGACACAAATACTTAATCCTGATTACTAAATCATATTTATGACCAAAAAGTTAATATCATTTAGATAATTGCGTGATGTATGAAACTATTTAAATTATTTAAATAATATGTGTTTTGTATATATACAATCATTTTCTCTCTTCTAAAGGATTTATGTATGTGTGTCCCATCACTTCATGGGAAATAGATGGAGAAACAGTGGAAACAGTGTCAGACTTTATTTTTTTGGGCTCCAAAATCACTGCGGATGCTGATTGTAGCCATGAAATTAAAAGACGCTTACTCCTTGGAAGGAAAGTTATGACCAGCCTAGATAGCATATTAAAAAGCAGAGACATTATTACTTGGCCAACCAAGGTCCATCTAGTCAAGGCTATGGTTTTTTCCGTGGTCATGTATGGATGTGAGAGTTGGACTGTGAAGAAAGCTGAACACCGAAGAATTGATGCTTTTAAACTGTGGTGTTGGAGAAGACTCTTGAGAGTCCCTTATACTGCAAGGAGATCCAACCAGTCCATTCTAAAGGAGATCAGTCCTGGGTGTTCATTGGAAGGACTGATGCTAAAGCTGAAACTCCAATACTTTGGCCACCTCATGTGAAGAACTGACTCACTGGAAAAGACTCTGATGCTGGGAGGGATTGGGGGCAGGAGGAGAACGGGACGAAGAGAATGAGATCGCTGGGTGGCATCACCGACTCTATGGACATGAATTTGAGTGAACTCCGGGAGTTGGTGATGGACAGGGAGGCCTGGCGTGCTGTGATTCATGGGGTTGCAAAGAGTCAGACACGACTGAGAGACTGAACTGAACTGAACTGATGCATCTTTAGTCACTCAGTCGTGTCCAACTCTGTGACCCTATAGACTGTAGCCCACCAATATCCTCTGTCCATAGGATTTCCCAGGCAAGAATACTGGAGTGGGTTGCCATTTCCTCCTCCAATGTATATGTGATATCATCATGTATATTATTTTTTAAATAAATTTTTATTGGAGTATAATTGTTCTGTGTGTGTGTTTAGTGGCTCAGTAAAGTCTGACTCTTTGTGACTCTATGGACTTTAGCCCACCAGGTTCCTCCATCCATGGGATTTTCCCAGTGAGAATACTGGAGTGGGTTGCCATTTCCTTTTCCGGGGGAAATTCCAGGCCCAGGAATTGAACCGGTGTCTCTTGTGTCTTCTGCATTGCAGCTAGATTCTTTACTTTTGAGCCACCGGGGAAGCCCATAATTGCTTTACAATGTTATATTAGTTTCTGCAGTAGAACAAAAATGTGATTCTTTTAAAATGCAAATTCCATTTTGTTAACTCCGGTTTGTACACTTTCAGGGTGTAGGATGAAGCCCCTCTCCTCAGCTGGATAAGCAGGCCTCATGTGAAAGAATCTTTCTTGTTTCTCTGTTGCCCACATTCCTGCTGTCCCTTCACCTGTGTGCATCTTGGGTGCCACAAGAGCCATCTATCATTCTCTGAATGTACTCTGGCCTGTCTTGTCTCTATGTCATTGACCTTGCTGCATCATATGATTAGAGTGATTTGTTCTGCTTTGTCTTTCTTGTGAACACACTTGGACTCAATTCAAATACCATCTCAATGTGCCTGGCCTTCTTTCACAGAGTTGGAGACCTCCTTCTCTGTGCTCTTGTAAACTCTTGCACATACCTCTACTCCATGTATTTTGATGACTCTCTTCTACAGGGACCATGTTTCATTAATTTTCATGTCCCCAGCATCAATCAGAACACCTAAAAAATAGTAGAGATAAGCAAGATAAATATTTATTTAATGAATAAGTGAATGAATGCATCAGCAGGAGTGAAGGTGAGGCAACTTAATTACCAGGAAACAGAGATTAAAAGTAGAATAGAGAAATATACAAGGCATATGCAATTAATCAAGTATTTTTTAAAAATCAATTGAGCAAAAGACATAGTATTAGACGGGGCAAAAATTTTGTTCTGTTTCTGTAGTGTTATGGAAAACCCTAAATGAATGCTTCAGCCAACCCAATATTTGCAAAAGGTAATAAAATTCAATATTTCAGACTTGGCTATCAACCTGGCCCCACCCCAATTCATCTTCCACCACAGGATCACCTCTACCCGAGATCACACTTCATGGCCTTGTTTGAGGTCTGTTTTTTTCCCCCTGGACCTCTCTCTTAGTTTGCTCACATCAGTAAGCTTCTGTTTGTCTCCTGGCCTCCAGGCTACTTTTTAGTCTCACGACTCCTGCCTCTCTGATTGACACCTCAGTTGCTGTGCTGATCTAGATCGAAGAGGGAAGATGTATATTTTGTGGCTCTTTTACTTCCATTGAGATCAAAGGGAATTGAGGCTCAATTTGGATTTTGGATGCTACTGCATTTTTTAAAATGCAAAAGTCGATTTGTGTTCCTTTTAAATACAATAATGATGGTTGTTGCTTTTAGTTAGTAAAGTTAGATTTATAAACACTATTATTTTCCCCAGGGACTTGCTTAAACTTTTGTCAATTGATTCCAGATGAAGAGTAAAACTGGAAATGCCTCCATGACTTGAATTGTCAGGTTTCATGTCACTGTGGATAAATAAAATGGAATTGAATACAAGAGTCATTCAGCTATATCTTTCAATTAAGACATTTTATGCAAACAGTAAAGTGGAGAGAATACTCAGTTATAATTGCTAAACTTTAAAACAAATGATGGACAATTTAGAGCAATATTTTTAAAGCATAAATATTTAGGTATCATCTGAATCTTTATTTTGAATATCAACAGTTCAAAGCTGCTGTTTATTCTAATTGCATTTAATCCTGTTTTTATGTTTAAGACTAAATGAAGAAATTCACCCTGTAATCTACATTAATGATAATAAAACTTGTTACCATTTCTGGATTATTTACTATACATCTGTCTGGCATTTTGATTATATGCTTTAATTTAAATCTCACAACCAGCTATGAGGTGGGCATTACTTTCTCTGCTTTGCTAATGTGAACATGGGTTTCCCCAGTGGCTCAGCAGTAAAGAGACTGCCTGCCAAGGCAGGAGATGCAGGAGACAGAGGTCTGATCCCTGGATCAGGAAGATCCCCTGGAGGAGGAAATGACAAGTACTCCAGTATTCTTGCCTGAAAAATCCAGTGAACAGAGAAGCCTGTTGGGCTACAGTCCATGGGGTCACAAAGAGTGGGACACGACTGAGAACCCATGCACAATAAGAGCGTGGACCCTCAGAAGTGGAAGTGTCATTCCCAGTGGAAGCAGCTCTTGAATAGAGGGGCAGAGGCTTGAATTCAAGTCTACATGATAAGTCGATGCAAAAGCCACCAGTCGCTTCTGCCCACTACATAAATACTTACATTACCTCCAAGCCTAAGGTTGGAAGCATTTCAGGGAAAGTGATTGTAGTTCTGATGCTTTGAGATGTCACTACATCTCAGCATCCAGCTCCTTTGTGGGTCATTTCATGCATGCAGTCACTAAATGGGTAGGATTAATGAGAATAAGGTGGTTTTGTCTTTTTTTAAATGTTCCTTTTCTGGACTCATCCTTCTGCTACCCCTGTGACCAGTGGAGAGGAAGTTAAAGAGTATCTGAGGCTTATCTTAGGTGGTTGATCCTAGGCTTTGTTGGGTAGAAGAATGAGCACAAGAGCCAGTTAAAATGCATATTCTGGGAACTTGTTCCTCAAGATGAGCTTCAGTAAATCTGGGATGGAGTCTGACTGTCTAAATTAGTAACAAGCACCCCTGGTTCTTTTTTTCCTCCTTTTTAAAAAATGCAATATAGTTAACATTTAACATTTTCTTAGCTGCTGCCATGCAATGTAATGGTTTGATTGTATTTGTATATATTGTGAAAGGATCACCACAATTCATCTAGTTAACATCCATCATTGTACACAGTTACAGATTTTTTCTTTCAATGAGAATTTTTAAGATCTACTCTCTTAGCAACTTTTACCTTTTAATTTAAATTTATTTATATTTAATTAGAGGATAATTGCTTTACAATATTATATTGGTTTCTCCCATATATAAACATGAATCATCCATAAGTACACATATGTCCCCTTCCTGTTAGCAACTTTTAAATATGCAATACGGCACTGTTAACTAGTCACAATGACGTCCATATTTTGTAACTGGAAGTTCATATCTTTTGACTCCCTTTACCCATTTGGCCCACCCTCTATCCCTCGTCCTCAGGAAACTGCCCATCTGTTCTCTGTATGAGAGAACAGAGTTTTGCTTTTTTTCCCCCCAAATCATCTTTATTGCTAAATACTTGGTGTCTCAGAGCTAGGGTTTCACCAGAGAAACAGAATCAGTAGGATAGATTTTGTTGTAAGGAATTGCCTTATGTGATTGTCGGGGCTGGCTAGTTAAGTTTGAAACTCTCAGGGCAAGCTATTAGGAAGGGTATATGAGCTTGGCTTTTATTTGTTTGTTTTAGATTCCACAAAAAAGTGAGAATAAATGGAATCTGTCTTTCTCTGTATGACTCATTTCACTTAGCATAATGACCTTAAGGTTCATCCATGATGTTGAAGTGGCAAAATTTCATTCTTTCTTATGGCTGAGTAGTAATCCGTTGTGTGTATATATGTATGTATATATATATATATACACATACACCACATCTTCTTTATCCATTCATCCATCAATAGACATTTACACTGTTTCTATATCTTGGTTATTGTAAATAGTGCTGTGATGAATATGGGGGTACAAGCATCCCTGATTCTGATATAAGTGGTACAGTGAACAGAATCTGAGAAACCAGTTTAGACCCTAGAATGATGCTGCCTAACAGAAAGACAGGTTTCCTAATAGAAAGATAATGTAGGTCACAAATGGATCATTTAAAATTTTGTAGTGGCCACATTTAAAAAGCAAAAAGAAACACATACAATTAATTTTAATAATAATTGGTTACCCCATGCATTCAAAAATCCTATTTAAAAGTTAGAATATATAAAAATAATTGAGATATTTTAAAGTTTTTTTTATACCAAGCTTTGAAGTAGTTTATGCTTAGAACACTTGTCGATTTAGACCAGCCACATATCACAGGCTCAGTAGTTACATGTGGCCTCCATATGTGACAGTGCAAGTCTAGAATCAGAGAGGGACATAGTTGGAACTTTGTTTCAAGGTCAAGTCACAATTGAGGGTCAGATGAGTTACCAAACATGTCTTCAGATTACTTGCTTATCAGGCATATCCCACACACTGGAAGTAGGCATGGCAATAGAAAAGTCCCTAGATCGTTTCCCTTGCTAAAATGAGATGATGCTGTGCTATGAGGACCATGCCACATGCACATCCATAGAAAATGATGCTCCTTTTCTACCTTGAGAAAGTACTGCTCACTCCTGGTCAGTTCTGAACCTTTTGGAACTGAGGCTTGAACTTGAACATAGAGTAGCCTTTGCTAATATGCATGAAATTCATGTTTCATATCCATACTTAATTCTCATACTTAAAGGGCTAGACCCCCCTTCTCCAAAAGCCAATTTTAAATTGCCCAGGAACAGAAGGCACCATAGCTTTGATACAAGGATATAAGTTTGGTTATTCACAAATTATACTAAGGCATGGTTTTTGTGTTGCATTTAAATGGCTTTACTGTGTTGTGTATTTGAAGCACATGGAAAATAAAAAAAAAATATAAACTATTGAAATAGCACTTTGGGATTGATTAAAACTTTGAATTCAGAGTTATATTATAGCTCAGGTTGCTTCAGACTGCTGGCATATGCAGACTTACATGCTAACACATCCTAAAGTTTCAATTATCTCTTATCTCACATACGTACACACATAGATAATCAGTCTAGAGTTACAGATCTTGCATTTAATAACACTGTACTAGATACATTGGTCAAAGTCAGATAAATTAAAGCTAGCAAATATGATACACTCAAATTATTAGGAGAAATGAAAACCTAGAATACAACGGTGTAGTTGCCAAGGTCAGATATATGGTATAATAAGTGTGTTCAGAGTTCAGAGGAAGGAGAGGTTATTCTGGAGTAGGTGAGCAGGGGCAGGAGTCTTGAAACCTGTGGAGTTTGAGTTTGACTTGGCTGCTGAACTTAAAGCTTCTATCACTGCAGGCATGAATTCACTGTCTCATGCATTACAGTTCCATCAACTTCAGTGGTTGGGCAGGAATGCTGAGGACACAGTGGCTGTAATGTGCTCTAGGAATCTCAGTACCATTCCCATTGTAACATGTGGTCAGTGTTATCAGGCAGAAGGAGTTTCTCTATTCCAGTCCTGGTGAGCCTGGGTGCTAAACTAGAGGCTCAGAATAACCCGTGGAGATTTCTACACACCCAAAAGCAGTGTCCTCCTCTGCATAAAGGAAGGATGTGGGCTAGCGTGTTCTGCTCTGATAGAGATAGTGAAAACAAGAGGGAAAGGATAGATTAGAAACTCAATTTCCACTTTTTGACATAACTGCAAATTTGTGTAGGGTAGTATTTATCCTCATGAGTAGTCAACTTCAGCCTTCTTGATTTTAGTGATTCCCATGGACAATAAAGATGTACATTTTATTAACTTCTAGCTGTGTCATGCTAATTAAGATGTTTTGCAGGTCTAAAGTTCTTCCCATTGGAGTTTTGCCAAAATAATAGATCTGGGAAGTATAACTTTAAACTACATGTAGTTTCAATTGTATTGCTTTAAAATATAGTTGCATAGGAACCTGGAATGTTAGGTCCATGAATCAAGGCAAATTGGAAGTGGTCAAACAGGAGATGGCAAGAGTGAATGTCGACATTCTAGGAATCAGTGAACTAAAATGGACTGGAATGGGTGAATTTAACTCGGATGACCATTATATCTACTACTGTGGGCAGGAATCCCTTAGAAGAAATGGAGTAGCCATCATGGTCAAGAAAAGAGTCCGAAATGCAGTACTTGGATGCAATCTTAAAAATGACAGGATGATTTCTGTTCGTTTCCAAGGCAAACCATTCAATATTACAGTAATCCAGGCCTATGCCCCAACCAGTAATGCTGAAGAAGCCGAAGTTAATCGGTTCTATGAAGACCTACAAGACCTTTTAGAACTAACACCCAAAAAAGGTGTCCTTTTCATTATAGGGGACTGGAATGCAAAAGTAGGAAGTCAAGAAACACCTGGAGTAACTGGCAAATTTGGCCTTGGAGCACGGAATGAAGCAGGGCAAAGGCTAATAGAGTTTTGTCAAGAGAATGCACTGGTCATAGCAAACACCCTCTTCCAACAACACAAGAGAAGACTCTACACATGGACATCACCAGATGGTCAACACCGAAATCAGATTGATTATATTCTTTGCAACCAAAGATGGAGAAGCTGTATACAGTTAGCGAAAACAAGACCAGGAGCTGACTGTGGCTCAGATCATGAACTCCTTATTGCGAAGTTCAGACTTAAATTGAAGAAAGTAGGGAAAACCACTAGACCATTCAGATATGACCTCAATCAAATCCCTTATGATTATGCAGTGGAAGTGAGAAATAGATTTAAGGGACTAGATCTGATTGATAGAGTGCCTGATGAACTCTGGACAGAGGTTCGTGACATTGTACAGGAGACAGGGACCAAGACCATCCCCATGGAAAAGAAATGCAAAAGAGCGAAATGGCTGTCTGAGGAGGCCTTACAAATAGCTGTAAAAAGAAGAGAGGTGAAAAGCAAAGGAGAAAAGGAAAGATATAAGCATCTGAATGCAGAGTTCCAAAGAATAGCAAGGAGAGATAAGAAAGCCTTCCTCAGTGATCAATGCAAAGAAATAGAGGAAAACAACAGAATAGGAAAAACAAGAGACCTCTTCAAGAAAATTAGAGATTCCAAGGGAACTTTTCATGCAAAGATGGGCTCGATAAAGGACAGAAATGGTATGGACCTAACAGAAGCAGAAGATATTAAGAAGAGGTGGCAGGAATATACAGAAGAACTGTACAAAAAAGATCTTCACGACCAAGATAGTCACGATAATGTGATCACTGACCTAGAGCCAGACATCTTGGAATGTGAAGTCAAGTGGGCCTTAGAAAGCATCACTACGAACAAAGCTAGTGGAGGTGATGGAATTCCAGTTGAGCTATTTCAAGTCTTGAAAGATGATGCTGTGAAAGTGCTGCACTCAATATGCCAGCAGATTTGGAAAACTCAGCAGTGGCCACAGGACTGGAAGAGGTCAGTCTTCATTCCAATCCCAAAGAAAGGCAATGCCAAAGAATGCTCAAACTACCGCACAATTGCACTCATCTCACACGCTAGTAAAGTCATGCTCAAAATTCTCCAAGCCAGGCTTCAGCAGTATGTAAACCGTGAACTCCCAGATGTTCAAGCAGGTTTTAGAAAAGGCAGAGGCACCAGAGATCAAATTGCCAACATCCGCTGGATCATGGAGAAAGCAAGAGAGTTTCAGGAAAACATCTATTTCTGCTTCATTGACTATGCCAAAGCCTTTGACTGTGTGGATCACAATAAACTGTGGAACATTCTGAAAGAGATGGGAATCCCAGACCACCTGACCTGCCTCTTGAGAAACCTGTATGCAGGTCAGGAAGCAACAGTTAGAACCGGTCATGGAACAACAGACTGGTTCCAAATAGGAAAAGGAGTGCGTCAAGGTTGTATATTGTCACCTTGCTTATTTAACTTATATGCAGAGTACATCATGAGGAACGCTGGGCTGGAAGAGCACAAGCTGGAATCAAGATTGCTGGGAGAAATATCAATAACCTCAGATATGCAGATGACACTACCCTTATGGCAGAAAGTGAAGAGGAACTCAAAAGCCTCTTGATGAAAGTGAAAGAGGAGAGTGAAAAGGTTGGCTTGAAGCTCAACATTCAGAAAACAAAGATCATGGCATCTGGTCCCATCACTTCATGGGAAATAGATGGAAAAACAGTGGAAACAGTGTCAGACTTTGTTTTTTGGGGCTCCAAAATCACTGCAGATGCTGATTGCAGCCATGAAATTAAAAGACGCTTGCTCCTTGGAAGGAAAGTTATGACCAACCTTGATAGTATATTAAAAAGCAGAGACATTACTTTGCCGACCAAGGTCCGTCTAGTCAAGGCAATGGTTTTTCCCGTGGTCATGTATGGATGTGAGAGTTGGACTGTGAAGAAAGCTGATCGCCGAAGAATCGATGCTTTTGAACTGTGGTGTTGGAGAAGACTCTTGAGAGTCCCTTATACTGCAAGGAGATCCAACCAGTCCATTCTAAAGGAGATCAATCCTGGATGTTCATTGGAGGGACTGATGCTAAAGCTGAAACTCCAATACTTTGGCCACCTCATGAGACGAGTTGACTCACTGGAAAAGACTCTGATGCTGGGAAAGGTTGGGGGCGGGAGGAGAAGGGGACGACGGAGAATGAGATGGCTGGATGGCATCACCGACTCTGTGGACATGAGTTTGAGTGAACTCCGGGAGTTGGTGATGGACAGGGAGGCCTGGCGTGCTGTGATTCATGGGGTCGCGGAGAGTCGGACACGACTGAGCGACTGAACTGAACTGAACTGAACTGAAAAGTCTACAGTTCACAAATGGATTTCTGGGACACCCTTGAATCCCACAAACATTGTCAAGAAGTTTAGGAGATTCTTCTCTTCACTGCACGAAAATATTCCAGTTAGGTCTGACTTTTCATGAAGAAGCAGAAGACTGCATATTGGTATTCTTTGAGATGCGTTGGGATAGATAAGGCTATTCTTTTTTTAAAGTGTCTTCTTCACAGCTGCCATGGTGTGTGTGTGTATGTGTCTGTGTGTCTGTGTGCTCAGTTGCTTAGTTTTGTCCCACTCTTTGCAACTCCATGGTCTGTAACCTGCCAGGCTACTCTATCCATGGAATTTTCCAGGCAAGAATAATATTCCATAAATTAATATTCTTCTAACAAGGCTTTGAAAATACTGAATTAAGCATACATATTTTTAAGTGGGATAAGACCTGTGATACGCATTGACATAAGTATAAGCATATATTTGAAATCTATTAATCATTATATTATTTCCTTAGCCAGGTCTGAAATGCTTGCAATTTAAGAAAGAAGGGCACATTTTGTAGAGAAGTATTGGATGTGGGGATTAGAGAGTGATGGTGGGTAAGTAGTTGCCAGACTCCTTTGTCTGAGGAATTCTTTAGGCAAGAATACTGGAGTGGGTCATCTTTCCCTTCTCCAGGGGATCTTCCTGACCCAGGGATCAAACCCAGGTCTCCTGCATTACAGGAAGGTTCTTTATTGTCTAAGCTACCAGGGAAGTCTGCTTGAGTTAAGATCAATATCATTTCTCATCTACAGTGTTTTTCTGGTTTCCAGGAGGCAAGGGAAAAGATTTTATGATTTAGGTATTCACTGTGCCTTCTAAAAAGGCATGGAATTTGGAAGTCTCACAAGGTCTATCTATATATCTATCTATCTCAGCAATTTCACACATAAATAAATGCCTCAAATAATTGAAAATAGGTATTTAGACAAGACTTGTCCAGGAATGCTCATAACAGCAGTGCTGACAACAGGCAAAAGATAAAAACAACCCAAATGTCTATCAATGGATGGATGGATAAACAAAATATGGTGTATTTATACCAGGGAATATTGTTCAGTAATAAAAAGGAATGAAGTTCAGATATATGCTACAACATGGATGAACCTTGAGAACAATAATGCCATTTGCAATTGCCATCAAAAAATAAAACACTTAGAAATAAATTTAACAAAGGAGGAAAACACTTGTACACTGAAAAGTATAAGACATTGATGAAAGGAATTAAAGACAACACAAATAAATGGAAAGATATTCCATGCTCATGATGCAAAGAATTAATATTGTTAAAATTCCATACTACCCAAAACAATCTATAGATTGAATGCAATTCCTGTCAAAATTCCAGTGGTATCATGGAACCATAGAAGACCACAAATAGCCTAAGCAATTTTGAGAGAGAAGAACAAAATTGCAGAGAAAAACAAAACTTCCTGACTTCAAACTATATTACAAAACTATAGTAATCAAAGCCATACAGTATTGGCATAAAACAGGCACATATTTCAATGGAAAAGTATAGAGAGACAAGAAATAAGTATATTTATATATATATTCAATTAGTTTATGACAAAGGAGCCAGGAATATACACTGGGGAAAGGACAATCTCTTCAATAAATGGTTTTGAGAAAACTGGATAGCCACATGCAAAGAGTCAAACTTGACCATTACCTGACACCATACATAAAATATCTCAAAATGGATTAGAAACTTGAATGTAAGACATGAGATGATGAAACTCCTAGAAGAAAACGTAGGTGGTAAGCTCCTTGGTATCAGTCTTGGCGATGATGTTTAGATTTGACACCAAAAACTAAGGCAGCAAAACCAGAACAAACATGGGTCTACATTAGGTCTACTTTTAACAGGTCTATATTAAACCAAAAAACTTCTGCACAGAAAAGGAAATTATCAGCTAAATGACATGGCAGAATGTCAGAAAATATTGGCAAATAATATATCTGATAGTGGGTTAATATCCAAAATATATGAAGAATTCATAAAACTCTGATTAAATAATGGGCAGAGGATCTGAACAGACAGTTTTCCACAGAAGACATGCAGACATACAGACCAACAAATAAATGTAAAGGTGTGCAACATCATTAATCATTAGGAAAATGCAAATCAAAACCATGGTGAGACATCTCTTCACACCTGTTAAAATGGCTATTATCTAAAAGGCAATCACAAGTGTCAGTAAGGATGTGGAGAAAAGAGACCCCTTGTGTGCCAGCTATCGGTGGCTCAGACAGTAAAGTATCTGCCTGCAATGTGGGGGACCTGGGTTCGATCCCTGAATCTTGAAGGTCCCCTGGAGAAGGGAATGGCAACCTACTCCAGTATTCTTGCCTGGAGAATGCCATGGAGAAAGGAGCCTGGTGGGCTACAGTCCAGGGGGTTGCAAAGAGTCGGACACAAATGAGCAACTAACACTTTCACATTATGGAAAACAGTATGGAGATTCCTCAAAACATTAAAAATAGAACTATCATGTCATCCAGCAATTCTATTTCTAGGTATTTATCTGAAGGAAACAAAGACACTAACTTGAAAAGATATCTGCACCCGTATATTCATTGCAGCACTGTTTGCTACAGCCATGACATGGAAGCAACTTCCATTGTCCATAGGTAAATAAATGAATAAACAAAATGTATATTCAACAGCATATTACTCAGCCATGAAAAAAGAACTTTTATCATCTGTAACAACATGGATGGACTTAGAGGCAATATGCCAAGTCAAATAAGTTAGACAGAAGAAGACAAACACTTTATGATCTTGTGTGTGGAAACTTAAAAAAAAAAAAACAACTCAGATACAGAGAGAGATTGATGTTTGCCAGAGGAGGAATAGGAGGTGGGTGAAATGGATGAAGGTGGTCTCCAGTTATAAAATAATTAAGTCCTCCTGGGGATGTAATTTGCAGCATAGAGATATAGTTAATGATATTGTACTGTATATTTGAAAGTTGTTAAGGGAATAGATCTTAGAAATTCTCAAAAGAAAAAAGAATTGTACCTTAAAAATTTTCTATTTCTGCCAAGCATTTTAAATTCTATACATTTAGTGAAGCCCATGTGTCGTCCAGGTTTGTCTGGTCTCGGATTCCTGACTCATCAACCTCTTCTTTTACTCTAAAGTGGGTAGTATTTTATGTGCATATCTCGATAGAGGATGTCCTTTTTGTCTGCCCTTCTGTTGAAGGCAAAAAGCAAAACAGTGAGCTAGAAACTTACCCAGAGTGCTTATTTATTTACTTATTTATTACAATTTAGCCTTCCTGCTAGGGGAAGGGAAGCAACGTTCACGCTCGGTTGAGTATTAACCCCAGAGCTTGTCTTTCATCTCAAAGATAAACACTGCTTCATGGGAGAAGTCAAGGCAAGGAGGTGGTTGGTAAGGCCGTGGAAAGAAAAAGTAATTGTTTTCAGTGCCTTGCCAGCATGTGTATGGAGATGGAAGACTCTGAGCTTTCTTTCTTTTCGACTGGGTGGAACGGTTTTTCATTTTTGCAATATTTGTAATTATCTTGTCAACGTTTGCATCTCCGTTTGTGGGCACACAGTGTTCACTTTCCAATGAGCATCCGCGGCCTTCCAGCCGATGGCATGCTGGAGTTTTCATTTTCCGCTTCCCACCACGCAGCAGCACACGCGAATGAACCCTGAAATGCTCAGAAATGCTGAGGCTAGCAGATGAAGCATGGGCTTGGAGGAGGCCCCACATCATTACGCTGTCATTCAAATGTGACACAACAGAATATTGGATCCCTGGGATGTTGCCTTTATTCTCTAGCACGATGTCTTAGTGGAGAGCTTGACAGTCACTTGGCTTCCTGGAGCATTGGAGCAATATGGCGCTAGGAACACTGCGTTACATGAGGTCCATTCCTCTTTGAGGATGAGAGTGTGTGTTTCAGACTGAATAGAAAGTTTCTTGTAGCAGATTAGCCACATGTGCTAAGTGAACTAAAATTTACTGAATGAGAGACACTACTAGTCACTTCTGATAATCTAATCTAATTGGTATAAATTTATAGAATAGGTAATGTTATTATTCCCGTTACAGAGACAGAGACAGTCCAGCTTCCTAATCTGACAAAGCAGGTACAAATTCAGGTCTTTCTGGTTCAACTCCAAAGGTTGTTCTTGTTTTATTATGTTATATTGAAAAGTGAAAAGTAAACACAGATACACCAACTAGATTATGGACCTAAGAAATTTGTATCGATGTGTAGTCAAGGACTGCACTGTAATAAAACAGACCAGTGGTCTCATAGCTTGTATTGACTGTGACTAATATTTGTACCACAGAAGTACAAATTTGAAATACATGGGGTTGATACTTCCACTTGTTTAAATGTTGTCTAGAGGCTAAAATTCCTGTGGAGTTTAACTGTCACCTCTTCCCTCTCCAAATGGTTCTCAATCTTTCATCCTCTCAGAGAGAACGAAGTTAATCTTCCTACTAAAACGGTACTTCGTATTTAAAGTTAAGTTGAGATCCAGTTGCCATCCTCACGGCCGCCAGATTTTATTGCTCTATTACAAACATTATTTCATGTCCTGCTGTTGAAGTCTGTACCCTTTCAGAGCTTTAGGCCAGTAATGCAAAGTGCTTTGTCATCCGTGATCTATGCTACAATCACAGGTGGGGAGGTGTGAAGAATTTTTATTCTCCTCGTCTTTGTGATGTTAATGATTCTCTTGACAAAACCACTTCATTTTGTGTAAAATTAGAAATTCATAACCTGTGAAACCCATAAAGACTTTGTACCCTCAAACTGCTGATGACCATTGAAGGAAGTAGAGTCGATTCTGTCAGTACTTTCATAAACAAGGAAAAAATAAAAAACAACCTTAAAAATTCTTTGGCCCTGCTTTTTGCCATCTGAATGGTCATGGTTGAGTGGAAAATCAATGAGGTCCTGTGAGAATTGCACCTCAGTGTTGCCGACAAGGCACACAAAAATCCAACTTTTCACATGAGATGAAGATTGCCTTTGCTTCATTTACTCTCTTAAGACACATTAAAATCAAAGCTATCGCCCCATTTGGCCATCTGTCAATGCTCACCACACAGTAAGTGGGTCGACTTTGTTCTTGAATCACCAGAATACGAGAATGTTTTGTTGTTGTAATAAATGATTTCAGGCTTAAGAGACAGAAATAAATCAATGCAATTTATAAAGTTGGGGTGGAAATGTTAGATGCTGTTTTTATAAACCGCGGAGAATTATATATGGATGAGTTGCAATAAATAAAGCATAGCTTTAGCAGTTCACAACAATAAATGATAAAGATGAGATAAATTAGTGTATGGCCTTTTATCTGGAATCATCTTTTGCTTTCCCCAAAGGCACTCCAAGGTCCTTTGCTTGTTAAATTGAAAATTTCGGGTTTGAATGTAACATGGTAAATAATGGCTCCCCACTTTCCTCCTAAAGTTCAATTTCCAAAGTTTGGCTTACAGGAGACCCCAAACCAGAAAACCTAGTTTCTGAAGGTTCCCATGCAATTGTACTCCTGTTTATTGACAATGAGTTGCCTTTTAACAATGGCTTGCATTTTCAGATTGAATATACTGAATCTAGTTGGCTGACCCTGAACTGGTTAAACACAAGTGCTCACCCTGCAGGTGTTGGGTCAGAGAACTTGTGTGGCCAACATCTTCAGATCTGGTTCAGGACACAAAGCACTCTGGGCCTCGCAGACTGGACCGTAGAGGCTCTTATTCTCACAGCCAAGTTCCAAGTCTGCTTCCTTAGCTTACCAACTGCAGGAGATCAGATTTTCCTATGCTGGTGGATTTGATCAGGCAAAAAGAGTAGCAAACCATAAGCACTGTTAATAAGTAGTCAGTCACAGATTCTCCTAAACATGGTTTTGTACAGAGATTTGTGAGTTAGTCTGTTGGAAAAATAGAAACACAAAATGATAAAATACGTAATATTGGAAAAAAACTGAATGATATCAAACTACAATCAAAATGCCTTCCTCTTTAAGGCATCATTTCTTTTCAAGACTTAATTTGTTTTGATGAGAAATCTCATTCGGTTCCAATATTATCACTGCATCCTTAAAAAAAAAAATATAGCAATAACAACAATACGATAGTGGTTCCTGAAATATATTTTGTGGAACTCTATTTTGACGAGTTCACAGATATTCTCGTTAAAGTAGTATTTTATATCATTACTTTGTGTCTTGGGAGAGAACCGCATGCTCCTTTAGATATTAAACACTTGAAGAAATCCCACAATAAAGAAATAGAGTCCACTTTTTCAACTCTGTCTTTTGCAGAATGAATTTCTGAAGAACTCATTTTGTATACCGCAATCAGTGAAAAACAGATAATTTTCCAGAGGAGACTATTATGATCACTTCTGATCACTTTCAAGAATGCCTGTGTTATTCATAAAAGTTGGTTTTTTCTAATAACTCCTCTTTTCTCAGTCTCCTCTTCCTTTTCCAGAAGAAGGTTGTATCAACATAATACATTGTTTTTGTTTAATTTCCAGTTACTGTAGCACAAAGAAACTGGTGGTAACACTAAATATCTGACAATAAGAGACAGAGAAGTAAGATGTGGTGTGTGAATGGGTAGAATGCCCTTCAGAATTCAGAAATGTGAACTAAGGTTACACTTTACAGCACAGAAGTTCTCAAAAATGCAATATTTAGTCAAATAAACTTGGGAGAGAACAAGATTTATAGTAAAAACAAAAATGAATAATATACATATTTTATTATTGAATTAATACTGCATGAGTTATGTATGTGTGAGATACATATACCTAAGTAAACGTACAGAAGGTAGATGGAAAAGACAGATATGAAATGTGCTAGACCTGAATGCCTGTCATGGGAGGAGACTGAACTAGAGGGCAAATAGGACAGTGGAGAAGATAAAAAATAAAGCAAAATGCAGTGCAATGTGGTAAGATAAGGACCTTCTTTGGGCCATTGATTACAATTTGCCAGGTCTCAACTCCAGACACTTCAAATCTCAAACAAAGAAATAAGGAAGATGAAAAGACTGAAGGTGATTCTGATGTATTTGCTCCATGTTCCACAGTGTGATAGACAGAGCTCCATGTACTCGGTCCAACTCCACGAGTCCTTATCTCTGTGTCTCCTTCACTGAAAGACAGGACACACTTGGGGGTTACTCAACTTCTCCAAGTGGAATCAGAAAGGCCAAAAATTTGCTGTAGCTTTACACATCAGGCTGATTTCAGATCTGGTGTGTAGAAATTGACCTTCATTGGTCACGAAGTCAGGCTCTTGTCTTGAGCATCAGTGAAGTGGTAGAGTTCTAATTATAAAAGGTAGGAAGTTCGCCTGCACAGTTCAGCCTCGGGCTGCTTTTCTGTCCTGGGTTGCCCTGGTCTGCTGGCTTCTCCTCCTTGGGGCAGGCAGCAGATGCTCAGCTTGCTTTCCCTGTCTCTTGGAGTTTACGTATCTGTTTCTGTATCCTTCCATCTCTATCCCCAAGTCCGCACTGCATCTCCATCTGCATCCATACCTACATCTGTCTCTGTATCCATACAACTTTTAGATTCTTACTTGATACATAGAAAGTGCTCCCAAAGTTAACAGTCTTTGTTTACTTATGATTTAAACTCACTATTACCCACACTCTTCCTTGGGGCTTTGGCACCCCAGAATATTCACTGTAGAGAAAGTTCCAGTCTCCCACTTGCCCTGCTGCTGCTAAGTCACTTCAGTCGTGTCCGACTCTGTGTGACCCCAGAGACGGAAGCCCACCAGGCTCCCCCGTCCCTGGGATTCTCCAGGCAAGAACACTGGAGTGGGTTGCCATTTCCTTCTCCACCCACTTGCCCTACTCACAATTATTTGTATGCACTTTTAACTGTGAATCTCTGAAGAGAAAAGACCAAAAATAATAAAGATGAGGAAGTTGTAAATCCTGAAACATCATACATGGTTCTTCTAGTATGGTCCCCAGTTTTTGACTCCATTGTTGACCTGGCAACTGAGAGCCTCTCTGGCTTTTCCTTTCATGATCTTGAACATAGGACTTATCAGTATTCCCCTCATTCTTTTCTGCATCTAATATCTTTACCCTAGATGAAAAGTACTCAGAACCCTAGGTAGGAAAATCCTCAAACCCCAGTTATAGCACCTCTTACTATGGGAGGAATGGTGTGTTCTCCTGATGCATACTGCTGAAATATACATAAATTCATGTTTCTTATCTAATTTGAAAGAAAGGCATTTGTCTGGCTGTGTCCCTGTTGGCTCAGTGGTAAAGAACTCCCTGTCAATGTAGGAGAGGCAAGAAACATGGGTTCGATCCCTGGGTGGGCAATATCCCTGGAGAAGGAAATGTCAACCCACTCCAGTATTCTTGCCTGGAGAATTCCATGGACAGAGGAGAGGTGGGCTATGGTCCATGGTGTTGCAAAGAGTGAATATAACTGAGCAACTGAACATGCACATGCTCTTTGACTAATACCTTTGCATTTCCTTCTCTTCCCAGATGGTGGCAAGTACCATTCCATTCTTTGCTTCTATGAGTTTTACTGTACTTGTTTATAAATCATGTGGTATTTGTAAGTAACCTGAATTTCCATCAGTAGACGATTAGATAAAGAAAATGTGATATAAGCCTGCAGGTGGCACAGTGGTGAAGAATCCGCCTGCCAAACGGGAGATGCAGGTTCGATTCCTGGGTCAGCAAGATTTCCTGGAGAAGGAAATTACAACCCACTCCAGTATTCTTGCTTGGAAAATCCCATGGACAGAGGAGCCTGGTGGGCTACAGTCTATGGGGTTGCAAAAGAGTTGGACATGACTAAACAGTAAACAACAACAACAAAAATACAATGCAATGTTATTCAGTTTTAGAAAGAAATCTTGCTATTCATGACAATGTGGATGAACCTGGAGGGAATTATGGTAAGTGAAATAAACCAGAGACAGATGACCCCCAATCCTGTATGATGTTCAATCACTTGGACAGACTTCACTGGTTTGTGACCCACTTGAGTCTAAAAATTACCACCCACATTTTCTTTAGCCACATTCTTTCCATGTACTAGTAGATTGGCATGAACTCAGCTTGACCTGGCGTTCTCACCACACTTGTGGACTTGGTGCTGTCTATTCCTGTCAGTCTCTAGCCCTGTAAGGATCAACCTTAGCTTTTTTGCTTCATCTGTTTCATTACCAGGGCCAGGCCAATTTGAGCACTGAGATTTTATATATATACACACAACTATATATTATAATTGTATATTATATATCTATAATTTTTCTGATATCCTAAAGAACTATTTACTCCACCACCAAAATAAAACCATCTAACGTTGTATATATATTTTTTCAATACCCGCTCCCTAATAGCAATTTTCATTCTTTACTCTTCAGGCAGCTTTGAATATATAGTACTGGAAGATGAATGTGGATGGACATAATGTACCCACTGGGGCAGAAAAATAATCAAGATGGCACAAGATTTTGAACTCAGTGACTACACATACTATCTCTAATCTGGAAAGTATAATTGACATACATGCTGATAGTAGGGCAATATCTTATATCCCTTCATATAAACAATGTCCCTGGAAATCTACCATAATGTTATACCAGCTACTCTGAAATGGATAACAAGGCCCTCTCTCTCATTACTGTAGAATACAAGCACATCTTATAATAAAAATGACTTTCTCTTGAGTTTCTTGATTGAGAGTCTGTATTGTGAATGTGGAAATTTTACTAATATGAAGTGCAATACTGGGTGAATTTTTGGTGTTTGAGATTATTCTCATGTTAAAAAGAAAAAAAAACATGAAAAAGAGAATTAGGTTAGAACATATAATTTGAAGCATTTAGTACATTTTGGAGGTGAAAGTAAAGTATTCCTAGTCTTTGGACCAGAAAGGCTAATGGAAGTTCTTCTCCAAGGTGAAAGAGACCATGTGAGGAAAAGAATCAGCTGTTCTTTGCATCTGCTGGAGACACGAATTAGAACGAATCAGAAAAAACGCAAAAGCTGTAGAGGGCGATGGGGGTCATTCATGCCTTTCACATTGGCAGAGTGAAAGGAAAGGTGCTTACCCTCAAACATTCATGAATCAGAGGTAACTCTCACTTCATCCATTCGCCATCGAGAAGTTGACATTATAATAATGAAAAACATGTCAGGTTGCTGAGATTTGAATTGAGTATGCACATTTGTTAGCATTGCTGGCTGCATGGGTACTTTTGTAGATGAAATGAAATGCTCTATAATATTAAATCATTATTTCATGCCCCTTGTATTGATGTTCTGAAGGGCACTGAGAATTATACTATTTCTTAGAGTTGATTACGACATGGAGGTGATCACGTCCCATCTGTGAGCTATGATACTGAAATTCTTTTTAGAGAAAAAGGAAAGATTACTTATAGTATATTCACTTTTTTTTGCTCACAGAATTTGGATCCAATGCACCTTTCTAAACAGGCTAGACGGATAAAAATGAAAGTTGAGATAGAAGAGCAAAAATAAGAGAGGGATGCGAAATCCCATGGGTTTCCATGCTGCATTTTTCCTTTCCTTGTTTTCCTTAAGAAGGAATAGGTTACCCACTCCAGTATTCTTGGGTTTCCCTGGTGGCTCAGATGATAAAGAATCCTGCAATATGGGAGACCTGGGTTCTATCCCTGGGTTGGGCAGATCCACTGGAGGAGAGCATGCAACCCACTCCAGTATTCTTGCCTGGAGAATCCCCATGGACAGAAGAGTCTGGCAGGCTATAGTCCATGGGGTCACAGAGTTGGACATGACTGAGCAACTAAGCACACAAAAGCCCTTTCAGATTTTTTAAAATTTATTTTTAATTGGAGGACAATTGCTTTACCATAAGACCCCTTTCAGAAAGATTTGGCCTGGAACAGAGAAGGAGACATGAAAGAACCTGATAAAGACACAAATGGATTGAAGTAACTGCTAATTACTCTCAAGAACAGACAGGTTTTCTTAATGTCCCCCTGTCATCGTATGGGGGAACCTAGTGACATGAGCTCCTCTGTGCTCACTTTACATGCTCTCTTCTAAAGAAAGCTTAGTTCTTTTTAAATTTTTATTTATTTACTTTTGGTCTCACTGTGTGGCTTGTGGGATTTTAGTTCTGCAACTGGGAATTGAACCTGGGCCATGTCAGTGAAAGCACCGAGTCCTAACCACTGGACAACCAGGGAATCTATAGGCTTAGTTCAGAATTGCTACAGAACACACAAAACCCTTTCTCCTGACATTAAATTTACCACCTGCAATTTTTCTCAATCTTTAAAAAAAATGCACAATAGATTTAGAATATTATAGGGGAAAAGAGTAGGTGTAGCAATTTAGTCAGGAAGAGCAAGGAGGGCTGTGCACAGATATCTTGACAATTGGACCACTAAATGCAATTCATGTAGTTCATGTCTGGAAGTGGACCCTCCAGATGTTTACAGCCTCTTTAGAGGCAGCCAGAGCTACATGCAGCGGATGGTAACCAAGGACATTTTGCCTTCTTAATCTGAAAGCGACAAAGCTGAGTGTCTTACTCATAGCCATCACAATGGGAGCAGCAACGAAATGCTGAAAAAGTCTTGACCTTTGCTTTTCTTTATTTAGCATTCATTTCATTGGCCAGTCTGCTTAAATTTTCTTTGACAAAATAGCAATGCTATTTCTATTAAACTATTCTATATGCCATTGTTATTTTAAAGCAGTTATAAAGGATATTAAAAAATGAGAGGGAGAAATTTTAAACTAAAAAAAGAATATTTAAAAATCAACCAGAAGATGATATATTTGGTCAAGCCATGCAATAATAATTGAAGACACCTCACCCTTGAACATTTAATAATTTAAGAATTGCTAATATTGACTGAGTACACACACTGTCCCAGACGCTTCTGAGCCTTTCATGTGTCATTTCAACCTCTTAACCCTATGAGGTAGTTTAAGAAGCTCAAACCCATACAGCTTAAATTACCCAAAGTTATTCAATTGGTAAGTCATGGAGCAGGGATTCGAAGCCAGGCAGTCTTGGATCTTATGTCAAACTTTCTTTTCCATTTTCTTACAAGGCTGGTAAAAAAAGAAGACAGAAGTGATATCTGACTTTGATTATTGCTGTCTTGCCAGTGAGAGAGTTTATTGTACGGTCATATTGATGGAGGCATCCCTGAATTTTCATCTTTTTCATTAAAACGGACCTCACAACTTTTGTCTTTTCACTCTCAGTTGAAGACATCACTCTCTTTGTAGTAACACATGTTCAAAATACCTGACACTCCACATTCTTCGTCTAGCTGCCAGATTCTTTTGCATCTTTCAAGATTTAGCTAAAGAATTACCCTTTCTGTGAATTTCTCCCCAGGGAGATTTCCTTACATTTCCATCTTCTAATGGAACTGACCTGTTTTTCCTGGTTCCTAAATGAGATTCTGCACCATTCCTAAGAGATTCAGGCTCAGTGTGTCTGCTCCCAAATACACTTCTCCTGCGCCTGCACTTTTATCTAGCCCTTTGAACATTCATTCATCCTTGGAACTCAGACCATAACTGGCACAAAGTACAAGGTCAGCAAATATTACTGAAGAAGCAAAAGAAAGAAAAAAAGACTCAGGTCAGATGGATATCACAGAGATTTTCAGGAAAATAAGTATTAGGGTATGTATCATCAACCTAACTCAATCATAAGTTTCCTATCATCAGTGTCAGAATGTCAATTGCTTATAAGAATGACCTGGGTTCAGTGAAAAACAATTCCATTATATTATGTAAATTGTACTTAGAGCTGATTATTTCACAGTATTTTCAGAATAACATTTTACATTTGTAACATAAGGGATTAACTTGGTTTTCTGGAAGATACAGATTTCTAGAATGACTCCAGTCAGAGTTCTGGATAACTGAAGCTTGTTGTACTAAAATTCCATGAACCTGAAAATTTTTGTTGGCCGTATACTATAGAAAGAACTCGGTTTATGAAAAACAATAAAGTTTAACCCATTTTTAGTTGTAAGTCTTTAATCTTACAAAAAATTTTGAAAAAGAATTGTTAATTTTTTCTATGCTGAACCATATCACCATGACACTTCTTCCTAAATGCTTCAGCATCTCCAAAAAAATTGACATTGTCCTACGTAAAAACCATGCATTACCACAGCTAATAATATGAACTGTAATCTAAAAATATCTAATACTTAGCCCATATTCAAATTTCAACAATCATTATTAAAATACTTCTGATAGTCATTTCTTAAAAATAGCAGAATCAAGCAAGGATAATGTGTCGCAATAATTAATTGGCTTCTTCAGTCAGTTCAGTTCGTGTTCAGTCGCTCAGTCGTGTCCGACTCTTTTCAACCCCATGAATCACAACACGCCAGGCCTCCCTGTCCATCACCAACTCCCGGAGTTCACTCAAACTCATGTCCATCGAGTCGGTGATGCTATCCAGCCATCTCATTCTCTGTCATCCCCTTCTCCTCCTGCCCCCAATCCCCCCCAGCATCAGAGTCTTTTCCCGTGAGTCAACTCTTCGCATGAGGTGGCCAAAGTATTGGAGTTTCAGCTTCAGCATCAGTCCTTCCAATGAACACCCAGGACTGATCTCCTTTAGAATGGACTGGTTGGTTGCCTTGCAGTCCAAGGGACTCTCAAGAGTCTTCTCCAACACCACAGTTCAAAAGCATCAATTCTTCGGCGATCAGCTTTCTTCACAGTCCAACTCTCACATCCATACATGACCACTGGAAAAACCATAGCCTTGACTAGACGGACCTTTGTTGGCAAAGTAATGTCTCTGCTTTTTAATATGCTGTCTAGGCTGTTCATAACTTTCCTTCCAAGAAGTAAGCGCCTTTTAATTGCATGGCTGCAATCAGCATCTGCAGTGATTTTGGAGCCCAAAAAATAAAGTCTGACACTGTTTCCACTGTTTCTCCATCTATTTCCCATGAAGTGATCAGACCAGATGCCATGATATTAGTTTTCTGAATGTTGAGCTTTAAGCCAACTTTTTCACTCTCCTCTTTCACTTTCATCAAGAGGCTTTTGAGTTCCTCTTCACTTTCTGCCATAAGGGTGGTGTCATCTGCATATCTGAGTTTATTGATATTTCTCCCGACAAGCTTGATTCCAGCTTCTTAATGTTTCTTTTATGCATAAATCATCCACTGATTCTTTGAAGGATCAGATCAATTATCTCTTAGAATGCTCCACTTTTTGATTTGTCTGATAGTTTTCTAATGGTTTTGTTTAATTTGTTTCTCTTTCCTCTGCATTTCCCATTCTGAGAGTTAGTCCTAAAGACTTGATTAAATTCAGGTTCAACATTTTTGTCAAGAATACTCACGGGTGAAGCTGTGGCCTTCATGCTACATTACATCAGTAGATACACAATGTCTATCTGTCTGCCACAAAATTTCATCAGATGATGTAGTGCCAGCATGACTTGCAAAGCAAGGTGACAGCTCTGGTTGCTCTCCTCCAAGCAAATCTTAAAAGTCCAATTTTCCAAAGATAACTCTCCTATTGTGTCTTGCATAATTTCTGGAATGTCAACATTTCCCACCTTTGTTTAGGCTATTGGAAGCCTTTGATAGAGTTAACATAATAAAAACCACTCTCTGCCATTTATACTTTTATCTTGAGCTATATTATTGGATTACATAGCTATTGATTCAGCAAGGTACTTGAGGGAGAATAGTGAGAGCATAGGAGTCTTAATGGAAGGGAGAAGGACACAAAAGTAAAATTAGATAGTCTAGTTGGCACAAATTACCAAGATTTCTTAACAGTTATTTTGTAATGGGATGGGCAGTTAGCTAGAGGGTAGGGAATGGGTGGTGAGGGGTAGAAAGCAAACATTTTGTGAATGGTCTGGAAGCATGCTATTAATTCTCCAAGTACACTGTGGCCCCAACTTGCTATCAAGTTATCGTGATGCTCACACCTCCATGTAGGCTGGTTCCAGGTCCACTACCATGATTGGCTTTTATCACGTTATCTTTTCCTTATTTCTCTCTCTCTTTCTGATTTTACCTATAAGACCATGAGTTGAGAAGACTCAATGCTGCTGCTGTGTCGCTTCAGTCGTGTCTGACTCTGTGCAGCCCCATAGACGGAAGCCCACCAGGCTCCCCTGTCCCTGGGATTCTCCAGGCAAGAACACTGGAGTGGGTTGCCATTTCCTGCTCCAAGGAACTAATCCTCATATACTTTTCTATTTTACCTTTTCTACCTAAAACTACTGTTCTTTCATTATTTTTTTGCTTATTTATTTCTATCTTTTGCATAAAGGCAAGGACTTTGATAACCTTTGTCATTCTTATTTCTCCAGAGTCTAGAACCCACCTTGCCCAGAGAAGAGTTTCAAAAAACTTTGCTGCTGTGGACAAAGCAACCTTGCAATAAATTGCCATATGTTGCTGAGACAGGTTGGCATCGTTACTTTCTATTGTATGTGATTCCTTTGTATTGCTAATTCTATTATCAATATTTATTGGAATTAATCAGATGATGATGTACTGACTAGACTGAGAAACATGTTTTCCCAAAATCAATATCTTGCAGTTCTAAAGACAGTAATTTTCTTTCTCATTCACCTTGAGGGATTGTCTCTAGGTATCTTGGATTATTTCAAGCACATTTTCTGCGATCATATATTTTGGATGGCGGAAAGAAACAAGAGCTTTAACTTCTTTGTTGCTTGTGAGGTTTTTTCTGTTCCTCTGGTAACAGTATATATCTATTGAGGGGATTGTTGGCATATACAGCAACTCAGGCAGCAATTTTTTTTTTTTCATTTGTTAGATGAAACACAAGTCCACTTAGAAAATAGTCTTCTTGCATTTCTCTCATGAGAAAATAGTGAATGAGTACAGAATAAAGAGTTATGGATGTTGACCTTTGAAACTCTCCCCAAAGCAGCATTACTACTGATGGGATGACATGAAAAGTCATTTCACTTGTAATGAGATACCAAGTGGGCCTGTCTTCTTTTAAAACCTGGCATTTAAAAATACATTTACTTCTATTATGTACTGGCCTAACCTGCACAGGCTATTGGATATGACATATTACCTGAGCAGATGTTTTAGACAAGACGCTGGCAGCAAGGCAAGTAAAGAGTAAAGTTTATAGTTTTGTTTCTTCAGTCCTAGAGTCACACAATTGAGAAAACTTTTTCATATGGCAATTTATTGCAGATGTTATGTAAACTGCCTATTAATTTTATGCCTACCGTGCAGCAGAAGCCTTTAATATGAAGAAATGGGGGAAATAGATTACTTTTTTTTTTTTTTTTGCACAGGACAGCTTTTCACTTTAGCAAAATCTTTTGCTGGTCGATTTGCCTCTGACCTTAGGATCTTATGGATGAAGAGATAGGTTGGGGGATATTCAGATATTTAGAGAATTGTATTCCTTGACCCTAAAGGGGAGAAAGAATTGTGAAGGAAAGACATGATGATAGAAAATTTTATAATTGCGTTATTTTGGTTATTCCTAGGTTATAGAAGGGCAGGGCTTTAAAAAAAAATTGTTCCTGAGAAACGACTGCATTCATTTTACTGTCATGACCTCTACAGTGATTTAGATTAAGAACTCAAAATAAGACTGTTTAATATTTCATTAAAATGTATAAAGTATAAACATACAGTATTATGTTACATAATGCATTTGCAAGTTGATATTCAGATGTGGAAGATTTCTGTATTCATGAAGGAATGACCTTCATACCCCACTGGATCATCATCAGTTTATGCAATCCTCTGACATTTTTATTTTATTTATGTGCCATATGAAAATATGACATTCGTATCATCATCTCTAACAAATCTGTTATCAATCAGAGAGGGCACGCAACCATCTCTGTGTTCACTAGTTGCTGGCTCCAGCACTTGCCCCCCTGACTTGGCAGTGCCATCTGAAGCTGTGCATATGCTCAAGTATTTGCATTCCTAAAATTTTTCCTTTCCTTATCCACACTCGTCAAATAACAATTTAGAAAAATGGAAAAGACATGATCTCTGTGCTCTGTAATCAACAGGAAATATTTCTGAATGACAATTGGGCAGAAATTCGGAGAACTAAGAGGAAATGAGTTAATACTGAACTGACCACCACTACCACCATACAATCATAATGCTTGAACAATTTCTGATTTCTACACGGAGACTTCATCAAGATAAAGAGACCTTCCTTTGACACTCCACTCTCTCCTTCCCCAAGTAGCACTGGTCTGTCCTGACCTATCTTGTTTCCAATCCTAAACAACAGGAGGTAGCGAAGAAGCAAAACAGTTCTATGAATTGGCTACTTTCTTTAGGTGGCAAGACTAAAGGTGGTGATTTGGATTCAGAAAATACTTACTCATAGATTATGGGAAAAAATAATCAATATTGTCAAATCGCTTAGAAGTTTTAACATTGCTCCTAGTGGGACTTTTGTTGGACTTTTGATTAGTTGCTGTGTCGTTTCTGACTCTTTGTGATCCCACGAACTGTAACACACCAGCCTCCTCTGTCCTCCACTATCTTCCAGAGTTTGCTAGATTCATGTCAATTGAATCAGTGATGTTATCTGACCATCTTATTCTCTGCCACCCCTTTCTCCTTTTGCCTTCAATCTTTCCCATCATCAGGGTCTTTTCCAGTGAGCTGGCTCTTCCCATTAGGTGGCCAAAATATTGAAGCTTCAGCTTCAACAACTGTTCTTCCAATGAATATTTAGGGTTGATTTCCTTTAGGATTGACTGGTTTGATCTCCTTGCAATCCAAGGGACTCGCAAGGGTCTTTTCTAGCACCGCAATTCAAAAGTATCAATTCTTCTTAGAGTTTAATATTTAAGCAAAATATTTTTAAAAATAATTTTTAAATTATTTGATTTTTTTTAAAGTTGAAGTTACATATGGTATTATAGTTTCCAATAAGTAGCAGTACTTTTTAGAATAATCTTAACATTTTCTATTCTTTTGTTCAATAAACATCCGAAATGCTTGTTTGGCCATTCATTTACCAAAAAGAGAACTTAAATGATTCTATTAATATCCCACTAATAAAATAAATAGAGAATATAGGTACAAGTTAACACATGTCTTTTGTTTCCTATGCTTGTAACAGAAAATCAGGAGAAAGAATTAGAGCAAATTTCTAAATTAAAGATTCCTTCTGTCCCAGTCCACATTAGATAACTGTAGCAGATTAAATGAAATTGGAAATTCAGCTAGCAAGTAGTTAAAGGGTCCCTCCCACTGCTGTTTTCTATGATATTTTGTTTTCTGGCATCTCTCAATTAAGATAATGAACAAGATTTTCTATATTATTGATAGCAGATGAGTCTTACTACAGTCGGTTCTGATTATTTATAGAAAGAAAACATTTCATTCTAATATGGAAAGGTCTTTATCAGTATTGTTTTTGCTCTTTCTCCATTATATTGTATTAGGAACAACCACTACAAATGAATTATATGCATTTACTCATTTTACTTATTAAATTGGAAAAGAAGAATTTTATTTGATTATTTAATGAATTTCATCCTATTCCAGTAATTGATGTATTATATTAATATTTTATTGAGAAAAAAAGATTCTTTGGTTCCATGAATGTATATACACCCATTATAATATTTATTACCAAGCAAGACTTTTCCAATTACATTTTTAAAAAATTATTTTATTGTGCACATATGTTCAGCCACCAGATTTTGGTGAGAATTTTTTAGAGCAATTCTTTACTTAACATGCAAACAGTCTTTTGGATAATGCTAAACTGCCTCTCCCTGAACCCTCTAAAATCGCCACTCTCATTTATTGGGTAAAGCCTTTCATTTACACTTTTAACACCATCCTGTCACTCTTGACTTTGTTGCATTATCTTGCCTCACCACTTAAGTAAGCATTTAACTGTAACATCTATAAATTGATTTATGAGTGATTTAAAGATATCAGCATTGATTTATTTTTGTACCTTAGCTGTTAAATGAGATGATAAATGTAAAGTAATAACACAGAACCTGACTCATTATGGGGGGTCTTTATTAAATAAATTTTAATTTTTAAAAATTATTTATAAATTGACTAAGTTTATAAATAAACTAGGGTCATTCTGATAATGAAATTGGGGGCTAGCTCAGCACAACGTCTGCCTAGCTCCAGCAAGTCTGTTAGGGCTCCCTCTTTAGAACTGATGACAGAATTATCAATGACTTAGGTTTCAAAATTATCTAGTCTACAGAGCACATTGACAGATATTTTCTGACTTGCTTCCATGACAACCCTGTGGATAAACTTAAGGAAAATATTAAAATCTCCTTTACAGACATTCAGAAACATTAACTGATGTACATTAACCCATATTAGTTTGTTCTACAATATACCTGTCTTGATTCAGTTCAGTTCAGTCACTCAGTCATGTTTGACTCTTTGCGACCTCATGGACTGCAACATACCTGACCTCTCTGTCCATCACCAACTCCCAGAGCTTATTCAAACTCATAGTCATTGAGTCGGTGATGTCATCCAACCATCTCATCCTCTGTCATCCCCTTCTCCTCCCGCCTTCAATCTTTCCCAGCATCAAAGTCTTTTCAAATGAGTCAGTTCTTTGCATCAGGTGGCCAAAATATTGGAGTTTCAGCTTCAACATCAGTCCTTCCAATGAATATTCAGGACTGATTTCTTCTAAGATGGACTGGTCAGATCTCCTTGAAGTCCAAGGGAGTTTTCAGAGTCTTCTCCAACACCACAGTTAAAAAGCATCAATTCTTTGGCACTCAACTTTCTTTGTAGTCCAACTCTCACACCCATGCATGATTACTGGAAAAACCATAGCTTAGACTAGATGGATCTTTGTTGGCAAAGTAATGTTTCTGCTTTTTAATATGCTGTCTAGGTTGGTTATAACTTTTCTTTCAAGGAGCAAGCTTCTTTTAACTTCATGGCTACAATCACCATCTGCAGTGATTTTGGAGCCCAAAAAAATAAAGCCTGTCACTGTTTCCACTGTTTCTCCATCTATTTGCCATGAAGTGTTGGGACCAGATGCCATGATCTTAGTTTTCTGAATGTTGAGTTTTAAGCCAACTTTTTCACTCTCCTCTTTCACTTTCATCAAGAGGCTCTTTTGTTCTTCTTCATTTTCTGCCATAAAGGTGGTGTCATGTGTATATCTGAGGTTTTTGATATTTCTCCCGACAAGCTTGATTCCAGCTTGTGCTTCATCCAGCCCAGCATTTCTCATGATGTACTCTGCATATAAGTTAAATAAGCAGGGTGACATTATACAGCCTTGACTTACTCCTTTCCCTATTTTTGGAACCAGTCTGTTGTTCCATGTTCAGTTCTAACTGTTGCTTCCTGACCTGCATACAGATTTCTCAAGAAATCTGTCTTGATTGTACCTTGTTATTTTCAAGAAACAGAAACTGACTGAAAACAGCTTAAATGAAAGTAAATGTATTGAAGAAATAGGGATAAGTACAAAGTACAAATGGACCTCATGGTGGCCAAGCCAGACTCTGTCCCTGGATCCTCTGGGTCTCTTCTGTACATTTACTTCAGATTATCTATCTCTGTGAAGATTTTCTTATGTTTTCCATGAAACTTTGCCTAAATGTGGGTACATGAAACCTGGTTCTATTGGCTTCATGTGTGGCACTCAGCAAAGTCTAATAATAGTCTTTTTGTTCCGATCCACAATTCTCACACCCAAGATTCCCCCTTTCCACCTTCTCTCTCCCCCTTCCCTATATGGGGCAGGGGAACATCCCAGATCCCAACATCTCTGGGCAAGGATGCAGGATTTAATGACTTGCTGTCCTTTGACATGTTGTGGGCACCTACTATATTGACAGATGATGTGGACATGTTGGAATATGGGAGCCAGTGAGATTTTAAGACACCTCTAGAACACCAAATCATCTAACTTTGCTCCAAGATCACTCTGTACACTCCTTAGAGATATTAGAAATTATATTCTAGCCTTTGAAAAAGAGAAGGATGCTGTCTTTTTTTTTTCAATTGGTAGTTGACATTAATTTCTGGTAAACAGTTTCTTCCTTTGTATTAAACTGAAATCAGAACTAATTGTAGACTTTCTTGGTGGTCCAGTGGTTGCCTGTCAATGCAGAAAACGTGGGTTCAATTACTGGTCTGGGAAGATCCCACCCGCTGTGAAACAACTAAACCCGCGTGCCACAACTGCTGAGCCTGAGTGCCCTAGAGCCCATGCACCACAAAAAGAGAAGCCCCCATGTGCAGCAACTGGAGAATCCCATGTACAGTGATGAAGATCCAGCACAGCCAAAAATAAATTTTAAAAAGTTAAAAAGAAATACTAAATGCAAAGAACATATATGTTTGGTTTTCACAAAATAATTTTCCTGTTAAGTTATTCCTCAGGAAATTGGTTTAGTGTGGGAAAAGATCTTCTAGTAAAGCTCATTATCATTTTATAAGTATTGTCTTACTGAATGGTTACGAAGCACTGTGGGAAAATAGGCATGATTTAAATACAATTAATCTAACAGCATCTTAAAGCAAATACTGAAGATGTAGTTTCCCCAAATATCAAGTTCCATTAAAAAAAAAATGTCTGTATGTTCCTTACCCCTTGACATTTTTCAGTAGTGTTTGAATATCATGGTTGAACCGTTCTCCCCCAAATCCTAAGTAATAACGATCACTGAAAAAGTGTTTTAAACAAAATAGCCAAAAGGAGGTTAAACCAGGCAGCCAGCCTACAGTGGCAGCAGCAGGAGCGAGACGGGATTAGTGAACCCCTCATCCAAACCCCAAGGAGTTCATGAGATAAATGGCTTTATCCTGAACTGCCTTATGAATTTGCCCTGTCACGGGAAGATGGCTCTATATGGCAACTTCTTAATTTGAGTACGGGAGGGAAGAAATGGCTGGAACTATTTAACAAATGTAATTTTATTGCTCCCTCTATGTGTCGCCATAGAGAAATTTAGATTATTCATCCATCAATTTGTTCTCTCTGCTCACTGGCACTAATATGTTGAAATTAATTTTCTTTGTATGAGGCCTTTAGAAACCACATACCAGACTGAGGTTCTCAAACTCAACTATTTGTCCCACTGTAGCCTCTTATCTTTTTAAAACATAAATGGTTCTCCATTATTTACACACCTCATTTAAAAAACTTCAAACAATTCAAGGCATTAACATTACTTCCAGCCCTATGTGACCAACCACCAATTCCCACCACTTTTCTGCTTACTACCTGTACTCTAGCCATATGAAATTTCTTCCTAATCCTAGGACATATACTAAAGTAAATACTGTAGATGTGATCTCCCCGAATATTGGAGTTCCATTAAAAAATCTCTGTATATTCCCTGCTGCTGCTGCTAAGTCACTTCACTGGTGTCCGACTCTGTGCGACCCCATAGATAGCAGCTCACAAGGCTCCCCCGTCCCTGGGATTCTCCAGGCAAGAACACTGGAGTGGGTTGCCATTTCCTTCTCCAATATTCCCTACTCCTTGACATTTTTCAGTAGTGTTTGGTTATCATGGTTGAACCCAACCTCCCAAATTTGGGAGGTCAAACAATCCTCCCAAATCAGAACCCTTACAAAGCTATTATACTGCATGGATTGCTCATTTCTGCTGTCTTGTCCTCTCATTTCATTTAGTCTCATCTCCAGTGTTATCTGAAAGTGAAAGAAAAAAAAAAAAAGCTTTCTTTGATCAGTCTATTTAAAATAACTCCCAGTAACCATTTTGTATGGCCTGATAGTGTCTTACTAGGACTTCCCTGGTGGCTCAAACATTAAATAATCTGCCTGTAATGCAGAAGATTGGGTTCCAATCTGCAGAAGACCTGGGTTTGGTCCCTGGGTTGGAAAGATCCCCTAGAGAAGGTAATGGCAACTTACTCCAGTATCTTGCCTGGAGAATCTCATGGACAGAGGAGCCTGGTGGGCAACAGTCCATGGGGTCCCAAACAGTTGCAAATGACTGAGCGACTAACACTTTCACTTTTCATTTCACAGTGCCTTACTATTTCTTTATAGTACTCATCATCACCAGAAATTAAATCATTTATAATTCTATTTTTATTGTTTTTCTCCTCTGCTAGAACATAAACTTGAGAACATGAACCTTGCCCAGTTTGTTCTAGAATAGAGTTGGCACAGAGTAGATATTCCAGGGGCTAGTCCATAAACTTTGTGTTACCTGTTCATGTTAAGATAAAGATATTACATGAGAATATGCATTCAAAAACTTTTGTAGCAATTTGACATTGATGTAACATCGAAGTTTGGGATTTTGCAGATTATAAAATTATCAGTCCATAAGGAACTGGGAAAAATAAAAACTGGTCCTGCAGCCAGAAAGTTGGAGGTGTACTGCCCTACTTGTTCCAGTAAGACAGTTGTTAGGTGGTGGGAAAAATATGCCACTGAACCTTATACCATGTGCTACTAAAAAGGGAGGACTGTGCAGACATTCGTGCTAAGTCGCTTCAATCATGTCTGACTCTGTGTGACCCCATGGACTTCAGCCATGTCTGACTCTGTGTGACCCCATGGACTTCAGCCTGCCAGGCTCCTCTGTCCATGGGTTTTTCCAGGCAAGAATATTGGAGTGGGTTGCCATGTCCTTCTCCAGGGGATCTTCCCAACCCAGGGGTCTAACCCACGTCTCTTGCATCTAACTTGCACTGGCAAGCAGCTCTTTACTACTAGCATCACCTGGGAAACCCCCACAAAAAAGGAGGGTTGGATTTCATGAAAAAAATCCTCTTTGGATTTTGGAAACCACATATCCCACATCTGCTGTGTGATTTTGATCCGTTAGCAAGTGTCCTGCCCTACATCAGACCCAGGCTATGGAGAGTATCCAACTGATGTGCTGCAGCAAGTAGGAATTCTGTTTGAAGGCTCTGACAATTCCCCATGAGATAATCACAGCCCAGAACTGAAGGATTTTAGAATACAGTTGTGCCCTCTTTTCCAGTAGTAGTAAAGAAACTGCCAGTCAGTGCAGGAGATGTAAAAGACATGGGTTCAATCCCTGGGTCAGGAAGATCCCCTGGAGAAGGGAATGATACCCCATTCCAGTATTCTGGCCTGGGAAATCCCACGGACAGAGGAACCTGGCGGGCTACAATCCATGGGGCTGCGAAGAGTCAGACACAACTTAGTGACTGGGCACACACAGACACACAGAGCAGTAATGTATCACATTTGTGAAGATATTGCATGTATCTCTTGTGATTACAAGAGAAAATAATCCTTAAAGTGCCCTGCTCAATTTAAGCTATGACATTATACTTGATATATAGTATTTCAGAGTTGAATATTCTATACTTACATTCAGTACAGTTTCTCAAATTTAAAAAAGTCTTTTCTTTTAAATATGGAAAATGGGTTGAAATATTAACAACATAAAATGACCAATGGTAAATATTAATGCCATTCAAAATTCTTCAAGAAAAACATTTTTAATCAACTGAACCATTTTTTTTTTGATCACTTTACAAAATCTATCAGTTGGATGGTTAAATGGTTGATGGACAGAATTAAATTTTTTGTTGTTGTTGTTTTGTAAAGCTACTTTCTACAGTAGGAAAAAGCTTATATATCCAAACTTGTTATTGGATTTATTTCTCTTTGTTAACTTTTTCTAAGTATAGCATTTTTAAAACATTTGGGATTTCCATCCTCATTATGTGTCTCAAATTAAGAGAATAAAACAATTATATACATTTTCCTGTGATTTCTGGAACAATTCAGGCCAAATTAGAAAATGCCTTCATTGTGTTTAACAGCTGTTAAAACAGACAAAAGATAATCAGGTCTTTAACAAAACAATTCTATAGTGTTATAAAAGTTCCTCTTGGCTAAACCCATTCTGTTATGAAATTAGAACAGTTTCTACATTGGGGAACTCTGACTTCAGAAGGCAGTCTGCCACATTTTTGGATAGATCTTGTTAGATTTTCCATTCTGAACTCTAAATGCAAATAGCTTATCTTCATAGGTCCCAGTTCCACCTTTGGGACCACTCCTTTGTTTCCTGACATACATCAAACACATGAGTGTAGCTATGTATGGTGGTGGTTTAGTTGCTAAGTAATGTGTGACTCTTGCGACCCCATGGACTATAGCCTGCCTGGCTCTACTGTCCATGGGATTCTCCAGGCAAGAATACTGGAGTGGGTTGTCATTTCCTTCTCCAAGGGAATCTTCCCTACCCAGAAATAGAACCTGGGTCTCCTGCATTGTAGCTATGTATATTCCCTCACTCTTATTCAGGTTACACATCCACAGTTCTTCTGTTCATAGATGTTGGTTACTTGCTTTCACTATCTTGAAAGAAAGTAAAGGTGTTAGCCCATCAGTCATGTCTGACTCTTTGCGACTTTATATACTGTTAGCCTGCCCAGCTCCTCTGTCCATGGAATTCCCTAGGAAAGAATACTTGAGTGGGTTGCCATTTCCTTCTCCAGGGGATCTTCCTGACCCAGGGATCGAACCCATGTCTCCTGCATTGCAGGCAGATGCTTTACTGTCTGAGCCAATCCAGGAAGCCCCCTTCATCATCTTAGCTGCCCTCATCTAGAAATACTTGTGACCCTCATTTGGTGGCATAGGTGGCCCTTCTTACTGCCTGATTAGCACCTCCCATGAAATCTTTCATAACAAATATCATAAATAATTCCCCCAGCATCAATATAAACTATTCTTTACAACAGTGATTGATAACAGAATCTATTGACACTGGGCCAAAGCAATGAAGCATGACAGGAGAGGTGATACTCTGATTCACGAGGATGAAAGACTTTTCTCTGCATGGAAAACAATTCAGACGCCTTTAAAAGGAGCAATGAAAAACCAACCAATATAATATTGTAAAATAATTTGCCTCCAATAAAAAATAAATTAATTACCAAAAATAAATAAATAAATAAAAGGAGCAATGATTTTTGGCAATAGCATGGTTTCTTCTCATGATACTAAAACACAGGTATGAAAAATGGAGACCCAAAATTAGAGATTTTCAACAAAAGAAAAGGATGTGATCACTTCAGGAAGAGGCACTAGTTGATGTAACTTATTTTAGAAATTGGGAGAAGCTGCAATAATTGATAGCAGTTGGTGATGGACAGGGAGGCCTGGCGTGCTGTGATTCATGGGGTCGCAAAGAGTCAGACACTACTGAGCGACTAAACTGAACTGAACTGAACTGAACTTCTTATCCTGGGCTTTCCAAAGCAAGAGACTTGGGTTCAATTCTTGGGTCGGGAAGATCCCCTGGAGGAGGAAATGGTAACCCACTCCAGTATTCTTGTCTGGAAAAACCCCAGAGGAGCCTGGTGGGCTATAGTCCATGGGGTCGCAGAAGGATTGGACACGACTTAGTGACTAAATGACAACAGCAACAACACGTTGTTACCCTCTTCTCCACCCTTACTGGAGTTTGACCTATAACTAGTGCCAAATTACGTAATAAACAAGACATCCAGATGGACAATGTTTTTCTTAAAATGTGGTGAGTAAAATGAAATATGATACACCAAATGAGATCTGGAAAGTGTGGAGTGATGGGGGAATGTTTCCATTTCTCAAAAGACACTATACTTTCTTTACTGGAACCTCAGTTTGCAATCAACATTTGTTCTTTTATGTTGAGCTTGGGATCAACTGAAACCCCTATATCTTTACTGCTTAAACTTTTGCTGAGCTACATCATCCACTTGTTACCTATACAATCAACTTAATCAAATCAGAATGTAAGATGTTCTCATTCTTTACTTAAAACCCGTCTCTCTAACCGATTTATATTTTCACACCAAAAGGTAGTTGCAAAGCTTAAATCTGTTCCCCTTTCTCGCGTCTTTCTCATTCACTGACCCTTTTTCATGTTGTATCTTTTGCAAGTGTGATAAACCACATTCCCTGGACAATGTTCAAACGGAGTGACACAGGAATAAAATTGGTGTGTGCAATGGGAAGTGATTTTTAGCTCTATCTCCAAAAACAAAGAAATTCCTTCTGCTCAAAAGCTTTTAGAACCATTGCATCCATGACCACAACATTCTGAGGCAGCAGATAGTGGCAAAGATAACACAGGAGAGGGCAAGGATCCTAAACTCAGGGCAAACAGACAGCACCCACCGTGATAGGGATTCCCATGGTCTGGTAAAGATAGCAGCTGGGGTTTCACAGAGTGTATGGTAGATAAACAAAGCCTCTGACAGAAATCCAATGATATAGATGCAATTCTAAGGGGTGAGAAATGTACTTGTAAGTCTTATGATCAAGTGGTTGTGGTTCTACAACTTAGAAGAGACGTCCCATGAGGTCAGCTTGGGGAAAGTCTTCTGAGACACACAGATCTAGTTCCACAGATTATCAGTGGGGGACATGGCTCAGACAAGAGGGCACTGAAAATCTCAGGTGGACCTAGGACCAACTGTATGAGCCTTTTATTTTGTTGTATAATGTGTGGCAAAGTGGCTTCCCAGGTGACACAATGCTAAAGAATCCACCTGCCAATACAAGAGACACAAGAGACGTGGATTCAGTCCCTGGGTTGGGATGATCCCTTGAAATGGGAAATAGCAACCCCCTCCAGTCTTCTTGCCTGGAAAATTCCGTGGACAGAGAAACCTGGCAGGCTACAGTCCTTGGGGTTGCAAAGGGTTGGACATGATTGAGCAAACACACACACAAACACACACACCACATACAAAATGCATGCAAAATCTATTTTATCCTTAATAAGAGCATGATGTTCAAAAACATATTTTGTTACTAACACTACTTAGTTATTACAGTCAAGATTCTGGTACTCAGGACTGGGGAAAAGAAGATGAACAGCAGCCTTTACAGAATTTTTTTTTTCCACTAAGATGTATTTCTGGCTTAGTGGCTTTTCTGTTTCACTCTCACTGAAGTCTTAGTATCTCTTTAATAAATAGATCTTTGCTATACTGTCTTTTATTAAGTGCTTCTTCTGTCCTAGGTGATCACAACTCAACTGATTAACAGTTTGTTCTAATCTTTAAGATATCTTTCTTTAATTTTGATGATACAAATCTGGATGTATTCTTTCACCCTCTCTTTTATTTTCAAATTTAATGACTGTTTTCCTAACATTAGTATCCTTTAATCATTCTCCATGTATTCTTAAAATTATTGTCAGTGATTTTTGGAATTCCATTTTAGCTTTTTGTGGAATATCAGGATATAATCCTTCTAGACACCTAAATTCTTTTAAAACAAATTGTTAATTTCTTACAGCTTCTTTACATAACCATCTTGCTTTAGTTCCATTCCTGAACATTCCTAACCAGATTGAATATTTTTCTCCTTGAAACAGAATATAGATGTAAATTAAACTATTGAGAAATCATTTTCATCATCTTTACTTAAGAATTCTATTCTTGTTCTTGTTCTGAACAGGAAATGAAAAGGCTTTACTATTTAATTGTTTTCCCAATTAGATTGCAAGCTCCCGCTGGGCAAGGGTATGTATTTATATGTCTTTTATTTACTTTTCAGTGCCCAGTGCTGAATACATAAAAGATCTTCAATAAGTGCTTAATAGTTTGCCTTGTCACTCAGAACATTACAAAAGCTGCTGTCTTATAGATGTTGTGAAAATGTCAGATATCTTTGGCTTGTCATCTCACCATCTGTTTTTCACTTTCAGACTCTTTTTTGAAACTTTGCCTAGGCACATAGATGATTCACTTTCTTTTCCATAGTGTTGATGACATTTCCCCAAGTGTTAAACCTCATGCCTGTGGTTAATCGATTCCTGGATCAGCTCATCATTCCAGCCTGATGATTCTTGCTTGTAGAATTCATGTGTCTTTTGTCAGGGTTATAGACTGTGGTCTTCAGAATATTTTAAAAACTTCTGACATTGGCTCAGTGCTAGGGATTAAAATTTGCCAGTTTTTCTATTGAAATGAAAGAGTCCTCTTAACTAGAGCACTGCCTTTTATCTTTCTTTGAGCTAACCAACTGTCATCAAGTCTTCTTTAATAGTTAAGTCTTTTTCAGGAATTTATGAGACTTACGAGAAAAGTAATGTTATGCTGAACACTCCGAAGGCCAAAATTCTCAACAAGCTTTCATCAACAAGTCATTCATTCTGAACATTCTGATGAATGGAAAACTCCAGAGGATGTTAATGCTGTCTGAATGAAATAATTAAATGCTGGAGTTGGAAGGGAACTTAGATATAACTTAGCATATCCCCTTAATTTTACTTGTGGGAGAAAATGAAACCCAGAGAGAACAGGGGATGTGCCCAAAGTAGTTTAGTGAGGAGCCAAATGAGAACCAGGAGCCAAAGAGTCCAACAACAATCCAAGGGCAGGGCTCCTTCTGTGCAACCCTACCATCCCTTCAGGCTTTCTTCAACAGAACAGTTTGCAAGAATTGAAGAAATGACCAGATAAAGTAGCACAGAACTAATAAATAAGTTCTGGCTGTAATATGGACTTTCATAAGTGAAATGTCTTATGACCTCAGCAAAACAATTTTTGCCTGTTTCTTGTAAGTGATGAAATTAGAGATGTGGTGGGATTTGCTGGAGACAGTCATTGATTTGGTTTGAGTATGATAGTTGATAGGGAGGCAACAAGCAGACACAATGAAACTAATGCAAGCATGATAGGACAGAGTTCTGAGAGTTAGGGTATTGTTATTGTTTAGTTGTTAAGTCATGTCTGATTTTTTTGTGACCCCATGGACTGTAGCCCAGCACATTCCTCTGTCCATGGGATTTCCCAGGCAAGAATACTTGAGTGGGTTGCCATTTCCTCCTCCAGGGTATCTTCCCAACCCAGGGATAGAATCTGCATCTCTTCCATTGGCAGATGGATTCTTTACCACTGAGCCACCAGGGAGTGTTAGGGTAAAGGCTGATAAATTTAGTTTCTGGTCAACAATAGAGTCTGTCTTCATTTTTCAGTAGCGATGAAATTATAACTAATGCATAACAAAGAATCTGTTGGTTCAAGGAACATTATCTGTGGAAATATCTGGATTTCTCAAAAGAAGATTAATTACAAACAGTATCTCTTGGTCCTAGACTGAATCAAGTGTCCTTGATGGCTGTTTTCCATACTGCTATGTTTCTAATTGGCAGAGGTATGCCTGGGCAATGGTTCATTTGGTGACAGTGGAATTACACGTAGAATAAATGTTTTGGTCCTTGCTGACTGGACACGCTCCTCAAAACTCATCTCACATAGAGGTGACATGACGTATTTTGAATTGTGTTACACTGAATCATTTCAGATTGGCTTTATTTTCCTATGGTTTGCTAGAATGTACCCCTTTACAATCCATGCCAGTTGTCACCCTGGCTACTATTTTATTATTTCTGTAACAATAGTGAAACCTGCCCTCCTGCTTTGTGTACCTAACACTGCTCAAATGCAGGGACCTCAGCTGGAACAGTGTGTGGTAACTTTCAGAAGTTTAATTCTTCCTTGAACGTTCATAACAAATCAGCAGCTTTCAAAGACAGCTTTTGGGGGAAAAAGATTACTTTTAATGAAAAGAATTCACATTTACCATCTATTACAAAAATTCAGGCACACAGAACTTGGAGCAAAAAAGACAGAGCAGAATAAACCAGCATTGTGTTCAATCATAAAAATGTTGGGAGTACAAAAGACACAAAAGATGCTACAGTGAAGAAGGATATAAGGTCACAGAGGAGGAAAAAAGTGAACTGCAGTGATAAGAGGAGGTGAAATGTAATTGTCTGTGTACCCAAGGGTGGGTACCCCAGAGACCTGAAACTCATAATTGCTAACAATCGTCTCACGGACACACACTTCAGACTCTAACACCGAAAGTCAGAAAATCGAATAGATATAAAGAGAGCAAATTTTTACTTATAACTATATTCTGAATAATCACATGCCCTATCTTTTAAAAAGAACTGCTTCTTAACTTGGAAAATAGAATGAATAAATACATATAGAATATATATTTTTTAATTGTTGCAAAGGGATAAAAGAAAATAAAAAGTATCATTATCTCTTTTATCTGATGGTTACATCTGGCTTTTCTTTGTAAATTATGCACTCGGAACTACTTCTCCTCCTTTTAGGAATCAATAAATTAGTTAATCCACCTGAGGACATTTTAAAACGTATTTTTTAATAAAGTTTTTTTAACTCATTTTTTAGAGCCTTTAAAAAAACCTTTATTGAATTTGTTACAATATTGCTTCTCTTTTATGTTTTGGTTTATTGGCTGTGAAGCACATGGCATCTTAGCTCCCCCACCAGGGACTGAACTCACACCTGTATTGGAAGGTGAAGCCTTAACCACTGGACCACCAGGGAAGTCTCCATCTGAGGATTTTAATTGTTGAATTACACATGTACTCTGTGGGAGCCATTTTGCAACCCTGATGGTACGTAGTTAGATAGACTCACTTTAATACAAAAGGTGAGTTTTTCACTCTTTTCCCCCAGTGACTTGAAATACTCCTAAAAATAGTTGAGGGTTGGTATAATTCAGAACTATATGTGCAAGCTGGGATAGGCTTGAACCAAGCTTTGATCCCTCATGGAGGTTAAAATTGAGTGAAGAATATATAGAAAAACATGTTAAATAAGGAAAGTATGATATTTGGAGTAGGTTTTCTGGTGGGTAATATGTGAGCGAATTCCATACTCCAGTGGCATTTGCACCTTCCCCTCAACTCCACCTGCCCCTCATTCTAATTATATGTATTTTATAATTTTCCTCCCAGCCAGATGTCAATTATGCATTCCTTTCAGTCTTCACAGGGCTTCCCAGGTGGTGCTAGTGGTAAAGAACCCGCCTGTCAATGCAGGAGACATAAGAGAGGCAGGATCAACACCTCTGTAGGGAAGATCCCCTGGAGGAGGCCATGACAACCCACTCCAGTATTCTTGCCTGGAGAATCCCATGGACAGAGGAACCTGGTGAGCTGCAGTCCATGGGGTCGCAAAGAGTCGGACACGACTGAAGCGACTTAGCACATACACGTGCAGTCTTCATAAAGCTCTTTCTGATGCATTCGTCTTTTCTCTCTGCCTTCCTACATGACTGAGAGAAGAACTTCGTAACTTTTAAAAAAAAACTGTTGGTACAGAATTTATTCAAGGGCTGCCCAACTCATGGTTAAATTTCTGCCTGAATCTAATATGAAGGAAAACTATGTCTCTGAGCAGACCAACTTGCCTGCTCCCTATTGTGGGAAAAGAAGTGCATGACCAGATTCATTTTATTTTCCACTTCTCTTGACAAAAATCACAGTGCTTAATGTCTTGCCCAAGTGTTACAATCTGCTCAATTCAGTTGCCTCAAAAACACCTATTCCTTCTGCTTTCTTCAGATGGTATCTGTTCTGGTGTAGCCTTAAAAATATGTTCATAAATGAGTAGGGTACAATTATGTAATTATATATATGTAGTCAAGTTCAAGTGTGAATTCATTTTGCTACCAGAGATAAAGAGTTCCCAAAGACAAGTCCCTCGCAAAGGCTGGGAAATCCCATATGCCCCTTAGATTCATCAGGGCTTGCTCCAAAGCTGTTCCTCCACCCGCCCTTTTATTTTGCAGCATCATTGTTTCTGTCTTTATGATAAATTTTTGCATTATGTACACTGATGCCCTGGTGTATCTTCTATTTGAAAACCTCAACAACCTTATTTCTTGAACTTCTTTCGCTTCTAAGCAACGTCTCATCTTTCAGTCTCCACAGAGCCACTCCTCCAGCTCCCAGTCTCTTCTCCATCTGCTCTAGCCGGATGTCTATCCACTGCTCTCCACAGACTGCTCTTGCCAAGGGCCTGGGGAATTCCTATGCTGCCAAATCCCATGGTCACTTCTCTCCTTTTCTTTCACTTGACATCTTGGCAGCATCTGCTACAGTGGATGAAGTTTTTGGAAAAACTTTCTTTGGTGACTTTTCTATAATACCACATTTTGTTGGCTTTCCTTCTATTTTGTGGCCATTTATTATTTTTTAAAGCTTTATTGAGGTATAATTCACATACCTGGATTCACTCTATTTTAGGTTTTCAATTTGATGGTTTTGAGAAACATATAAAGTCCTGTAACCTCTACCAAGAATATATGCATTAGTCCAAAAACTCCATCATGATCCTTTGTCATCATTCCGTTCCCATCTCCCCCAGCTCTTGGCAACCACTAATCTGATTTCTCTCTATGGCTCTGCCTTTTCTGGAATGTCTTAATGAGAATATACATGAGTGGCCTCTTGGGCCCACATGTTTTCAATTAGCATAGTGCTTTTGAGGATCATCCATGATATTGTGTCTACCTGTAGTTCATTTCTATTTATATAATAATTACTGAGAGCAAAAAAAAGTCCACAAAAGGTTGTTGCTGTTGTTCAGTCACTCAGTCGTGTCCAACTCTTTGCGATCCCATGGACTGTAGCATACCAGGCTTCCATGTCCTTCACCATCTTCCAGAGCTTGCTCAAACTCACATTCATTGAGTCAGTGATGCTATCCAACCATCTCTCCCTCTGTTGTACCCTTCTCTTTCTGCCTCCAATCTTTCCCAGCATCAGGATCTTTTCTAATTAGTTGGGTCTTCACATCAGGTGGTCAAAATATTGGAGCTTCAGCTTCAGCGTGAGTCCTTCCAAAGAATATTCAGGGTTGATTTTCTTTAGGATTGACTGGTTTGATCTTCTTACAGTCCAGGGGACTCTCAAGAGTCTTCTCAAACACCACAGTTCAAAAGTATCAATTCTTCAGCATTCAGCCTTCTTTATGGTTCAACTTTCACATCTGTACATGACTACTGGAAAAATTATAGATTTGACTATAAGAAACTTTTTTGGCAAAGTAATGCCTCTGCTTTTTAATATGCAGCCTAGGTATGAATGCACCACAATTGTTCATCCATTTACCAGGTGATGGACATTTGGATTATAACTAATTTTGACAATTATGAGTGAATCTGCTATTATATATTTGATTTGGTTATTAGCTGGAAAATATATTTTCTTCTTCTTTGTAAATATTGATGAGGAGGATTACTGGGTAATATAATAAATATATATTTACATTTATTTAAAAAATAGCTAAATTGTTTTTCATTTTACATTTCAATAGCAATGTTTTAGAGATCAAATTGTTCTTTGTCTTCACCAGAACTTGGTATTATCAAGTTTTAGCAATTTTAACATTTATTTGATAGCATTTCATAGTGATTTTAATTTATATTTTCTTAAAGACTAGTGATTTTGAACATTTTTATATGTTATTGGCTATACATAGTTATTCTTTGGTGAAGTTTCTGTTCAAATATTTTATGGAATTTTTCATTGAGCTTTTATTTTTCTAATTATTAAATTGTAAGAGTTATATATTCTGAATACAAGTTTTTTCTAAGATATGTGTCTTGACAACATTTTTGAGTCTATGGCTAGTCATTTCATTTGCTTAAATGATTTTTGAAGAGCAGAAGTTATAAATTTTAGCTTACCAGTTTTGTCTTGTATGGTGTGTGTCCTTTTTGTGTGTCTTATTTAAGAAATAATTGCTTAACACAAAGTCATAAAAGTTTTCTCATGTATTTTCTTATAAAATTTTGAGTGTTATTTGATCCACTTCAAGCTGAATTTTTATTTCAGTTTGAGGTAAGAGTTGATATTCATTTTTTTCTTTCCATTTCCTTACATATGACTGATCAAGTGTTCTGGCTCTGTTTTTTGAAAAGACTCTTCTTTCTCTACTAAAATACCTTGGCAACTTGTTGGAAAACCAAGATCAATATATGTACATGTGCAAAAAAGAATAACAAAATTTGAAGAGTCCCACTTCCTGATTATAGTTCCGATTGTGGTGCTCAAAATAAACTTTTCATATATTTTATTTATTTATTTTATTGAGGTGTAATTGCTTTTGGGGGCTTCCCAGGTACTGTGGTGGTAAAGAATCATCCTGCCAATGCAAGAGGAGCAAGAGATGTGGGTTTGATCTCTGGGTTGGGAAGAAGATACCTTGGAGTAGAAAATGGCAACCCATTCCAATATTCTTGTCTGGAAAACCCCATGCACAGGGGAGACTAGTGGGCGACAGTTCACCACATTGCAAAGAATCAGGCAGGACATAGCGCGCGTGCACACACACACACACACAATTGATTTACGATAATGTATTAGTTTCAGGCATATGACACAGTAATTACCCATTTTTACAGATTATACTCCTTTTGTAGTTGAAAAATATTGGCTACGGTTTTTGGGCTATACAATACGTTATATACTGTTCCCAACTAGTTTGTTTTCTATGTCTGTGAGTCCGTTTCTTTTTTTATTACATTCACTAGTTTGTTTAATTTTTTAGATCCCATGTATAATGATATTTGAGTATCAAATGATAACATAGAGTATTTGCCTTTATCTGACTTATTTAACTTAGCATATTACTCTCCAGGTCCATCCATTTTGTTGAAAATGGAAAAATTCATTCTTTTTATGGCTGAGTAATATTCCATTGTGTGTGTGTGTGTGTGTGTGTGTGTGTGTGTGTGTGTATGTACACTAGATCTTTGTCAGCTAAATCCCTTATGGAAGTAATTTAACCATAATTATACGGCATTATGGGACTCCTCAGAAGGAGTGGAAGAGGTTCCTTTTGGAGGCTGAGGGCTGTCTTTTTAGGTTCTTTGATTTTTGCTCTTTTGTTCCACTTAGTTTGTTCCTTTCTCCTTTCACTGTTCCATCACATTTTCTTACCTTGGGATTTTCTATCAATTAATGGATTTCATATCAATTAATGGATTTTCCTAGTTGACTCAGTAATCATCACTGTTTCCATACTATTGTACTGTGCTCAATAACTTAGCTGTTGCTCAGTCATGCCTGATTCTGTGACTCCTGCCAGGCTCTTCCATCCATGGGATTTTCCAGGCAAAAATATTGGAGTCAGTTGCCTATTCCTACCCCAGGTTCCATACTACAGATTCTCCAACCAGCTGATCCAAATTTTTGCCTTCTGTTGGTCTGATTTTCTTAAATAATAGGATTTAGACTTTCTGGAAGAGGAGATGAAGTACATATTCTTTAAATAAATTTTCCAAAGTAGTAATTCTTTTTGGCTTTGATAGAAGTTGGAGTAAACCAACGGCAATGATTTAGTGCTTTGATGTTGAGAAGAAACAATCATTTGGTAGTGTCAGGCGAGTGTATGCTCCTTGGTTTTTGTCTCATTGCAACAAAGATTTGGAGTGATGGACATTAAAGCCCCCTCAGTGTGTCACAGCTCTCAGGTATTGGACAGACCATGTTATAGCTCTCAGGTGTTGAACAGACCGTGTTATAGCTCTCAGGTCTTGAATGGACCATGTTATATCTCTTAAGACAAATCAGTGTTACAGCTCTATGTTATTTAGAAGTTAGCAGGAAAATCCCTCTTTGAGGTGTGAGGGCACGTTGATCCAAAGATGGAAGAGAAGAGCGCCCCAGTGCGTGGGAGAGAGAGAGAGAGATCCCTTTGGCCCCTCTTTTTATATGCTTTTTTCTTCCCCCTGGGCCTGCCCTATGCAAATTGGGCTTAACCAGGAGTGCTGTTCTTCCTGAAGTCCTGACTCTGGTCCTTGGGCCTTTCTTTGACCTTCCTTTGTTCTATTTTCGCGGGCTTTTCCCTTCCTTGTCTTTTAGCCACCGCCATTTTGGACGCCTTTTCCCTATTCTAAATATCTAACAGTAGGAAAGGAGAAACTAGCAGAATTCAGGATGATACTGCAAGAAATCAAAGAAAAATCAGAAATGTGGAAAGTATGTTTAAAGTTATGAGTTAGTAGAATGATGTGAGGTTAAAACTGGCTCATATGTAAGACTTAAAATATTCCCCAACCTGCTTTTGGACTTTGTTTCTCCATATTAAAATGGTGCTTCTTGATGTAAAAATGAAGGCATCTAACTAATTTGGCCAATGTTCTAAAGTTGGCTTAGACTAGACCAAATTTTTTTCCCAACAAGCATTTTCACAAGGGCTCATTGGCTTCTGATATAGTCTTGCTGTGAAACTGTTTCATGAACCATTTTGTTGAGCCAGATTACATACAGAATCCATTTCCTGTGAGCATCATGGCTGAGAGACCTCCTTGCAAGCCAATCTTCCAGTTAAATGCTCCAAATTACCAGTTAATTGCTCCAGCCTGATGCAACTAGCTTTTGCATCTTCCAGATACTAAGTCAGAAGGAAATAGTGCGGATAACTGCAAATTATCCAGTGAATTTCAAACCATTTATTTAGCTAATCAAATATTGAACATATTTAGCATTTACCCAAATGACAAAATTTACCTGAATTGACAAAACTCACATTCTCAGAACTGTATTTTTTCTCATTAAGCAGCATATACAGTGATTAATAAACCTAAATTATGAAGTCAACATTTTAATTGCTAATGTACTTGGATGCTTCTAGTAAAATTTGGTTTTATTCAATTTATTTTGCATATCATAATGTATTTTATGAAAGAGAGCACACCTGTGTCATCAATTACAAAAGAAATATGCATGCAAAACAAAGTAGAGACCATTGGTGTGGATTATTGGTGGCCAAATTATTATCTGTGTTTTAAAAGAACTACCCCACAAAATAATATCTTTAACCTAATCATTGAAGGGCATATTCAAAATGTCTTTATGTGCCTTATCCAGACTTGGAAATGAATGCAAACCTGCCTTATTAAATAACAATATAACTATATAGCTTTAATGAAATTGAAAAAATAAAGACTTTTGAATTACAATAGGCCACTCATGCAGAATAATTCATGCACAATACAGGATTCCAATTGGGGACTGATTTAATACTGATGTTAATGAAGTGCCAAGAAGAGAGTGAGTAATAGGGTGAAATTCTTTTGTAGCAATTTCCAGGAGAAGGATTTTTTTCAGGGGGGTAATAGAACTTCTTAGAAATTTCAATTGGAGCAATTCTTTTTGGGTGGGAGGGTTTGATTGAAAAGACAGACAGGAAAAGATGAAGAGAAGTAAGGTTGAATAAGGGTGAAACTTATTATCTTGCTTCTTTGTGAAATAAAAATTTGCTCATGTAGTAGAAAATGAAATTGACTAAATGTTGAAATGAGCCTACCTTGTACATTTTCCAAGCTGAACAAAATACAAACAGTAACAATAAATAAAGATGTTTTGTGAATTTAACCAGTTAATGATCTTGTGTTCCTTTACTATATCCTTTAAAAAAAATTGCCATCCTCAAGGTAACAACTTTGAAATATCATGGGATTTAAATCATAAGTAAAATAAAAATGCATCTTATCATTGCAGTTAAAGATATCATTTTCCAAAAGGGTTGTAGCAACAAGAAAGTACCATTTCAAGGAATTGAATTTATTTCATGGAAGTAGTGGTCTTACTCTCATTACCATCTTTACTTTAGAAAACAGTCTTCAAAATTATACATATGATATTTCATCTATTCTAGGAACAACACTGACTTATTCGATATGGTTACCTGCTTATTGCAGCTGTACACTATTTACCAAATTTTCCAACTGCAGAATATTTACAGGACAGTAAAAGTCTTAAAGCAGAAGGCTGGATGGCTTAATAGAGCATAATTTTTATATATTTCAGAAGACGCTAATGTTACTACTCAACATGGCTGTTCTAATATTTGAGAAATGGGAGACTTTACCTTTCGCCCTCTCACTCCAATTTAAAAATCTAATCTGCAACACATTTCTTCTTTCCTATCATTTTGAGATGCCCATTTCTGTGCCTGTTTTGTGGATATGAGGTTGTTAATGTTCCCCAAGGCTATAAAGAATAAAATATTTTAAATTCATCTTTTGAAAGTAAAAATGCTTTTCCTGTTTATATAAAATTTTGCCAGAGTCTTTTCCATTCTGGCATCATCTTGTTTCTGCCATTTTAATGTCTATAAGTTGTCATTTTTCTAATAAGTCTCCTTCGATGTAAAATCTTCAACACTGCCTACAGAATAAACTTTAGACAGATTGACAAATTACATTCTCTGAAATCTGTCCCTTTGCCCCTATTTGCCACTAAACTTCTACTTAAAAATGCTACTCTAACCAGAATGGTTTGTTCACCATGTAAAAACAAAGACATTTTCCATTTTTTGCCTTACTCATGTCCCTCTCACTCCTGATCTCTTTCTACAGAAATACTAGCTGGCTCTACGTGAGTCCATGTTAAGTTGTTTCGGTCAGGTCCCACTCTGTCTGGCCCTATGGACTGTAGCCCTCCAGGCTCCACTGTCCGTGGGATTCTCCAGGCAAGAATATTGGAGTAGGTTGCCATGCCCTCCTTCAAGTGATCTCCCCCACCCAGGGATCAAACTGAAACTTGGCAGGTGGGTTCTTTACTTCTAGGGCCAGGTCTAGATCAAATGTTATTTCTTCAAAAAAGCTGTTTCTAACACCCCTGTAAAATAAATTCACTTTCTTTTCTGAATTCCTTCAGCAATATTTGTATTTCTCAAATTACACAAATCAATATGATGTATTTACCTCTAAAATGGGACCAGAAGCATTTTGTCATTGTAGGTCAGAGCATGGACTCAGGAGCCCAGCTGCCTGTGGAATATTTTAGCTGTGTGGGTTTGGGCAACTTGAACACCCTGAGGTTCAGTTTCCCCATCTCCAAAAATGAGATGTTAATTGTTCCAACTTAAGAAAATTTGATGTGTCCAAAATACATAGAACAGAAACTTGACCATCACGGTTGAGCTTAAATAATGTTTAGATTATAGCTTACAAGTTACAGAATTAAGATAGAAATTCAGGTCTGCTACTGCTGCTGCTAAGTCTCTGCAGTCGTGTCTGACTCTGTGCGACCCCATAGACGGCACCCCACCAGGCTCCCCTGTCCCTGGGATTCTCCAGGCAAGAACACTGGAGTGGGTTGCCATTTCCTTCTTCAATGCATGAAAGTGAAAAGTGAAAGTGAAGTTGCTCGGTTGTGTCCGACTCTTAGCGACCCCATGGACTGCAGCCTACCAGGCTCCTCTGTCCGTGGGATTTTCCAGGCAAGAGTACTAGGGTGGGTTGCCATTGCCCTCTCCAAAATTCAGGTCTTTATGAGTCAAAACTACATATTCTTTGCACAATGCTATCCTTTCTGCTTTTATGGCACTACTCAGCATCAACCAAGGTTGTGTATTTTGAGGCCAAAGTGTGTATATTTTGCCTTCCACTGATTCTACCATTATATTTTACTTATAACAAGTGCTCAATAAATATATCATGGATGACTCAATACACATAAACTAATCCAATAATTCTAACTATTGGCAGCTTCTACGAAACAAAATTCAATCATAGAAAATTGAAATCCAAAGTATTCTTTTCAGAATTTATGACATATATTTAGCCAGGAAATATTATCTGAGATCATGTTGTTTACAAGCAATTTATTGCAAGAGCAATAAATTATGTTGCTGTTCAGTCACTCAGTCGTATCTGACTCTCATGACTCCATGGACTGTACCCCACCAGGCTCCTCTGTCCATGGAATTCTCCAGGCAAGAATACTGGATTGGGTTGCCATTTCCTTGTCCAAGGAAAGGAACATTACTGTGACATGGATTCGGATTGAAGTTTCTATGGCCACAATGCAGAGTACTAACAACTGTCTGATCACAGTGCGCCACTGTAAAATTTATTTATTAGGGGCCCTCTCTCTAGTAACTGCCAATCTACAATTAGTCTGGTTGGATAACTAATCTGAAACAGGTAGTTAAGCACCCATCCCCTTTTCGAGATAAACAGGACCACATAAAATTCTCATAAAATATGGTGTAAAGATTTCTTTCAAGTTGAAGTTTACAGAATTTTTATGGCAGACTCTCTTTCTATCAGGAGATCTGCTTCCCTACTTATGGCTTTCCCAATCTCATTGTTCATTTGTACTTGCTATCACATTGGCCAAAAAGTTTGTTCAGATTATTCTATAAGATCTTATGGAAACACTCAAGTGAACTTCTTGGCAATATTTTAAGAATTCCATTTGGGAAGCACTGCCACATTGTCTGATAATGAAGCTTGAGAGCACTCACAGAATGATCATATCTTTCTGGCATATATTTCTGGAAAAATATACCCCCCAAAGAGAAGGTTAAAGATGCTGTTCCACTCTATATATTCCTACATTTAACCAACTGCTAAGTTGGGTAGAAGTTGTCATGTAAAGAACACCCAGGGAAACTTATAGTCAACATAAATGATTTGTATTAAGTGTGTGAAAGGCCCTGAAGAATATCCACTAATTTTACTTGGAGAGATCAGAGAGGTCTTGATGACTGAAGGAGTTTTGCTGATGTAAATTTTGCACACAGCTGGCAAAGCCAGAAAATGGAAAGCTGCGTGGAGAGAGAGTTTGAAATATTTTTTTTCAGTCAGCAGTGATTCGTCATGATTAAGAGAACCTGACTGGCCTCCTGTCTCCCAGCATCATCACTTCTCCACCTATGCCAAGAGAAACCTGACTACCTCACTAGTCTTCCTCCTATCAGGTGTGTACATGATAAATGTAGCACCAATTATCA